>NC_090938.1:618442908-618745939 GCF_040938575.1 Ambystoma mexicanum
TGCTATTCACAAAGGGCCCCTATTTATAGCCTCTCTTATTAATATCCTAACCTACGGCCCCTCAGAGAAGGGATCAGGTTACACACAGATTTCAATGGAGACATACCGACAGCACAGATCCCCCAGTACACATCTGGTTAGCTCAGACTGTCCCCGGCAGGGATTTCTTCATCCCACCCTAGAAGCAGAGGAGACTGTCCTCTGCCTAACTGCAACACTACCAACCCCAAGCTTAGTGTAACAATCATATGTCCTGATCTTTTACTGACCAATTGATGTCTGGTATTTAAAGGTGTCCTCCTTTTATTAGTGTGCTTATGATTTTTCATCCCAGGCAGACATTACGAGGAAGCACTCTGACCATAAGTGTGGCGAATCAGGCAACACAAACCGCAGTGGTAGACCCCTGGGTCCAGAGGAAGCTGCATGTACTGTAGTATGAGGAGATGCACAGGGAACACCTTTCAAACATGAGTGTAAAGGTGGACATGGAGAACATAATTCATATGTTTTGGAACTCAGAGATTCATGAAAAAGGCAAACTAGACAACCGGTAGGCCAGGGCTATCTATCCCTCCACAAAGGTAATGAAAAGTGTGACAAAGCTCGAATTGTATTGAGCAGGAAGTAAGCTCGAGTGCTCCATCCACATCTGGTGCTGCATGCTGTCTGCTGCCTGTGGTACCCCCCAACACTAGGGGGCCTCATAACGTCTCCTCACAATTACCCTAACGGAGGTGCACCACTACCAAGTCACCGCCACACCGGAGTAATGCTCTAAAATCCAGATCGTGGTCTCCACTAACTCCGCCCCCTCCCAGTAGCACTCTCAACTTCTATGTTCAAGCGTACAGTACTCCAGTGAACTAAGCCTCTCACACATGGCAATTGAATACCCCTAAGAAGAAGGATACCCCCGCAGCACCCCCGCAAAAAATAAAACAGGGGCTGCAGGGGTGTTCCCTGCAACCCCCGCTCACTATACTTTACAGTATAGAGAGCGGGGGTTGCAGGAGAAACCCCTGCAGCCCCCGTAGTATGTAGTGTGCTCGCATGAGAAAGGTGCAAACATTTGGTAGTTCGCACCTTTCTCGTGCAAACTTTCCGGCCGCGGCAAAATCAGCTGCGGCCGGATCACTTAGAATCGTTGATGTTCGGTTGAGATTTGAATTCTCAGGCCTGCTGTGATGCGAGGGTGGAAAAAGGAACTCTGAATTAAGGACTCCATCGCTCGAATTCTGTGGCCCCTCCTGCTGCTATCAACAAGGGCCCCCCTTTTACAGCCCCTCTTGCTGGAATCCTAACCAAGGGCCTCTCTACTACCATCAGCAAAGGGGCCCCGTTTAGGCCTGGCTGAGGATGTGTGGGGGCCCATTTCAACATGTTGGTTGGGGGCCTCCTGCTTAGAGCAAAAACAGTCTGAGCCACCCTTAGGGTGCATACATCACAATGGCGACAAGGATAAGGTTAATAGCCGCCGATTATCATGAGATGGCTAGCCAGCAGGGAGCTTAAACACTAAATGCCCACTGAAAAGCTCTAAACTCTTCTTTGTCAGCAAGTAGCTGTTGTGGAGAAACCAGTGTTAGAGGCAATGACGTGATTACACTTCTGTATATCGAGTGGGAAGAGAAAACAGTTTGTAATGCGAGCACTCCAAAGTGCACATTTTAAGCCCCAGAGCTAAAATAGAGAAAGAAATATATTGCCAGTTCACAAGACTGCTGACTGGCAGCATAGTGGCAGTTGAATAAGTTGAAAGGCCCTGATGCTGTCCCTTGCCCCGTTTATAGCCCTGTTCACTGGAATTCTAACCTAGGCCACTCATGCTGCCATCAGCAAAGATCTCCATTTTGAAGCCCCTCCCACCGGAAATCTAACCTAGGGCCCATATGCTGCTGTCAAATAGACACTGTTTATAGCCCTGATATTGATATTGATGTTTTATTTGTATCGCGCTCGTACACAAGTGTTTCAGAGCGCGATGAGGCAAGGGAGGGGAAGAAGGGAGAACACAAAACAACAATCTTACTAGGCCCAGTGACAGTGAGAATGCGCAAGTGCATGGGAGAGGAAGAAGTGGAAAGTGCATGGGAAGGGGGAGGAGGCAAAGTGCTGAGCAAGGAGAAAAGATATATAAAGCATAAATAAATAGATAAATGAATAAGAGCAACAAGCGGTGGTAGTGCAAACAGCAAGTGGCAAGTGCTAGGTATAGGGCAGCAGATAGGGTGTGCCAGATAAGTGCAGAAAAACAGGTGGGGCGTGCTGTAGGGTAACAGATACAAGCCCCAGTGCAAGGGGCTGCAGGAGGCAGTGCAGGTGGGTGGCATGGTGAGCAGGTACCTGGGCCTGATAGTCAGAGGGTGACCAGGTGCACGATGCCGAGATAGAACAGATCAGCAGGGGAGAGGAGGAGAGAAGGCAGAAGCAAAGAGGAGGGTCTTGATGTGCTTCTGGAACCAGAGATGGTTCTCCTCAAGTTTAAGAGTGACAGGGAGGCTGTTCCAGAGGGAGGCCCCAGTCAAAGACAGAGATCTACCCCCAGCTTGTTTCTTAGAAAAACGACTGACCCTGAGGGAGTTAGAGGTGGAAGAGCGAAGAGCGAGGGAGGGAACGTAATTATGGAGGGAAAGCTGAAGGTATTTTGGACCCAGGGCCCAGAAAGCCTTGTAGACAATGCAAAGGGTCTTGAAGTTAATCCTTGCAGCCAATGGGAGCCAATGGAGAGATTTCAGGGCTGGAGCGATACGATCCCACAGTCCTGTTCTTGATAAGTTGCAAAGAGCGGAGAGTAGAAGAAGGTAGATTTAGAAAGAGGCTGTTGCAATAGTCCAACCTAGAGAGAACCAGGCTCGAGAGACAGTGAGCTTCTGGGGGAAGGAGAGGAAAGGTAGAATACCTCTGAGAAGGTGCAGTAGGAAGTTAGGCTTTTTTGAGACATCAGAGATGTGGGCAGAGAAGGACAGCATGGAGTCAAAGATGACCCGTAGGTTCTTAGCATTACATGTGGGGGTAGGAGGAGGGCAAAGGGAGACCGGCCAAAGAGCGACAGGAAAGGAGGGTGACAATGTGCCGATGCGGAGAATCCCTGTCTTGCTGGCATTCAGGCAGAGATCATTGGCGGCACACCAAAACCTGAATGGCAGATAGGCAGTCGGAGATGAGAGAAGGAGAAGAGGTGGCTAAGGGAAGCCTGAAAATGAGTTGAGTGTCATTCACATAGCACTGTTAATTGGAGCTGAAAATGGAAATGTGGTGGGCAAGAGTTGCCAGGTATTGGTTGAAAAGCTAGTGTGAGAGATTAGACCGCTGGGGAACACCACATGTAGAAAGGGAGATAGATGACAGGAAGGACCCAAGGTGGACCTGGGAGGGTTGATCAGAGAGAAAATAGGTCAGCCAGGCCAGAGGCTGATCGTTGATACCCAGGTTGTCACGGAGACGGTTCAGCAGCATGGTATGGTTGACCATGTCGACAGCAGAGGAGAGATCATGTAGGATGAGGACAGAGGGGATGTTAGAGTCAAGGTTGGAGAGCAGATCTTCACAGATGTTCAGGAGAGCAGTTTCCATGATTCTGGCTGCTCTAAAGACAGACTGATGGTCATGGAGACAGCTGACAGAGTCAGAGTAATGGTTAAGCTGCAAGATGGCCAGCTTTTCCAGAAGATTTCCCAGAAAAGGAGTGATGGAGATTGGGCGATAGTTGGGCAGAAGGGGTCAGCTGTGGGTTTTTTGAGAAGAGGGTGCACATGAGAGTGCTTAAGAGGGAGGGGAAGGCTCCTGAGGCAAAGGAGTAGTTGCAGAAATCAGCCAGGGCAGGGGCGAGGGTGTCAATGTGGTCCTTGATGGTTTTAGAGGAACGGGGAAGAACCTGTTTTGACAAGACTTTCATAGATTGGACTTGTCTAGAGACCTCGTCAGGGAAAAAAGAGGAAAGGACGAAAAAGTGGGATGGGGTGACTGTAGGAGGGTCAGAGTTATCAGGAGGAGAGGGCAGGAGAATTGGAGGGAACGAGAGAGTGGAAACGAATGTCCTGGGTTTTTGAGATGAAGTGAGAGGCAAGGGCTGTGAAGAGGACATGGGAGGCAACAGGAGAGGTAGAGACTGTGGCAGGATGGCCAGCTCCTTGCAGATTTTAAAGAGTTCGGACAAATTGTTGGATTCTGCAGAGACACGGGCTTGAATGTGGGACACGGGCTTGAATGTGGGCTCTCTTCTTAGTGTGGACAGAGAGTCGGTAATGCCTTTGGAGCAGGCGATGGCCAGTTTGTCAGAGGATGAACAAGAAGCCCTCCATTTCCTCTGAGCAACCCTACACTTATGTTTAAGTGTAGCTAGGTCAGAGTCATACCAAGAATTGCACTTGGCTTTGGGCTTCAAGCGGATCCTGATGAAAGGGGCAAGAGCATCAAGAGTATCAGAAATGGAAGAGTATAGCATAGACAGGGCCGTGTCAGGATGTGAGTCAGCCAGTGGTGGATGGGGACGGGGAGGGGGAGAAAGTGGTGGCGAAAGCCTCAACTGACACACGCTTCATGGGACGTATGTCTGAGAAGGTAGGGGGCAGTGTCGGGGATGGCTTGGCCTGGGGTTTAAAGAGGGAGAGTGGGAGGAGAGGAGGGATTGATCGCTCCAAGTAAGAGGAGTGGTCAGAGGGATGGAGAGGGGGAGGTAAGAGGAGATCAAAACATCAAGTGTGTGTCCTGCAGAATAAGTTGGGGTCAGAGGGGAGGATAGTAAAAGGGAGAGGTAATCGCAGAGGTCACAGAAGAGTCCAGAGGAGTAACAGGGAGGGTCAAGATGGATATTGAGGTCACCCAGAAGGATGCGTTGAGCGGTTGAGGCCGGGAGGGAGGAGGAGAGGTCTGTTCTCTCAGAGAGAAAGGAAGTGATCTGACCAGGGGGCCGATAGATAGTAGCCACGGTAAGAGAGTGGCCAGGAGAGAGAGAAAGCCTGCAGACAAGGCATTCGAAAGAGGAGTAAGTCTGCGTGGGAATGATAGAGGCAGGAATCCACTCAGGAAAGATCAGGGCTATGCCCCCTCCGGACCGGGTAGATCTGGGTGCAGAGAGGAACTTGTAACCATCAGGGAGAAGAGTGTCAAAACATGTGACAGAGCTGGCCATGAACCATGTCTCAATAAGACCAAAGACATTGAGGTCAAGTTCTTCCAGTAGGTGGCCGATGTCAGAGGAGTGTATGACAGCAGAGCGAGAGCTGAGAGTGGCAAGATGAAGAAGGTTGCCAGCCGTAGAGGCCTTCAGGAGGGGGTGTACAGATCAGAGGTATGCCCTGCGGAGGTGAGGAAGGGGCCCGAGGTGGAGCAAGAGATGAGGGAGGAGAGGGCAAGGTGGCCAGGGGGGAGGATGGGGACAGCAGGAGATGAAAGGAAATTGAATTGATGAGGTGAGGGAAGCGCCTATCAAAGAGGAGGAGATTGGCCTGAGGGCCCTGGACCATGACAGTGCCGTTTATATAGACATTAATGATGACTTTAGAGGAGTCGAAGTGGGCCATAAGGGCCTCCCAGCGGGTGCCACCATTAATGGGAGAGAAGGAGAGAGGAGAGAGCACAGAGATCATATGAAGAGTCCATAGATCAGGCAAAGGAACAACAAAGAGGATGTCGGTGAGGGTCTGGCAGAAGCGCTGGAATAGGTATCAGCGATGGGGAGACTAGGGTTGGTGGCCAAGATATCCTTTTTAAACTTCTACTTACCAGACTTAGTGAGAAGGGAAGGACAGTTGATGGTGAAGCAGTTGGAGAAAATAGGAGAAATTGAAAGCGCCATGGGTACGTAGAGAAGGTTGAAAAGAATAGAACAGGCACAGTAGTATGGAACAGTCACTGGGCCAGCAGGTTACAGAGAAGCAGGTCTTTCAAGCAAACAGGGCACAAGTCTACACAAGAAAACTGCTAGTTCGACCCAATACAAAAAGCGCACGACAGCTAAGTTTGACTCTCTAACAGAATGCAAAAGCACAGCTAAGTTTGACTCTCTAACAGAATGCAAAAGCACAACTAAGTTTGACTCTCTAACAGAATGCAAAAGCACAGCTAAGTTTGACTCTCTAACAGAATGCGCAAGCACAGCTAAATGTAACTCTCTAACAGAATGCACAAGCACAGCTAAGTTTGACTAACTGAATGCACAAGCAAGTTTGACTCTCTAACAGAATGCACAAGCACAGCTAAGCTTGAAAAGTGCAATTGGATTTGGATGCTAGTGATGGGTGCAGAGTCACAATGCCTTTGAGAGCATTAAAATGGCAGAACAAGCAGAGAAGGAAAGTGAAGGCAAAGAGGGTGAGGGTGGTCAGAAAGGAGGGAACTGGAGTTGCAACCTAGGACCCCTCTGGTGCTATCCACAACGTGCCCCTATTTATAGCCTCTCTCACTAGTATCCTACCCTAGGCCCTCCCATTAAAGGAACCCTGTTTAGAGTCTCTCTCACTGGGGTCCTTACTTAAGACCCCTCTGATGCCATCAGTAAAGGGACCCCGTCTTAAGTCCTCTTTCACTGGAATCCTAACCTAGTGGCCCTATGCTGCTATCCGCAAAGGGACCCGTGCATGATGCCTGCCACTGGGGTTGTATCATTGCAAGCAATGTTCGAATGGGTAGTGAGCTTGGCTCAGACAAAATAGGGTAACCCTCAGGATCATTTCATTCAGTTAACCACATAGAGCACTGTCAGGACTGACGCTGTGTAAGGTGAGGCAGTTTGAGGGAGTTGTTATGTTATGTTAAAGGATATTTACACTGTACACTATCACCACCTGAGTGGTCCACTGGCTCTGTGGTGGATCTGAAAGGCAAGAGGGTAGGATAAGTTAGCAGGACTGAGTGGGACAAAGCACAAGAGAGCTGTGATGTGCCATTGGCAACTTCTGTTTAGTTTACACTGTTTGCTGAGGGTAGGTGTCATTTTTTGGTCGGTAGGTCACATGTGCTGTTGTGCGAGGCTATGTGTGGTTTGTTCTTGTGGTTTAGTGAAGTACATGCATATAAATGCACTCAAGATCCAGAATCACAGGCCAGTGAGCATCTGAAAGAAGTCCAGAGATGCACTCTAAGGAGAGACCCAGTCCGTAGCAATGCACCGTCCACCTTAGCCACAATGGGGATCTGAATATTTCTTACTGCTGAGCACCTTATAGGGCCCATCATGGTAAATATTTAGAAAAGAAAAACATATTTCTATCCCTGTTTGCATGATAGAAGTGTAATAGGAACAGCATACCGCTGATGTCGCGAGTCGATAACAATGCACAAAAGGATGAAGGAAAAGAGGAAGATGAAGAGGAGAAGTGGGACCAAGAGAAAGAAGATGAAGAAGAAAAGGAGGAAGAAGAGGAGGATATAAGGAACAAGAAGAGGAAGGAGAGGAAGTAGAAGAGCAAGAAGAATAAAAGTAAACAAAATCACCCAATCTTCTCCCCCATAAAAATCAATGCATAGGAGTCTCAGAAAACACACTTCTACACACTGCTCACCCCCCTGTGTCTGTTTCAAACATAGGTGAAAAGGCTGCAAAGTGTTCCCCATGGAATATAAAATATGTATGCAGGGATCTTCATTCCCTTTCACATGTTGGCTAATCCCTAATCTTCAAGTAACAGTAAATGTACAGGATTGATTTAAAGAGGGATTGTTTCATTTTAATTTAGTAGCCTAAACTGTGTTTACTTATAATATGTGGCCCTGCAGAGGCTTTGAACATCAACTCCCATCAACCCTAACTAGCCTAGTCGGTGAGATCTTGGGAGTTGTACTCTTAAACATCTGAGGGCTGTTGGAAAGGTGGCGACCCCGTCCAAACCCCTTTAGAGTAAGGCAAGTTGCTTTCAAAACACTATGATGGGCCAGGGGATAGGGGAGACAGTGGTAGGACCCCACCCGCAATATAATCAACCCAGATAGTGTAGTCCAAGGCGTAAACAAGACTGTCATTTTGTGTAGATGTTAGTGCATTTTATGTAGATGTTAGTAACCATAGTTAGAGACTAGTTGGAGACAAGGCATTTTGCAGTGAATGCAGCATTTCATGCACTGGGCCCTAATTGCGAGATGAGGGAAATCTCCAGCCATGCACAAACTCCCTTGAGGGCAGCCCACGCTCCCGACCGCCATAAAGCTCATTCATTGTTCTAACAGTATTGGAAAGATGTTTTTCTATCCGCAAAGAATATTCCCCACAAGGCTGCGAACATAGACCGGCGCCTGGTGTGCATGTTATCTCACACTGGCCAAAGCATGATCTGGCCCATCCCCAGGCGACCACGAGTTATAGCCCATATAACTGACTAAACCTCAAGATCGTTAAATTCCATGGCACCAGGTGCCCCCTCGACCCCATCCCTAAAGTAACAAGTCCTGAAATGTTCAAAGAGGATGGACATTACAGGTCTTTGAGCTACAATCATATTATTTGTATTGCGGGGTGCCGGGAGGGATAAGTTATAGTTCAAAACAAGGGTGGAGTCCTTGGAGCTGGATGGTGTGGAAGGGAGTGAGGGAAATGTGTGTGTGGAGTTGAGAGTGCCCCAGAACCTCCCTTGTGCCAATCCTAAAGCCTGCCAGGTGCACAGTACAATGATAAAGTAGCATTGTGTTAGGAGTGTAGTTCATTTGTTCTTTGACCTTCCTCAGTGTGAAGAAGATGATCTCCACAGCACCCACGTGACGGAAGACGGACGGACTGGGCTGGAACCAATGACCTGGCATCCCTTATGGGGTAGGCGGATACTGTATAGGTGCACACCAACCAGCCACGTGGGTTTTTATTGTATGTATTGCGCCACTATGACGATGCAATGTGTCTCTTCTTAAGCCTCTGCTTGTACTCTTTTTTTGGCAGAATGTTCTTAGCAGCAGAGTTCTTTGCTGTTGCTCTCATCTGTGTATGAGATTAAAACGTGTTATCCTTACAAGCTGGACTTGTGCCTCTCTTTCCTAGCGGGTTGTATTCTCTCTGGTGTGAGCGTTCAGGGACTTGCCTTCAATGGCCACATAATGAGTAGCCCTGGAGAAGAATTTACTCATACATTCTCTGGTAGAGCACACTATAGTTGCAAGAACGATGGCAGCACTGGCTGCTAAAACCTTTGCAGCAAATTGATGGTGTTGTAGGAGTTGTTAATTAAGGTTTGCAAAAAATTTCTGATGTAGACCCGTCTTTGAGTCAATACTGTCAACTTCCTGAAGTCTGTCCACTGCACACACAGGCATAAATCTATAGTGGACAATACTGTGTTATTTTAATAGCATAAACTAACCTTAATTAAAAACTTACACAAACCTAAAAGCAAAGGTTTAGGGTACAATGCCAGTATACAGGGACCCACACAGAAGTGCATATGTGAAATGTAATGCAACGTGTGCTACATGGTCACAGTATAATGTTTATTTCATGTTCTCTTGGCGCTTTGGGACCTGCAAGATACAAATGGTGTGGCTCTGGGAGCAGTCCACAGGTTACTATTTGGATAGCTGTGTGGGGCAAGTGGGGTGGTTCCACCTCACACATACGATGAAGCAACAAAGGATTACCGTAATATTGCCCTAGAACTAGCCAACCCCTAAATATTGAATCTCTATTGCATAGATTGCACCTGCAGTTTGACACGTTATTCTGCACTTTTTGTTTTGACCTACTGTATTTTCCAGCCAGTGTGTTCACATGTCATTGGCTGCATTCAGGCGAGCATGTGCTTTTCGCTGGCTTTTGGCGTTCAGCAGATCCGAGCCTTTTGCATGTGTGTGGGTGATGGAAGGGCGTGTGCCTGATGTGTCATTGGATGGAAGTGTCGGGCAGGTCGAAACCCTGTTGCTAGATGCAGGTTAGTACAGGTGGCAGGAGTCACTAGGACCTGCCCGGAAATGCAATTGGTGAGTGCTTGATTTGTGTGATGCATGTTGCACGAAGAAGAAAAGGAAGGGGATGGGTGCTAGTGCGGAGCTGCATGGGTGTCGGTTAGGGGATGCGGTTGAAAGTTATAACATTGCATGTTCCGCCAGTAATGCAGCAAGCAGCAGTCCTGGGCCAGAGGTCTCGCCTGGATCACAAAGCAATGCTCGTGGTAGCATAACATGATATGTCAGATACCAGCTCTGCACAACCCGTGGCACCCATAATGGCCGCCATTTGGTAGTACACACTTCTCTTGACACTGACGTAGGGTGATTAGATTTTGAAAATAAAAAAACTGGGACAAACCACAAACATAAAGGTAGTACTAGCACTGCCATCCCATTCAACAGGACCCCTCCCCCGCCCGCCCGCCCACTGGGTGGATGTTATGTTATGTTATCGGTACTTGTATAGCGCACCGCCACCAACGGAATTGGTCCCCAGGTGCTCTGGCAGATCTGTAAACAGGAAGGGTGGGGTAGGGTTAGTCGGGAGGAGGGGAGACGGAGAGTGGGAGATGTGGTGTGCTGTTGGCAGCTTCAGCTCGGTATACACCGAGTGCTGGGCTTTGGTGCTGGTATCGGATCGGATAAAGGACTCGAGTGCTGTGGGTGAAGTTTATGTGTTGATGCAGTGTGCGTGCGGATTGCTGGGAGAGAGATGGTTGTGTGGTTTTGTGTGGGTTTAAGTATGCAGAAGATTGAGGGTTGGGTTAGTGGGGTCTGTATCCAGGTTCAGGTACATATGATTCCGTTAGAGTTGTATACCTGTGGGTTCGGATGTTGCTGGTTCCTGGTGGCCGACTCGATTTGGTGGTGTTGCGCTGATCCAACTGTATCCTATTGAGTATAGTTTGGATCAGTGGATCACACATTAAAATAAATACACTTTTCCAGCACTTCTCTAAATCCATATAAACTGCAGATTCGGCAGGGCGAATTTCTTATCGACTCCCGTGACGCAATCAGTAAATGAATGCGGCAGTGTACGTAAGCGTAAGTGACAAAAGTGATAACAGAAAGCAAGACAACTGTTTATTATCAAATAATGTCACCTTGATTGATTGCATCTCGGCAGTGGTCACCAACAATTTCCTAAAACTGGAAAAGATTTTTAAATCAAAAGAACTCTCGGGATGGGACGCAGGGGGCCTAATTCAGGCAGGTCCAGGCAAAACCTCAGGAGGGGTTGGGTCTTGCGACGTGCCCCAATGCCAAACATTAGCACCTTTGTTAAGTTAGGTGGCATGTCTAAAGCCCAGCATGCACCATTTTCGTGGGCTTGTGGCAGTGACGCCTGTCTATGTGGGAGATATGAGGGTCTGCCTTGAGCGGCTTATCTCCATGAAAGTCCCCAAAGGCGCGGGGGCTGCTTCCCCAACGCTCTAGAGCAAGGTTGTCCAACATACGGCCCGCGGGCCACAATGCGGCCCTCCAAGCCATTTCATGTGGCCCGCGAGGCTGTACAGACAACATTGAACAAATAAAGAAATACACCGGGCCGTGGTGGAGGACTGTTACTGCCTCTGGTGCCCCCTAAAAGGGGGGGGGGCACCAGAGGCAGTAACAGGCCACGGGCGGTTTATTTATTTATTTGTTCAATGTTTGTCGGGTCCGTGGACCCGATTAATTTATTTATTTCTGCATAAGTAAATTAATCGGGTCCACGGACCCGACAAACATTGAACAAATAAATAAATAAACCGGGCAGTGGTCTGTAACTGCCTCTGGTGCCCCCAGCACCAGAGGCAGCTACAGGCCACGGCCCAGTTTCAGGGGCGCAGAGTATGCGGGTGCTCCGGCCCCCCAGGCCGGAGAGAAGAGACGCAGTATGGATGGTCCTTGGTTCCATCCATACTGTGTCTCTCTCTGGCGGCCCGGGGAAAAGCCGGGGAAAAACGATGTTTAAAAATTGTGGGACGGATGCAAAGCAAGAGGCTCTTGTTTTGCATCTGTCCCTCAATTTCTAAAAATCGTTTTGGTTCGGGTATACTTCTACATCTGTGTGCACGGATGTAGAAGTACACCCAACCCAAAACGATTTTTAGAAATGGAGTCACAGATGCAAAGCAAGTCCGTCCCTCAATTTCTAAAAATCGTTTTGGGTTGGATGTATTTGTACATCTGTGCACCCCGCTTGGCAAGAGGGGTGCACAGATGTAGAGGTACACCCAACCCAAAACGATTTTTAGAAATGGAGGCACAGATGCAAAGCAAGTCTGTCCCTCAATTTCTAAAAATCGTTTTGGGTTGGATGTAGAGGTACACCCAACCCAAAACGATTTTTAGAAATGGAGGCACAGATGCAAAGCAAGTCTGTCCCTCATTTTCTAAAAATCGTTTTGGGTTGGATGTATTTGTACATCTGTGCACCCCGCTTGGCAAGAGGGGTGCACAGATGTAGAAGTAACCCAACCCAAAACGATTTTTAGAAATGGAGGCACAGATGCAAAGCAAGTCTGTCCCTCAATTTCTAAAAAATCGTTTTGGGTTGGGTGTATTTGTACATCTGTGCACCCCGCTTGGCAAGAGGGGTGCACAGATGTAGAAGTACACCCAACCCAACATGATTTTTACAAATGGAGGCACAGATGCAAAGCAAGTCTGTCCCCCAATTTCTAAAAAATCGTTTTGGGTTGGGTGTATTTGTACACCTGTGCACCCCGCTTGCAAGAGGGGTTCACGGATGTAGAAGTACACCCAACCCAAAACGATTTTTAGAAATGGAGGCACAGATGCAAAGCAAGTCTGTCCCCCAATTTCTAAAAAATCGTTTTGGGTTGGGTGTATTTGTACATCTGTGCACCCCTCTGTGCACCCCTCTTAGTAAGAGGGGTGCACCGATGTAGAGGTATAATGTACCCAGCGGGATCAAACCTGTGTTGCTCCTCAGCTATCCTCCTAAGACTCCGAAGATCTGAAGTACATTTAATGATACAGAACAAGAACTATTGAGCAAGTCTAACATCATCTTCATCATCATCAGAATAAATCAACACTGTTGTGGTTATACAAGAGCTAATATATTTAAAGGGATGGAATTACTCCGAATGTAGCAGCACTATTCAATAACCCAAAGTGCTTAAGCATAGTTAATGTGAAAATATGACACTTCTCACCATTGGGACAGTACTGCCTTGGACAGAGTTTCACAGTGAAGAAGTGAGCAAGTGATCCAGGGTATGCAGCCACACACACACATGGCATTCCCAGGCACCCACTTGCGCGAATTGCACCAAATTAGTGAGATTGTGCTCCAAGGCACACGCACAGTCTTTGCTCTGAGGTTTGACACACTCACAGGATGGGATGGCATTTCGTTCTCCTATCCTAGTTGTGTTGCTCTGCCTTTTGAGGGCTACTACAACCTGGATGATTATAGAGGGGTGGAGTAGGGGCAGTATTGGCCTACTGGGATGCAACTGGAAGGCTTAAACCTCCTTCTTACTTGCCTTTAGTATATGCAGTACATGCTAGCCAATGTTTCCACTGTTCTGCACGCCCCCGTCCCCCCCGCACCAAGTTGGCGACTATGTGCAAATGCGGTCATATAAGTGCTGGTTATGTCACTTCCTATATTTGGGCACCACCCGGGAAATTCATAAGTCGGCTCCCCTGCCTGATTTATTTATTCAATGTTTGTCGGGTCCGTGGACACGATTAATTAATTGATTTCTGCAATGTTGGGTCCGACCAATAAACCGGGCCGTGGCGGAGGACTTTTACTGCCTCAGGTGCCCCTGGAATTGGATTATGCTTCTTTCATTACCACAGAAGTATTGAATGTGTATTACAGAGATAAGCTGGCATATGTATCGGGCACACTGCACATGCTCAGGCAGCATCAATCATGCTGTGTAGAGGACAATGCTGTCCTAAATTGGTAACAGCCAGCACAGACATGTTGCTACAGAGGCATATTTTGGGCACAACCAGCATGTCAATGTGTTACATCAGTGACAGTGCTGTCTTACACTGTGGACACATTGATCATTAAAATGTGTTGTGCTCTACAATGTTCTTGTCTGCTGTAGTGACATGGAATGTACATGTTCTCCTTTAGAACTGATTGTAAACGTATGGGTTTTTGGTCACTTTTCCTGCTGTAAAATGCACAATTTCAGCCCCATATTTGGAAAAAAAATCTTGGGGGGGGCCACCCGCAAACCCTCCCTATATTGTTATAGCTCCCTCGCTACGCTCGGTCGCCCCCACTATTTCCGAGAAATATCAACACATACACACTGGAAGAAATCACAAGAAACTAACCTTTCATCACTACCCCGACACCAAAAGCTGTCTTTGGGACTGCATGGCTATGCCTTTGATGCTATTGTGTGAAAGGTCACACACCATCGCTTTTGAATATTCTGCTTTGGGTCAGGGTGTTCACTTTTGGCTCGCCGGCCCTCCAGGTGACAAAAAGTGAATGCTTCGGCCCCACATTCAAAAAGGTTGGACAAGCCTGCTCTAGAGCATCTGAGGACTTTCCCTTGGCTTAGGGGAGTCGGGCTGTGAGGTCTTTAACAACACATCAGTGTCTGTGTTAGTGGGACACTGTTGCCTTCCCAAGCTCCCTTTCTTTCTTTCTTTCTTTCTTTCTTTCTTTCTTTCTTTCTTTCTTTCTTTCTTTCTTTCTTTCTTTCTTTCTTTCTTTCTTTCTTTCTTTCTTTCTTTCTTTCTTTCTTTCTTTCTTTCCTACATAATCTTTCACTCTTTCTCTCTCGAACACACACACACACACAATCTTCTAATTTCGTGTGCCATTGTCTCTCTCTCTCTCTCTCTCACACACACACACACCAAACAATATTTCTTACACTCGTTCATTCTTTCTCTCGTTCACTCTTTCTCTCGCATACAGACTCTTTCTCTCTCTTTCGCTCTTTCCCTGTCTCTTTCACTCTTTCTGTCTATCCTCTCTCTAATTTCGTATGCCAATGCTTCACTCCCAAGTACACACACAATTTTTCTTAGTCTGGGTCACTCTTTCTCTCACATACACACCGTCTTTCTCTCTCTTTCACTCTCCCTCTCTATTCTCTCTAATGTCTTGTGCCATTGTCTCTCTCTCCTCTCCCCTCTCTCTCTCCTTATGTCTGCCTGTCTCGCTCTCTCTCTGCCCCAAATACATATATCATATATAGTACGCAATACGAATCAGAGAATGGCAGGTATGGGTGTGTCTGGCTGGGATGTCCCGTTACTTCCAGAAGTGACAGGGGGTCACAGAAACATGACCACTTTGGTTGAGAGAAAGATCTCCCCAGGATATTTAAACATTGGACAGCATTTCTCTTTTATTAGTATGCAAGGGACATCCCCATGGCAAACAAGGCCCTCTGTGTATGTGTCCAAGGCCAGGAGAGGGACAAAGTGATGACCGGACGTGGACCTGCAGAATGCTGTTAAAAAAAGTGGAAGAACTTGCTCTAACACACATGACTTCCATGAACAAAGCAAACCTTTTTTCAAACAGCAAACACACACACACACACACACACACACCCTTATACACATGAAGCCAAGTGCCAAATACCCTCTCCGCCTTTCATGTTGCCTCCATTCACTTTTTATTTTTATTTTTATTTTTTTTAAACTCTTTATTTCAAATGTTTTCATTAAAACCATGTAACAACCAAATACTGAGTTTGAAGTATGTACAGATACAATAATAAATCTAACCGGAGGCTTAGCTCTTTGATGGTGAAACCTCATGGAATGGCATTTCGTTTCTGTAGAGGGAGAGAGGGAGAGAGAGGAGGAGAGAGGGAGAGAGAGAGAGAGAGAGAGAGGGCGGAGACAGAGAGAGAGAGCGGAGAGAGAGAGAGAAAAAGAGAGAGATAGAGAGAGAGCGAATGAGAGACTGCTTCTGATATCTTCCCGCAAGGTGCACCGTGAAATAGTATGACACCTCCGCATGTACATTACAGTCACACGGTGGACTTTATTTTGATGGGAATAGCCGGCAGCTTTTTGGCGGACTTGCTTGTGCATGACACAAAAACCTTTAATGGAGATGCTCCCTCAAAATGCTGCCTAGCTTCTGCAAAATTGCCTGGACAACCACAGATTGCATCGCCAACTGAGTCACAAAGCTGCAAAACATCTTCGTGCTGCACCAACAATCTCCCACAAAGCTGCTACTTATACTTATAGAGTAAATAGTCAGGTGGTCTGGAACGCTAAACCTCGACTCCTTGTCTGCCGTAGTTATTTCCTTCCCAGTATTTTCAATGTTTGTATCATATGCCCCTATGGGTTAAACCTGATGTCATGGAGCTTGCAAACACACTAACTTTGCACATGGCATCAATTATGATTAGCAAAATGAAAATCGTATTAGTATTGCAAGTGGGGTGCAATTTATCTTAGAAAACCTCTTCCAATTTAGTGAAAAATCTTTAGTTGAAGTAATGTTAAGGTGCCAGTTTAACGCAACAAATGCCCTAAAGTTCAGCAGGTGTTCAATAATAAGTTCTACAGACAAATACACGGGACAGCAGTGGGTTCTGCGGTGGCTCCGACTCTAGCGAATCTGTATGTAGAAACAATGGAAACCAACATAATCTTGACTGATACCAATCCCTATAGACACCATATCAAATTTTGGAACTGCTTCATTGATGATATTTTGGTGATATGGTCTGCTAGCATCACGACTTTTGAAGCTTTGTTCTGCCTGGCTGAATATTCAAAACCCGTTTTAGAAGTTCACTGCTAATCATGATAAAAAAAAGCCATTAACTTTCTAGATTTAACAATTTATGCTGAGAATAGAGATAAAGTTCTTAAAGTCAAACCTTATCAATAATCCACAGATAGAAACTCTTTACTAATGTATTTGAGTTTTCACTCTAGACACGCGAGAGAGAACTTACTGTTTGGTCAATTCCTCAGATTGAAGAGGAATAGCGTGACGAGTTTGATCATGAAGCAACAGTACTGGCTGATAATCTTGTCAAGAGAGGATATCCAAAGAAAATTGTGAGCAATTGTTAGAAGATAAGCCTAAACTCCAAAAGGGAGAAGAAATAACATCTGTGAGCTCTTTTAACCCATTGTCGAATGAAATCAGCAAGATCATCTAACACAACTGTCATATATTCAACATAGGCGAATGCTCTCTAGGTCAGCACAGATGCGCCCTTCGGAGAAGCAAGAACCTAAAGGAATTGAATATGAGAAATGACATATACAACTGTACTAACACACAAAAAAACACTTACTCAACAATGGGGCATGGAAAAACCAACAGAACACAGCTTGTGCGGGCAGTGCAGTAGCAGTGCCCATACATCAAGAAGCAAGGACGTTGTTTTGGGTCTGAGAAACCCCTGGCAACAAAGGTTATTGACCAACTGCAACACATTGATGGTGATCTATGCTAATTGGTGCCATTGTAGACGCCTGTATATAAGTAATACAGAACATAAGGTTAAAATATGTATTGGGGACCTTAAAAGTTGCATAAGTAATAAAGTATTAACTGCATCTCTATTAGGCCACTTTATTATAGCAGATCACAAACCAGAGGATTTGAGATGGACAGTCTTAACGAAGGTTGGACCAACTAATAATAATGAGAGTGACAAACACAGACTATCCATTCAAGAACAACAGTTGATTTATTTAACTAAAAGCAATGAGGTTGGCCTTAATGAGGCTATTGATTGACATGTTCTGTCCTAAAACACGTTTGCGACTCTGTGGCTGCCATGCACACACACTCCCTCTATTATAATACTTCATATTGCTACGTCAGTTGCATACACCTCTTGTTTTTCGTCCATGACCCCTCAATACTAATTCCTTAACATAGGTGAGCAGCTATCAATCAATCAATCAATCAATCAATCAATCAATCAATCATTCAGGGTTTTTATAATGTGCACTATTGCCAAAGGCTTCATGGCACAGTAGGCCACCCACAATGAGACATAGCTCTTACTCAAATAGGTGGGTTTTGAGTTCACGCCTAAAATGATCAAAGTCAGTCGTTAGCCGCAGGGCTAACGGTAAAGAATTCCAGAGTTTCGGGCTTGCGACTAAGAAAGCCCGGCCACCCGATCGCTCTTTGCCATAACTCGGAATGCCCAACAATGCTGCATCCATACTCATATTGGGCTGTAAAAATAATGTTTCTCCTGAACGGGCAGGCAGTCTTTTCCACTTAAGGCTCCATGGATCATACACAAAGCCTTACATTTTATTTGTGCAGAAACCGGCAACCAGTGTAGTGATTGATGTGCCTTAGTTACATACTGGCCGAACGGGATCCCTTTAACCAAGCGGACTGCCGCATTTAGCAGTACCTGGAGACGGTTGACTAAATATACAGGCTGGGCAAGATAGGTGGCATTACAATAGTCAATACTACCATTCAGGCATGCTGCCAACACTTGTGCATGTGACCTCGACGGGATAAAAGGGAGCACTTTTTTTTTGTTGCTTCCGCTTACAGAAGCCGAGGCCATAAACAGAGTTTATCTGCTTATCCATAGTTAAAGAAGACGAGATCTTAACCCCAATGTTGCAGACTTTCTTTGCCGGTACCGCAAGAGTCCCATCAATGGCAGCCAAAGGCCTATGATCAAAAACTTGGTATTACCGCCATTTAGCTTTAACCAATTTGCCTCCATCGAACCCCTTACAGCGTCTAGGCACAGTCGCAGCTGACTTGCTGTTCTCTCAATGCTGAGATCCATCCTGAACAGAATCTAGGTATCATCTGCGTAGGAAATAACTGGAACCCAAAGGACCGGATCAGTGCTGCCAGAGGCTGGATGTAGACATTAAAAAGCAATAGGGACAGGCCGACCCCTGCAGCACCCCGCATGCCACCGAGACTGGTACTGACCTGAAAGGTGGAAGGGAAACGATTGCACGTGTGAGACCAAAAAAGCCCGGAACCAGTCCAGCACAGGCTCTGAGATCCTTACATCCCTCAGTCTAGACAGAAGTATCTCATGATCAATGGTATCAAGCTATGATAGGGGTACTCTCCATTTCATTTACAGTAGAGGCTCCCATTTAGGACAGTGAGCAGGAAAGTAGTTATGGCTGTATCCCCTTATTCCATCCAATACTCTAACCAATCTCTTCACAAGAGTTGATAGATTATTGCAGCACAAGATTGTACTATACATTGAGCCTCCCTACAGGCTACCACGCTCAATAGCACTGTACCTCTAAAATGGCCGCCATGTTTTGCCCAACTTTGCTCACTCACATACCACCTTGAAGACACCTTGTGATTAGCACGTCACTGTCTAAATAGGGCACACAACTTCACGTCTGCACAGGTGATGGACCGCAGTGGAAGCAAGACTGACTGTTTCCCGTTCACGCTATGATAAGTACTTGTCCATTCAAACAGGGATGATGCCGTTATCGCTTTTTCCACACTTGTAATGTTGCACACCAGGCCCCTGTCCTTTTTCTCGTGAGCACCAGATTCTAGATATCTGATCCCTAATGTCAGGTTCGGAAGGGGATACGTCTAACGATATACATTTGAGCCCTTGTAGTAAAGTGGGGCATCATTGACATCGTGCATAACACTATTTGGGCTTTGGATCCCTTTTATGTTTTTCTAAATATGGGGACAGAGTCTGATAGCATGACAACACCAGCTGTTTGTAGCACAGATAACACGCTTTTTAACTGGCAATAGAAACCAGATCTCTTTTACGTTTTAATCAATACAGGGACAGAGTCTGACCCGTGACATGCTATTTAATTTCTAGATGGAGTACTAAGACCGACGCTACAGCCATTACCTCCAAGGAAGACAAGGCTCACACTACTGTAGACCCTTGAGAATTGTCAGTGAAGAAGAGTAAGTGTGCCCTTCCAACTCACATGAGTCTCTGCTTTTAAAGATAGGCTTTGGATGTGTTTTGTAAGGCCCTAAGATTGGACACTAATACTCGGTTCTGTATGTGTTTCCAGGGGTACGGTGCAGTAAAACTTTGATTCTGCAGTGACAGTCGGTGCATTGCCCACTTCTGACAATGGTAAGCACCGCTTAAGTCTACAAGTACTAATAATACATAATCTTGATTAGACAGAGGAGCAACATTTACTAATGGAGTTCCTAATTTTATCTTTTTTCTATGGTCTAGGTGGCGTTGCCTAATTAAATTCACTATGTTGGACTACTGAAACCAATTATATACCAGCCGCTAGATAAACACTCAACTCCATTCTAATATTTACAAACTAGTAGATAGCGTCCACGCAATATTGGGGTTTCCCAGTGCCGCAGATTGCTATCAGAAGATAGGCCAGAATAGCCCCTTTGCATAGTTTTTTTACCCCTGAAGAAGTTCCCAAAATTTACTGTATAGTGGAGATCAGGAATGAAACATGTTGGGATCTGGACACTTACATTGATGTGTTTTGAATGCAAATAAGACTTATGAGTTATTCCGAGGCATAACGATACCTTGCCGATACGTGCATTCAAGATCACTACTTGAGTATCTTTTGTGGAATTGTTATAAACACAACTGTGAATTTTAGGAAGTATAATTGTTTTAGAACACTTTATTTGTATAATTTGAAGGTACTATGGTATGCATTGAATGTTTAATAATATTTGTTTGCATTTTTCACAAAGTCACATAAGGTGAGATACACTGGTCACTTTATGAAGCACAAGTCACTTTAAGATGTTTTTAACTGAACGTGTGTTTTATTTTTGTACTGAATAAAATAGAATGAATTGACTAGTGTTGAGAGTGGTGTGCCTCTTTGGTTAGGTTGCATACTCCTAAAATAACAGGCACCCAGGTTCAGATGAAGCTAGAACATGAGTGAAACTCTAGCCACACGCCCCTAAGGACTAGTCACCACAGAGAATAAAAGGTTGGGAGCTGTTTAGTGTACGTGTTGGAAGCTACATCACCTTAACTCAGAGCTGACCATGGCGCACAACCCATGAGCACACTTATGACATCACTACAAAGTAAATGTTAGTATGGAAAATTCCGGACCTTTATTTCAAGACATTTAAGAAAGCTCCTACAGTCAGACATGTAGTGTATGCTACCACAGAACAGACATGTAGTGTACGCTACCAAAGAAAAGTTTACACTTTCAGTTTATCAATTCGTTCAACATGTACCTCTGTGTCTAGTTTCCAATGAAAGCAGAATGATGGCACATTTTACAACACAACTGCATAATCTTTCTCTGCCCTAACAACCGATTTCACCCAATACATGTAATTATAATTCTAATTCCTCAAGATTGTCTTTCACCGGTCAGCTCACCGGAGCATTACTATTTTTGTCGTGCATAGGGTGCGCGGCTATGTCCTCCTTGGAGGAACAGACTGTTTTGATATGAGAAACAAAGGTGTTTTGTGACCTGTACCCTGGATTTCATGTCACTATCCTTCAGGGGAATGCTATGAAGTTATTGTTGTACTGTGCATCTTTATATTTGATCATAAACCCAGTATTTTACATAGCCATTGCAAATCCTTATAATATGTTGTATATTAACATTGTAATTATGTAATTATTTACGTTTGCTCTATATTGTATGCATATATCTAGTATTCAAATTCACAACTGTAGATCACCTGTGAATTGTTGTACCTGCCCTTTTTTCTGCAACCTGTGTAAGTATACGTTGAATGTATTCAAGTATCCTTCTGTATTCTGCGCCCTGATACCCCCGGGTCTGGTGCTCATTACAAATTAATAAACAAATAAACAAACAAACAAACAAACAAACAAACATAAAGCTTTGAAGAGTATGTTGTGGACTTTTTGACATACTGGGCCTCATTACAACCCTGCCGGTCCGGAAAGAACGGCGGTGGTAAATCCGCCACCACCGTTCTTTCCGGACCGGCTGATAAAGAGTCCTGCAGGCGGGAGGTGCCACTCCCGCCAGGTCTGACCTGGCGGCTTTAACACCACCGCCTGCAGGCGGACATGGAAACACCGGCACCATTACAGCATGGTGCCGGTGTTTCCACTTCCCCTTTCCCATGGAGTCCTATGGGAATGGGGATTAACAGAATTCAGCCTCCGGAATACCGGGTCACCGGGGTTGCAATGCCCCAGTGATTCCGGAAATCACGAAGGCGGAATGGTAATACGAGTCCAGCAGTAACCTGCCGGAATTTCCGGCACAGTTACCGCCAGAATCTTAATGAGGCACAATGTCTTTTGACAGATCCTGAAGGCTGAATTACGATTTTTCAATCATTTGAGTTTGCAACTTAAAAAAAGTTTCTTGTAGAATGTGTCAGCTCAAGAAAGGAGACTGCAATAACCACACTGGGATGTGTTTGATTAGGGTCTATTTACCTACTACTATCAGGACTGTTAGAATCTGAAGTCTAAGAAATGACATTAATTTGAAGTATGAGGAGGTATATGTGAAATCAAGACAAAACGCACTTGAGTCTTTAAGTGTGTGGTAGTGTTTTCTTATTTAAACCTTGCATTTCTTACTATCACTTGTACATTGTGCTACCATCCATCATCCCACAAGTGATGGCAGGTTGTCGTCATTGACGTAATTGTGTTGTCAACATTGACACAAATGATGCCTAAAGCGGTGTCAAAGGTGATGCTGTAAGTGGGCTCTAGTTCCCAGTGACTGCCTTGACGTCATTGTCGTTGATTAGGTCAGTGATTGGGATGTGGGCGCTGAGCTCCTGGGCTGCGCAATCCAGCAGCTAATTTATTTGTGGGTACTCGTGCAACACTCTCATTAACACCATGGGAAACCAGCTGAAGGAGCAGGCCCTAAGGGGCAGTACATGGATCATCTGTGTGTGTACGATAGGTACTGTGACGGGCACGCCTCTGTCGAGTCCTGTTTTGAAGAACTTCTAATACTCTGGTAGATCTTTCATTAGATGGTGAAATATGCATAGACTGTGACTTGTAACAAAAGCGAGCATCAGAAAAACTATTACTGGGCAAGTAACATGAGTGTCCCTTTGTGCCGAGTAATTGCCACACATGAAAAGATGGTATTTAAATCTTGCAGGCCCTTAAGCAGAGAACACAATAATTCTCCTTTGTGTTGCATGCAATGCTGTTTTTGCTAGCCTGAACAAATCGACATAAACTGCTGTTCATTTTTTATTTTGAGTATTTCCTTAATTGGGGGGTGAGCTAGGTATGCAGTGTATCATGGGTCCTGGTGATGCCTAATCCGAGTATGGCAAGGCGCCTAGACACCTTGTGCCTTTTATCACAGCAGTATCTGTATAACAATGGCTTCCAATTGGATGAAGGGCCACCTTCAAAATCCTGTGCATTACTCACCGAGCGTCGCACAAAGCTGGCCCCAAATACCTACAAGAAAAGATTATGCCCTACCTCTCTACCTGCACCCTAAGGTCAAGCGCGGCCCTCCTCCTAGTGGTTCCCGCCTCCAACTCAGCCAGGATTGGAGGGTCCACCTACTCAACCCTGGTACCATCCTTGTGGAAATCACTGCCTCCCCACATGCAACACAGGGAAGACAACATGGCTTTCTGGAAAGCACCCAAAACCTTGCTTTTTCCCTAAATCATGTAAGGGACCGCTTTGGGCTACTCAACCTACCACCAATTACCAGAAATGGCTGGAACTGCATCAACAAGGGGAGGTAAGAACAATAGGGACATGGAAGCCAGATCTAGTGATCAACTTATTTCAATGTTAGGAGGGACACGGAAGCCAGATCTAGTGATCAACATCTAACATCACCAAGAGGTCACAGGAGGAGTCAAAGGGCAGTCCCTCCACGATGTTGATGACATATCTGGAATCGGCCAAAAAGTTCAGAGTATCCATGGCCAGAGATCTAAGAAAGAAATCAACATATTTTACAAGGGGTTCTAAAATTGTACCACATAAAGAAACAATGGGTCTTCCAGGACATCTAATGGCATCTTTACGAATCTTGGGTAAAAGGTAAAACAGGGGGTTCTGGGGTTACTGGGAAACTCTAACTCCTTATTGGATAGAAAGCCTGCATCAAGACCCGATTCAGAAATTTCATTGATGAGGTCTTTGATGGATGCCATGGGTCTCCTTGGACCTAACCATAAGTCTCTTCTTGGTTCAAAGTCAGATTACTTCAAAGTCATAATAAGCACAATGCCGCCACCTTTATCTGTGCCTTTGATTACAATGGGGGGAGGTCATTCTGAAGATAATGGGGGATAGCTCTTTGTTGCTTACCAAATTGAAGCTACGCCTGGGAAATTCATCCTTGAATAATGCATCAAATCCCTTCAGGATGATCTTCTCAAAGGTCAGTACTTCCCTTAAGACCATATCGTTAGAGGGAGTAAAAAGACATTTAGGACGAAAAGGGGTATATCCTGACTGATGTTAAGTGTAACAGCAGCTGACCTGGATAGGCGGGCTTGAACAGGGGAAGTTTCCTATCCCTGTGAGTACATCCACCAACAAGCATGCCGGGGTATGGTGCAGTTCCCAGATTTGTTGTCTGGGCACACGTGATAGTTGCCATGGTTGACACCAGCCAACCCGGTACCGCGCGAGTAGCTTTAAGAACATCACTGAAGACCGAGCGTTTATAACAGAGGTTAGTCGGCTTCCTTAACATTGCGGTGCTCCTGCACCACAGTTATTGATGCCTATTTAGATCGTGCTATATATTTATTCCACATAACCTGATTGGAGGATCGGTGGATTAACTATAAGGTGACTATGAGGTAATTATCTAATGAGACTCCTCATTCTTGAGAACTTAATGCTTTTGCATATATTCCCTGTTTTGTAAAACTGTTTTTTTTAGTGTTTGATATTTCAGCACAATTTGGTGATACATGTTTGGTCTTTATTCTAGTGCCATTAGAAACTGAACGATGCGAGGCACAGAGGAAGTGATGAACACTTTTCCAGGATTTGCTGGAGACTCTGTAAGAGTCTCCTTTGTCTTTATTTTAATAGCAGGTGTATATACATGGCAACCAGACAGACAAGTAATGTTTTTGTGATTTAAGGTTTGGTTGAGTGACTTATCTGAACCATTTTGGTCCATGCACTTCTTGAAAAGAAATCAGTAAGTGCACAATTTAATTTTGTAAACATATGACGTTGGCACACGTTGTTCACAGGAGAAAACATTGAGATTTAGCAATGTTATTTCTCTTCACTTTCTAGACATGGGTAGCCTGTCCTGATGAAAACATTTCCTTATGCAGGAAAGAAGTTGCAACTAGGAGGAAGGTGAAATTGACTATACCCTTCAGAAGAGCTCCTTAGTAGTTACAGAAGACAGTCGCCAGAAAACTCGCCTAGCAGACTGTGTTTTTTTATTGCTGATTGTTGCTCTTATATATAGGTGGTTGACCTGATTGGAAATTAGGTTCTCTTCATTCTGCCAACTACCTTTGATACTTGAACGCTGAGTGTGAGAAGGTTCATCTGTGGTGAATACCACCTGGAGCCATTCTTTTGAGCTGGCGATAGGCTTAAATGGGATGGACATGTGTGCGAAAGCCTGATTGAGCTGGGGTTAACCTGAGATATGGGGTAGTGATGAATTGAGGGAACTTGTCTCTTCTCGCCAAGGAGGAGCACACCCCCTGTGAGGCTAGGGAGATGATCCTGCACCGCAACACCCTCCTTAGGGGTTGAGGCAGGTGGGACATCACCAGGGGAGACTCCCCCCTTTGGGATAAGGACAGGAATTGTCTAACATAATGGAATATTATCGATACCGTAAAGATTAAGTGAACTTATGCTATCCACGGCAGGAAATAAGACTATCCCTTTAAAGCAGTCCCTCCAATGGACTGTGCTGAGGATGCTGAAAAGGGATGCTATGACAAGTGTGCGGGAGGGATGGCAAGCGAGGTTGAGAAGCCGAGAGAAGCCGGAAAGCAAAGAGAACCAGGGTATCCCCCTGAGCGTAGTAGAGTGGAATGAGGTGGAGCTCTCGCATAAAGCAGAGCCTGCATAAGCTGGTTGAGATCTGACATGGAGGTAAAGACCATCAGAGACCGGTGTATGGGCACAGGAAAAATCACAATAGGAGTGAAGAAAGAGTTTGGTGGTGGCGTGACCACACAGCAACGTCGGTGGGCAGTCCGTCCGCAGAACATCGCTGATAGCACTCACAGAAGAAAAACAGCCCTGACCCAAGATACATAGGAAGTGTAATTCAGAAGGTGAAAATGAAACACACGTGAACCAGATGGTGCAACTAGTGAAACACACACCCAAGAAGAAGCAGAAAGAGAGTTCAAGACCTTACTGGTACCGGTACCTCTTAAACCAGAAGGTAATACGGGCAAACGGATTGCTGTACAATTAAGAGGAACTCATTAGAACTGAAACAAAACACATCACAGTGCTAATGAGAAAAGGATTGGAAATAAGATGAGGGATGAAAACCATGTTCATGAAAGGCAGAGTCACATGAAATACCCAAAGTTGGCGAGAAGTCGAATTGAAAAGTTGTTGCCTTGGGAAAAGGGAAAAGTCAGCCCAGGTCCCAAAGATAAGAAAGATAATATAATAGAGACATTTTGGAAAAACATGTATAGGTGATCAGGAAGTCAAAAATCATACATGAAACGCACTCTGGGAATAGAGGCTGGAACCTCGCAAGAAACAGAGAGGGAACTTATACAAAAGCAAGATTGATGGCATAGCATAAAAGAGTAGATGCACACTGACATTCCCCTACAGAACTTAATCCAGAAGATAACAGGAGACTATTTGTATATGGTCTTTTGAGTGAAATGAAATAACATAGGAAACCGTGTGATAAAAAACAGCAACCAGTAGAAGGGAGTCATTCTCCTATCCTTAGCTAGGTACATTTGTGGTAGGGTTAGATAGGTTAGATTTGGACAGTGGACAGACTTGTGTTTGGACATTCACCCTGGCTGATTTGCACCTTAGTTAGTAAAATAGGTAGGGAACACCCCATAGATATAGTGAGAATGAGGCCTTAATTTTTACTTTAGAAAAAACGTATGCTTAAAAAGTCACCACAGCAGCTTTGTACTTATTCTGATACTCCACATATGGTGTCAGAGTTGGGATGCTAAAGTCCTGAGATAGACACAACACACAACTACCTCATATACATGACCACACACATTGATAACCATACCCTTATAGGATTTCTAGTTATAGAACCCTCCTTAGGAGAAAGGAGACAGCACACCTGAACATATAGAGACCTTACACTCCCATGGACACAGCGTTACCTGATGATTCGGACCAGGAGGAAGGAATAGAGTGGAAACCCGAACTAGGTGAGAACTCGGACGATTGGGAGGATGCAGGAACTGAGAAGTCTGAGACCTCGATATCCTCTGCGGACCTCAATCCCACCATGAGTACCCTGGAGGCTATCCTAGAGTGCCTGGTAAAGTATCAAATACAGGTGGACCAGTGACTCCTGCAAGGAGTACACCAAAGGAAGACTAGTCCTCTGCGACATATGGTTCTTCATGGTATATTACAGCCATATGAAAAGGGAGAGGATTTGGGTGCTTTCTTCATAAATTTTGAATGACTAGCTAACGAATTTTATTAAGATGACGGTTTAAAAACATGTTGTTTAGCCCCTTTATTCAAAGGAAACTTACAGATCTCATATCAAAATGCAAACCCATTTGGGACTACTCAGTTTCTCGAACTTAAACAGATGTTATTAGAATGGGCGCGACAGACAGAGGAGTTTTGTCACTTAAAATTCAGGGAAATACATAGCCTGTTTAATAAAAGTCCCTTAGAAGTAGCCGGTGGATACAGTAGACTCTTTTGCAAGTGTTAGGAAAAAAGAGCCTACCTGAAGCCCTTGAAAACATAGCCTTAGAACAATTTATCAAAGCCCTTCCACCACAGTAGCAAAAGAGTGGGCCAAGCACATTCAGAGGCGGCTCATTACCTGAAACTACTAGGGAGACTAATAGAGGTTAAGAAAGAGTTCAAGTTAGGCCCAAGATTTATAAACCCAGAGAAGCAGTGAAGAGGTGGAAAATATCCTCCCTGGGACAACTTAAATAAGGAGGAATCCCATAAAAGAGCTCCTCTAGTTTTATAAATGTATTCTTCCATACCACCTTGATAGGTAATAGAACAAATAAAAATGTCCCTCGCTGGCCCACCTATATGTTTCACATGTGGCAAAAAGGTACATATGGCCATATTTTGTCCCAAGAAGAGCACAGAAGAGCCTTTGGGGATAGGATGCTTAACAGCTAAACCATGGGAAGAAAGGAATGAGGAAACAGAAGTAGAACCAGATCACTCTGAAATTATACTGGTATGGGGTACCAGCCACTTCCCAGGGGCAAATGGATAGATTATTAAAACCACATGCAAGCTTCTGTGGCGCGTATTTGGATGATATTGTAAACGATAGCGATAGTTGACCAGAACATGCCCATGATTTACATGAAAATCACCAGAGCCTTGGAAAAAGCAGGCCTCACACCAACACTCGAAAGTGTCACCTCGCACAATCTACTGTGAAATACGTAGGATTTTCTGTAGCGAACGGTGTGATACAGCCACAGAATGAGAAAGTAAAGGCAGTTCAGTTAACAGCCATCCTCAAGACCAAAAGAGAACTTTGTGCCTTCTTCGGGTTGACTGGATACTATAGGAGATTCATTCCTAATTACTCCCCAATTGCAGTGAAACTGACAGCCAAGCTCAAGAATGCCCGACCTAAAAAACTACTATGGGACAAAAAAGATCAAGCTAGCTTTTATTGTCTAAAGAAAATTCTGTGCAGTGAGCCTGTTCTTAAAATGCCCAACTTTAATTGAGACCTTTGATTTATTAATTTAATTTAATTATTCATTGGATATTTGCAAGGCGCCTATAAAACAAATGGTGTTTCAAGGCACCACTAAAGTGGGCTTAGGGGGCTGTGTTTTCACAAGAACATGACGGCGTTGAGCTCCCTAAATTATATGCGAGCAGGAAACTCTTCCCCAAGGAACAATCCTACACTAACATAGAACTGGAAGCTGTGGCCATAAAAATGAGGGGTCACGCGTTTGCAATATTATTTGACAGGTCAAACATTTTGGTTAATCATGGGTCACTCCCCATTGACATGGATGAGTTTGAGGAAGTTCACCAATCTCCAAGTAAGGAGGTGGTTCTTGGACCTACAACCCTTCTGTTTTACGGTAGAACATTGGGAAGGTCAAGAACAAGGGAATATTGACTTCTTAAAGCGGGTTCCCTATCAGTGAAGCTGGGGAAGTCATGAAATAAGGGGTGGGGTGTTTGAGGAATTGAAGGAATTCATCCCTTGTCCCCAAGGCGGAGCACCCCCTGTGAGGCTAGGGAGGTGCGCCCGCTCTTCAACACCTCACCAGGAGAGACTCCCCTCTTGGGAAAAGGAGTCTTGCTCCCGTGAGAAATTCCCTGATGCCCTCATGGTGATAGCCTACATGGATTTGTCTAACATAACAGAACATTATAATTTCCATAAAGATGAAGTGAACTCATGATATCCACAACAGTATACTAAGACTATCCCTTTCAAACTTTCCCTCCAATGGACTGTGCCGAGGATGATGAAAAGGGATGATATGACAAGAGAGAAAGAGAGAGAGAGAGAGAGAGAGAGAGAGATGGCATGAGAGGTTGAGAAGCCAAAAGAAGCCAGAAAGCAGAGAAAACCAGGGCATGCCCCCTGTGTTTAGCAGAGAAGAAGGAGGTGGAGCTCCCGCAGAACACAGAGCCTTCGTAAGCTAGTCCATAGACGCTGTGAGTCCGGCGTATGAGAATGGGAGAAATCCCAACGCAAGCGAAGAGAGAGTTTGGTGATGGCGTGACCACACAGCAATGGTGATGGGAAGTCCACCCGCAGAACAATGCCGATACCACTGACGAGAGAAAACCACTCCCGACCCAAGATACAGAGCAAGTTGGGTTCGTAAGATGAGAACGAAACGCATGTGAATCAGATGGAGAGACTAGTGAACCGTGGACCCAAGAAGTAGCAGGAAAAGAGCCTAAGACCTTACCGGTACCAGTGACGTTACCCCTTGCAACAGAAGGTAATTCAAGGAACTGGATTACCTGACATTTAAGGGCTCATTATAACTCGAACAAAACTTGCTGCACTGCTAATTAGAAATGTATTGGAAATAAGGTGAGTAATGAGAGCCAGGATCATGAACGACAGAGCTACATGAAATACAAGGTCCTGAAGGTGAGAAAGAGAATATAATAGAGAAAAGTTTGGTAATAAGCAGAGGAATGAAAACCATGTTCATGAAAGGAAGAGCTACAATAAATGCCCAAAGTGGGAGAGGAGTAGAATTGAAAAGTTGTCGCCATGGGAAAAGGGACAAGTCAGCCCAGGTCCAGAAGATAAGAATGAGAATATAATAGAGACATTTGGGAAAAACGCACTCAGGAGGCCAGGAAGTCAAAAATCATAAGTGAAACAGCACTCTGGGAAGAAAGGCTGGAACCTGACAAGAAAGAGGGAAGGAAATTACGAAAGTAAGATTGTTGGCATAAAACAAGAGAAGAAAGCTGTCAATCACCCCCAAGAGTTGCATAACTTAATCCAGAAGATAATAAGATAATATTTGCATATGGACTATTGAGTGGAATGAAAGAACATAGAAAACACTGTGACAGAACACAGCAACCAGGAGAAAGGAGTAATTTGCCTGTTGTTATTTAGTTACATTAAGGGTAGGGTCAGATTGGTTAGATTTGAACAGTGGACAGACTTGTGTTTGGACATTCATCAGTGTTAGGAAAGATTTCGTAATTGTAGGTAATTTTCCTTCCATGTGGCAACCCCTAAACTTTTTGCTGTTGTTTTGCACCTTGTTCTCGACAGCCTTCTGCCGCACTCCGCTGGGCTTTCGCTCCTTTCTTACGGGGAAACTGACATGCCCTTAAGACAGTCAGTACCGGGAAACGCTGTTTTCCGTAGTTTCTTTTATCATGTTGCGGCTTTCGTGCAACATGACACAAGAGGGCACTGTAAGCTAAGTTACTGCTCTCTTGGGTCTCTAGCCTTCTACAGGCCCTAGATACTCGTTTAGGATTGTAACTGATCGGTGCAAGTGATTCACGGACGGGAATGGTGGCAGCGAACGTTTCTTGTGTTTTGAGCTCCTTTTGGCGTTTTAAGCGCATTTCTCGCGCTTAGCCCAAAATGGTGGCCTGGCTCCCAAAATGGCCAGACCACGAGGCTCCTTTGTCCTGTCCGCTGACCGTCTTGCTCCCTTCACCTTCCCCAGGTCGAGCCGACCCGGGCCTTCCTTATTTGGGCATGTACTTTCCCGCGAAACACGGATGCTTTTGCGGGCTTCTACATGCCTGGTGTGTGCCTCCAGGATGTGGGCTGGGATGTCTGGCCCAATACACATCCTGGGTGCCAGAGAGTCTAGGGTGGTGTGAATGCCTGGGACCACCGTGGTCCGTGATAGGTCCACGAATGGTGTGAGTGTTGATGAGCGGATCTCCCATTGGGTCCCCTCCGTTTTGGCGTGAAGGGAACCGTGGATAAGAGGGGGCTGGAAACACCACTACCATGTCGATATCCTGAGTTCTCACGAACGAAGGAATACAGGAGCCAAATATCCTGCAACCAAGAGGCAGAACCGAGGAATCGCTGGTGACCCGCTGAAGGACTGCTCCTCTGCACTGCTGTCGCCTTGTGAAACCCTTTTTACTTTTGATCGAACCAGAAGGCCTGTACTGGTACTTCGACCCTTGGAATAGCGGGAACAGCTATTCTCGGCATCTTCACCATCTCCTGCTCGTAAGCCTTCGGAAGCGTCTCTGGGCCATTCAGCAGACTGATCAGCCTACACAGGAGTCTTGCTCTGTAACCGCCGCCAGGTTGTGTAGTATTTCGAGTCCTTGTCACTCTCACACGATTCGTACACTTGGCGTTCCCAGATCTGAAGTGAGTAGTGTACATTTGGCTCAGATACACACTGCAGCTCCGTTGCCCTGCTGTGGTAACAATCTGTGCGGGTCCACTTCGTTTGGGACGTCTTCTACTCAACTCTGCTGCTGCAGACTCAACACGACGACGAGATGTCCCCTGCTCTTCTGAACCTGCCAGCGACTGAAACTGACGCGGAGAAGCCTGGGTCTGCTTGCATCGGGGACTGGTGAGTAGCATAGCTAGGAACTGGTTGCCCTCCTGCAGGAGCCCATAGCTTTTCCCCGCTGTGTCGAAACAGCACGCCTTTCCGTACTCGCGCTCTGCTTCTGCCCACAGTGGAGGCTGCGCTTGAGTCACGGAAGACTGTTCTTCTTCATTTGTGCACTAAACTGAACTGCCTGATTTCCCTCGAAGAGACTCCCCTTTTGCCCGTTGGCACCAGCGTGTGCAGGTACTTTTGAGCACAAGGCTCCACTCTTCGTAGGGCTCGAACTTCCTTTTAGTTAGATGCCTCTGAAGGCGGACTGGGTCTAAGCATTATTTCGCACTGCCTGTTTTCCTTCCCTTTTAGGTGGACTACACATTTCATGCATCTAACGCTTGAGACTTGTTTGTATTTGTATATATATTGTGTTGATATGGTATGTGTTGGTTTACTAGAGTTGTATTGTGATTTCTCGCTATGGTCATTGTTTTAAAGGCCTTGGAATAAATGTGTATATATTTTTAATATAACACCTGTTTGGAGTAGTTTGTAAGTGTCCTTGCTTTGTGTGCTCATTGCGGGCTTTCAGTCACCCTCACCCCTCTTGAGACCTAGTCTTGACCGCCGCGATCGCTACCCTGATTGGTCTGGCTTGTCCAGAGGTTACCCTGTTCCAAGTAATTAGGTTGGCCTTCTGAACTTCTGCGCCGCCAGGACAGAGTTCAGAAATCCGTCTTAACAATAAGGACCTTAGCAAAATAGGTGGGATACACCCCATAGATGTAGGGAGAGTTAGGCCTTCTCTTTACTTCAGAATACACACTCTGCTTAAAAGTCTTCACAGCCTCCGTGTCCTTATTCTGATCCACCACAGGGGACTGTCTGAGTTGGGGTTCACCGGATGTCTGGCACCTATTCTTTTCAAGGCCTGGTTGTCCTAGTCATGGGAACAGTGATTTGAGTGATTTGGTCCTCCTAACAACTGGGAACATCACAGATATAAGGAAAGTTTTGTATTGTTGATTTGCCTCAACAAAGCCACTGGATTTTCAAATAAGCTGCACATCTGAACCTTAAATCAACCTTGAAACAGCACCTGGTGTGCCAAACTCATGGCAGCTGTTCACCCTGCCACAATAAAAAGCTAGCAATGTATCTATGTTGCCGGCAACGGTGGACAAAACACTCTGGACTACTGCTCTACTCCACACAATCCCTTTCACCTGAATGATAAGGAATGTGTGCTGAACGCCAAATATCCTATTTATTTAGTTATGTATTTCATTTGTAAAGCGCACATACAACCCGGCGGCCCTGATGTGCTGCTTGCGATTCATGAGCAGACGTCGCATCATCCAGCCAACCCCACTTAGCAGCTCTCTCTACAGGTTATTAGTGGCTTTGCCAGTATAATCTGCAGGCAACGCTCTCTTTTCCTGTTATGCCTCCGCCATTTTGGGTTTATAGGGCCTGGCTTGCTTCTAGGAAACCATGCGACTCAAAGATGTGGCGTGCACTGGTATGAAATGTAGTGTAGTCCTACATTGTTAATGGTGCGTCCATTGTATTTGTGATTATATGCATATTCAATTTTGCTCATTTTCTAGGGGATCTGATCTCCAATTAGTAAATATGTTTCTCTGCAGGTGTCGCACGGCATTTTATAGTGCCTTCAAGCTACTTCCGACCTACATTCTTTTTTTCAGCACAGGAGCCAAAGCTCCAAGAAGCCATGCAAATGCCACAAACCGTGTGGTGATAAGGCCCAGTCATATGACGTAACGGAACACATTCATTAACTATTCTTTCCTTGTACCACTTTTTCCCCCTATCCTCCAGGCCAAATGTCCTCTCTCTCCAGGCCCATATCTCCATCCACTGCCCTTTGGTCCACCACTCTGCTTCTTTTGGTTGATCCTTATCACCACTCTATTCACCCGGCTCTCCACTCACCTAGCTCTCATGTCTACTCCCCTCTCCTCTGGCCTACATCTCCTCTGTCCCACTTATCCTCTCTATCTGGCTGGCATGCCCCATCGCCTGCCTCATGTTTTTACATCTGTGCATTTATGCCTTCATGCATCTGCTGCATTTACAGGTTTTTTCAAGCCCCCGTGGCCCCCACTCGTTTTTTCTATATCCCCTTTTATCATTTTTTAACAACTGTTCTACTTGTTCCCTGAAAAGTGAGCAACACTGATGCAAATGCTGAAAAGAGAAATACAGAGAAGTAAAGAACCGGTACTCCCCCCCTAAGTAGGCCCCCCCCGCCCCTCGCCCCTCGGGTCACATAGTACAAGCATCTCTGTTGTCCAGGGTCCATGCTCTGGGGTTGGGACTGCTGTGCATTGACAATCCCAGAGATTCCGCTATCAAAATAGATCAATAAAATCATAGATGACCAAACCTTAGTTGTCCACCACCCTCATGGCGGTTGAGAATCGACTGCTCTTCACCGAAAGGCTGAAGATGTATTTGTTTGTAAAAAAACAAACCACTGATGACCGAACTTGCTGCCGCATCCACACTGTTGTCCTTACCCGTTAACCTTTATTCATGAATTAAAAAACTTGTTTTGAGTTCTTCTGAGACATAAAATGTGCATTATCCCTTTTTCTCTAGCCTCTAACTACGGCCAATAGCTCCAAACTTAGGCGCTATAACTGACGGCAACATCTTAGGCCAACAAGGGCCATATCTTGGCAGTGCATTTGATTTTGGATTGTGGTCGGGGAATGCGCTAGGGCATTGGTTAAACAGGGAGCTCCAGGGCTTGTGGGGATAAGGAAGGGGACAATTCCTTGAATCTTCTGTAACAGCGACACGATGCCCCAGGGCTGTTTGTGCGCTTTATAAATTCAAATAAATAAACCTAGTACTAACTTAATGCTGTGTCCTGGTTTGCCGGAGTGTCATCTGGATCATGACTGATATTGTAAATTGTTGGTCGGTTTCTCGAAAGAGAGTACTTGTAGGCGGTATGCGATTTAAGTCGATTTGCCCTGCGATCACCATCACCGTAAGCACGTGCCTCCTGCTGTAGCACTGGTGTTTTATGCAAGGGGGGAGTCTGTAGATCTTCAGAAGTAATAAGGTTGAGGGGGTTTGATGGAGTGGATTAAAGTGGGTGCCCCTGAAGGGCGGGAGGAATGACTACCAGAGAGTGTTCTACAGAGGCTGCATAGAATTAGCCACCTTGCTACAAGGGCCGGCCTTTGCTAGGGGATTGTGAGGCATCCCAGGCTGAGCATACAGTGGCTCAATGGAATATTAACCCTTGGTCCGGCTACTGGGCCCACTACCAGCCGCCATCAGTCACACAGCGAGATGGATTCCTTCACTACCTTGACTGCAAGGCTCCCAAAGCTAATTGGAAAGATGTGCTTCAACAGCACTGCTAAATCAAGGTAAGAAATAGGTTCAATGCATGAGTCTGCATATCATTCACTTTGAACGTACGGTGCATGTGACATTGTACCCCATAGCATACAGCAGAGTTCCGCAATCAAATTCGGCCCAGCTGTCACATAGTCTACGCCAGGTGCATGTACACTGCATGTAAATAATAGCACAGTCCTCAACTGTAGACAGTTGCCCTAGGTGCTCAGACCAGCTACATTCTTCCAATAGCGTGGCACCCACTGGATACAGCTAAGTCTCTCAAACATTTAGCATAGCTGTCCCATTTTCTCTACCCTCTTCAGTAAACCCTTTGCGTCTTCTGTAGCCACTCTTCAGCCTCCAAAGTCTCACCACTAGTCATCTCTGTCTTTCCATAGAGTGACTAAGCTACAATTTCTGCTGCGTGCATTCAGATGGTCCTATCTCTTGTCTTTTCAGTCCATCCCGCTACACACAATCAATCTATCCTAATATGCGCTCCTTATTTATCAAATGCGTTCATTGTAGTCTACTTTTTCATTAAGGCCATGGGTCCACTGCCACTGCTAAAACCTGATCAAGAAGGTTTCACGCTGCATTAGGCGGTGTTCTTTGTCACTGCCACCTGTATTATGTGGTCTCAATTTTAGCATTTGATCATTTCATTTTGCGACATTGATTTGTGATGCAATTAAATGTTTACCAAATGATTATTTCATGGAACATGCTCTTGTGTCCAGCTTATGCTCGATCAATGCTATTTTGATTGTTTCATCTACGTATTGTAGCATAATCTTTACATTGAATTATTTTCCAATGTCTAGTGTGAGGAAGCTATGCTCCTTTCAACAGGATATTGCAATTTGAGCAATTGAAATCTGCTTTCTGAATTAGATTCTAGCAAACCTTTGGACACTGTTCAACCATTAATGTCCACTTTTCTTAGAAACTCTCCCATCTTTCTCGCCCTTTTGTGCGCAAAAATAAAAGAGATGCTAGTGATAATTTTCATGTCTGTGGCTTCCTGAAACATTTTCCATTGTCGATAAATTATTTTCTGACACATCGGGTGACGAGATAGTAGACAAATAATTCTTTAATGGTTTGTCTTATACAGTTTTTTACTGTGGATTCTCTGGATAATTGTGATGTTTTAATCCATGCAGCTGTCACCGTCAGATCAGAGAAGCAGATTTGAGTGAATCTCTATTGTAGCTCATCTGCTGGCTAATTAAAGTGATGTTCATTTGTGCATTGGTGGCGTACATGAAAGAATTTTGTTAAAGGGAATGCTTTGATCCAGTTGGATGCATGCAGCAAGGAATTTCTGGCTGTTTACGGTGTGGTTGACATGCAGTGGGTGTCCCCGTCGGGAGACCAATACTTCCACATAATTGATCAAGTGATGTGATGCGTGCACTGAAAATCTGATGTCCAAATGTTTCAAGCATAGTGTTTGAATGAATGACTCTAGAGTGAAAATTGACCCTTGCCGTATCCATAAACAAATCGTCAATGAAACAAAAGGGGAAAATAATTTTTTAACAAATGACTCTGTGTTCCAACTTTTTCATGCGAATGTTTGCCAAATTAGGAGCACAGTTAGTACCTACTGAAATACCTTTGATAAGTAATTAGAATGATATCTCAGGTTGAAAACTGCGTTTCTTAACCCTGCCCCGATAACAAAATAAGAAATCCATGAATGATCTCAGTGATGGTTCATGTGGCTAATCGGGGGCGTATTATGCTCAAACTTTCATTTTAGGGACAGTTTAACATACAATGAAGTAAATCCACATTAACCAGAATTTCCAGAAAACAATAAAAACAAATAATGGGGCTTGAAATTCTTTTTGTGAGAAATTCTGTTGTTTTTTTATTGATATTTGTCCCACGTTGGCTCCTGTTGGCACAATTGCTTGAATAAGCCATGCGTTGTATCCTGCAAGCCATGATAGGTCTTTGCTTCTTCTAACTGCTGTCTAACACTGGGAGGTTATTGCTGCAGCCTGACCATCCCCATTTATCTATTTCTAGTCATGATTATGCTTGTGTCATATGCTAAGATGGTTAGCGGAACAAGTTCTCATTTTAAGATGTTTTGATGCAAAGTCATCAGTGTAAGTTTCAATTGTTTTACTGGCTAAGTAGGTCTTTTGCACAATGTCCCCTTTGCCCAATTTTGTGTCATATGATTAAACCTTTCCTTACATTCCTTTAAATGAGGGGGGCTAGATTCTTCAGATGGATTACTTTGAAAAAGCCATTTCAAATGAAGTGTACGTCTGAGTCTTTGACAATCCACCCCAGTCCGGAAGGATCAGGCACCTGTGTTGGAATAAAGTAAGACTTTTCTCAATCACCTTTTCTGTGATTTTGGCCATTATCCAGCCAGAAATATTGACTACTAATACCCATCTCATCTTAAAAGCAGCCTCTGCCTCTCCCTATCACTGATTCTGATGTTAAACTTCAAGGTGAGCAATTATGCAAATGTGCCGTAAGCTGGCACAGCACCATTGTCATCATTTCTGAATGATGCTGATGTTTACTGGCAATAGAGATTTAATTTTTATTACTCATTTAGTTGTTACCATGGCAGTTGTGGCTGCTCCTGTTTTTTGCATGGAGATGTGTGAGGAGCCGGGTATGAGACACGGACACAGAAGGGCTCATAGTTTTGGCTATATATGTTTATTTTCAAGTCAAAAGGGTTGGGGAAATACCTTACTATCCCTGTCCTAGGAGGTATCCTAGGAGTCACTTCCCTACCTCAACCAAAAACGAAAGGTGGTCTGTCCGTTGTCGAGTTGCCCAAAGTAAAAATAAGTCCTGTGTCCGAAATTGTGTTTTGGCCATCACTATCTACAAATGAACTCTAAGGTGCAAAGGATATTCTCTCTGGATCTCAAGGTACACAGATGTTCCAATCCCCAGGTTCCTATTACCAATATGCTAGTGTGTGCACCAAGAGGATAGCTTCTCCCTCTTGGTGCACACACAGTTCTCTGGGACATAGTTCCCTTGCCCAGGTTGCTTTTTGCAGGTAAATTCAAAACAAAGAATCACGTTTCAAATACCTCAAGATCCTCGGGCATGTGACTTCCTAAGGATTCTCCTGCAATTGAACACACACTTGATTTGGCCTAGTATATTCTTCTCTCCGGACTTCTTTACAGTCTTTTACACATTTATCTTCACCTGGTTACTCTCCTGCCAGGATTCTTTATATCTTATCTTTATTACAATTCTCTTTTACCCAGGATACAATAGCAGCTGAATGTTGGCATAGTATTTCTTAAATGGTTCTCTCCTTCATATATATGGCTTTTTTCCCACTGTCAAGTTTTTTCACCTTTACTCAGTTTTCTCTTTCTGTCCCTTTATGATGCAGGTTCACCGATCCATTCATGGAATAACTTAGGGGCCTTTTAGCTTCTTCACATATTTCACTTTGCTTACTGGTAACTATTTCGAAGCAGTACACTCTTTCAGGCAACCCGGTAACCCTCTCCGCTTCCCTCGTCTTACCCGGTGCTCCAAGCCTCTTTGCTTCTGTTCGCGTCGGGTTGTGGCCTCGGCCTGTGACCTGTCATCCGCTGCGCCTCTGCTGTGCCAGTCTTGGGTTTCTGTTGCCTTTCCCGCTCGGGAAGTGAGTCCTCTGCACTCTGGTTCCTTCTCCTGCTGTGCGATTAGCTTCGGCAGCATTTTCTACTGCATCCTCTCCACCAACTTTCCAGCCTGTGCTCGTTGAGGTAACCGCGCAGCTCAGCATCTGCAGCTCTCTTTCATTGCTGTCGGCTGTGTGGGTTTTAAATCTCCCAGTCTGATTAAAGAGTTTCCAAAGTCTAGACCGCAGCGTAGCTTCCCGGTCTTGCTGATATTTACTGTTCTTTGTTTCTTCCTCGTCTCAATACTTTATTTATTGGGTATTAATAATGCACCTATACACAATGTGTATCAAGGCGCAACAAGACAAGAGGTGGGGGAACAGGGAGCACAAAACAAAAACGATCCTACTAGGCCTTGTGACATTCGGATCAGTCAAGTTCAGTAAAGAGAAGTGTGGGGGAGTCAGAGGGGGATCAAGTGCCGGTCAGGGTGGAAGGCCAGTGAGAAAAAGTGAGTGCCAGGGGAGGCCCGGTGGACAGAGCCAGGGGAGGCAGAGCACGCAGGGGAAGGAAGGCCCACAAGCTAACTGTGAGGTAAGAGGCTGGAAGGACTACAGGGTGCAGGCCCAGCCAGGCTAGTGCAGGGGTGCGGCCTGGAATGGCAAGTACGGGTTATGGGGGCGGTGGGTCAGGGGAGACAAAGTGCAGGGGTAGACTGGACTATGGGGGCCTGGTGCCCTGTAAGACTCTGAAGGAACCAGGTAGCCAGTCAAGGGCAGACAGGGACATTAGCTGGGGAGGGGAGATGGAAGGAAGAAGAGAAAAGGAAGGTCTTGAGATGCTTCCTGAATTTAAGGAGATCTGGCTCAGTTGATGGATGATTCTTTATGTTTTGTTGAGGAAGCTGGTGTGGGATTCTTTCAGGAGTAATCATTACTGCTCCCTGCCCCTTCCTCGTCTTAGTAATGAATGCATTACTCTGGTTATCATGTCAGGGAATATTAACACTGGACTCAGTACATGGATGAGGAAGAGTGGTGCAATAAGACATTAAGACCTGAGGAGTTATGGGAACATCCCCAAGGGGGAATGGTGGGTATGTGACTTTTCCCAATAGCGTCCTCCCCCCTCCCAGAGGTTTGGCTCTCCCAGGTGGTCCACCCGCATAGTGCCATCCCCAGGGTCAGGATCAGGTAGCGGCTGCCGTCCCCTGGCCACATAGGGAGAGACTACCTCAGGGAAATGAGTGAGGATATCCTTAGATTAATCACCCATGATAGTCATCCTTCTTGGACTTGTGGTGAAATGCCCACTACGACAATGAGATCAAGTGGAACTGTGATTTTTTTTTAAATGGCCCTAGCCATGTGACAAGGCCCACAGGGCCACTGCAAAGAGACTGAGAAGCAAGTGAGAGAGACTTTGGATTGGAGAAAGAAGTCCTGAATGAGCTGCCTTTCAGTAGAAGCAGAGGGAGCACTGGAGAGACCAAGAAGGTCTGCTGTGTGAGAGAGTGGTGGCAGATGTTGGACACACCTTGCATGCAGCAACAAGGATGAGTTAAGCAACACATGCAGACATCAGGAGGGTGGAACACTGAAGATGAGGGTTGGAAATGAGGGCTGGAGGTGGTACACTAGTGCAGTGACTATGCACCGCTACCAGAGGACTCCCGGACTCCAAGAATGAGTGAGTGGACGGCGATAAGGAAAAACAGGGGCAAGTGGAACCCAGACTAGAGAACAATGTGCAGATACCTATGATGTGAGAGGGGGGTAACACGGAGAAGACCATGGAACAGATTAAAGATGTTTGAGGTTGACACCTAACCCGGCGAAGTGACTTGAACAAGCAGTATTGGTGGGAGTGCCTGCTAGAGGAAGCTCCCACAACCATTTGAGAAATTGATTGAAAGGAGAGGGTTGCTGCTGTAACCTAGAGAGAAGGTTCCTAGAGTCATTTGGAAAATTGATTCTCAGAGGAAAAGGTGCTGGCTCGAATCTGGATAGAAAGTTCCAAGAGCCATTACGAAAATGATTGCAGAGAGAAACGCTGCATGCTGCAACTTGGTAATCAAGTGCCTATAGGTGACGAGCAGCTGATTGCATAGAGCAGTGTTGCATTTTGGGACTTAACACCTAGTTCCTAGAACCATTGAGAAATTGTTTGCACAGAGAAACGTTGCATGCTGGAATTTTATGCTCAGGTCCCTAGACGTGTTGAGCAACCAATTACATAGAGCAGTGTTGCATGCTGGGACCTAATGCTTGGTTCTTAGAACCATTGAGAAACTGATTGCCCAGATAAATCCTGCATGCTGAAACCTAAAGGTAAAGTTCATAGAGCCATTGAGAAATCAATGTCAGAGAGAAACAGTGTAGCTTCCTGAGAGACAATGAGAAACCAATTGCAAAGAGAAACACTGCATGATGGAACTTGGAGGCAAAGATCCTATGGCCTTTGAGGCAAGGTTTTGAGATACATTAGGAAATTGATTGCAAAAAGAAACACTCCAGGTTAGAACTTTAACGCAAAGGTCCTTCGGCCATAAAGGCAGTGTCCAAGAAGAGAAACACGTCATGCTGGAACTTGAAAACTTAGCTCCTAGAACCAAGGGGGTGCCTGATTAAAGAAGAAGCACTGCATGTTGGAACTTGAAGTCAATGTTCATAGACACATGTGAAGCATACAGTGAGTAAGAAATAATAATGAAAATACTACTTGGGTCTACAGATTTGATTTTAAGAAATCGACACCCATTCTGTTCGAGTCGAGATACAACTGCATCGGTTACAAAGTCCCACCAACGGGAAACAGAAGACATCCACAGCGACGACTCACCCCAATTTACTGCGGCCTGACGAGGCGCAGATCTTGAAGATGCTTTCCTTTGTCTCAGAAGGCTAGATCAGGGGCAATGTGCTTGCCTTGGAAGCAAGATGATGCGGAGCAACACAGGTTCGATCCCCGGGTCCACGATTAGAAACCTCTGGGTATTATAAATAACCAATCATATCATATGTAACATGCAGTAGCGTTCGAAAGATTGCGGTTCTTCTTCAGAAGGGACGCTCTGCGCGTGATTATGCGACACAGCGTTTGTCTGTATGAATACCTTTCATTTAGGGAACTTGAACGGTTATGGTCAGCTGTTATATATTCCAACCGTCACTTCTGTAGGCTTCAATTTAGGGTATTGGACCTGTGACGATTAGCTGATACACTCTACAATGCCTCTTTTGTTCAGGCTTGTTTTTGCAATATGAAGGCGCTCCTAAGTTAATCTAAGGGATAGGGCACACATGTTGAACATTTAGGTCCATACATGATTCAGCCTTGAAAAAGCCCTAGGGGGTGAAACTCGTGCCCACACAGGCAGCTATCTATAACGCTTTTGGGCTCTTGATGGACGTTTACAATGTTCCAGGACATACACATTAAACTGCTCTATGTTGTGTACTATGGGTGAATACCTACCTTATATGTATTGTGGACCTGACACCTTACTAACATCACTGCTAGATTCATGATATGATATATTTTATTTGTATCGCGCCCATACATAAGTGTTTCAGAGTGCGACGAGGCAAGGGAGGGGAACAAGGGAGGACAAAACAATGATCTTACTAGGCCCAGTGACATTGAGAATGCGCAGGTTCAGGGGGGGTAGGGGTGAAAGTGCGAGGGTCAGGGGGAAGTGGAAAGTGCTGAACACATGATAGAACAATGACAGGTAGTGCGGCCAGCAGGTGGTAAGTGCACGAATATGGTATAGACAACGGGTGTCTAATAAGTGCAGGAAGGGGACTGTAGGGTAGCAGACACAGACCCAAGTGCAAGGGTTGCCAGGAGGCAGTGCCGGTGTGTGACTGTGTGGGCAGGGACCTGGGCCTGCAATCAGCGGGTAACCAGGTTCCCGGCGCAGTATCAGACAGGAGATCAGCAGGGGGGAGGAAGAGCTAAGGCAGATGCAAAGGGGAAGGTCTTGAGGTGCTTCGGGAACCAGAGATGGTTCTCCTCAAGTTTCAGAGAGTCAGGGAGGCTGTACCAGAGGGAGGCCCGAGCCGAAGAAGGAGATCTACTGCCAACCCGTTGCTTGGAGAAGCGACTGACCCTGAGGGAACTATGGATTCATGGACTGTTTATGTGTTTTGAAACACCTATACGTTTTTGATTAATTACTGAACTTTCATTACCTACAGAGTCAGCACTTTTGCTCCTACACCTTACACTTCATATGCAAAGTTCCTAGACATATGCGAAGCATAGAGTGAGTAGGAAATGCGGGTTGCAGACCAGGAGATAATGGTTAACATTCAATACAAATGAAAACACTATCTTGGGTCTTCAGATTACATTTTTAAGAAATCGCCACACATGGCATTAGAAGTGAGACACAACTGCATATGTTACAAAGCCCCATCAATGGGAAACAGAAGACAGCCACAGCGGCGACCCATACCTAAGATGTGATATTGAGGTTCATGAAACGTACTGCAAGGGCACAAAACTACCGGATTCCGACGCGCGGAAGAGCCTTGGCTCAAACTGATCTGCAGATGGCTGTCACCATCACTACTGTGGAAAGATTGCTCTCCGGCTATGGTTAGCTCTTAAGAATGTCATGAAAGCATGATCTGGGGTCATGGATAAAGAATATATGGGCAATGTAGGCAGTTTGCTATTCAATTATGCAGATGTTTTGTTTGAGGAGTAGAAAGGAGATATGGTGGCCAAGTTGATCTGTGAACAGTCCTAATACACAAGGCTGGAACGACAGCTCAATATTCAGAGGTTTTAGTTGCAGTGCTTGTTAGGACATCATCTACAGCAACAAGCCATCAAAACAACCACCAGTTCCTCAAGGGTGCAAGGGGCTAGAAAGGATGAATCCAGAGCTGATTTCAACCACCAGTCTCACCTACTAGTCCCACAATCATTTATAAAATCGCTTAACGACATGTGCCACACTCCTCTCAAAGCTGCGTACTTTCGGATGGCCAAGCTGAAGGGTCATGACACAAGCCATTTCTAATGGCCAGGGGTATACAGGATCACAAAGAGGTATTGTTAAACATGGCATTTTTATCAAAAGACCAGCTACAAAGAGGCACATTTACAATCGTTGTATCTTATTGAGGTAGCTTTTTAAAGGACAGCCAAGGGCGCATCAGACTCCTGCAACCATTCAAGAGTGGTTGGATTGGATTGCTTGGATTAAGACATTCTTCACCCAAAGCAGTTTCAGCTGTGGGTCAACATTACCCAAAACATATTGAAAGTACTCCTGCCATACTTCACATACTACCATACTGCACAAGAGCGGGTGTCCCACGAGAAAGTCTTACAGAACAAGGTACTTCGCTCCTCTACCTCTAACTCCCTTAGGGTCAGTCGCTTTTCAAAGAAACGAGCTGGAGTAGATCTCTGTCTTCGGCTGGGGCCTCCCTCTGGAACAGCCTCTTTGCCACTCTAAAACTTGAGGAGAACCGTCTCTGGGTCCAGAAGCACCTCAAGACCTTCCTCTTTGCTTCTGCCTTCGCTCCCCCTCTCCCCTGCTCATCTATTCTCGCTTGGCAGTGTGCACCTGGCCACCCTCTGTCACCTGGGTCCAGGTACCTGCTCACCCTGCCACCCTCCTGCATTGCCTCCTGGCCTCCCCTTGCACTGGGGACTGTATCTGTACCCATACAGTACCCTGCCCCATCCCCATTTTCTTCTTTTTGTGCACTTATCAGACTTACTCAGTCTGCTGCCGTAAACACAGCACTTGCCACTTGCTGGCTGCACTACCATTGTTTATTGGCTCTAATATCTATTTATTTGTATTTATTATTATTTATCTGTTCTCCACTGCTCCGCACTTTCCACTCTCCCCCTTCCATGCACTTTTCCCCTTTCCCTTTCACATGCACTTGCGCGTTCTCAATGTCACTGGCCCTAGTAAGATCATTGTGTTCTCCCCTGTTCCCCTCCCTTGCCTTGTCACGCTCTGAAACACTTGTGTATGAGCGCAATAGAAATAAAATATCATATCATACTCTATTGATGTCACAATTGATGTAAGAGATGATAACCCTCCCGTATATCAAGACCCTTTATTCCTCAATATTTCATCCCCAAGATGCTGGACTCATCCCATGGTTTAATAGGAACTTCATCCACTTCTTAAGGAAGCTTGTTAAGGATTAGTGCAAATGGGATGTACTATTGTTCATGCAGAACACTCCTCAAGCTTTCACAAGGTTTTGCCCATACAGGCCAATTTACAGGAGAAAGCCAATTGACGCCCTAGACATGATCATGGAGGACTGGGAAGACCAACAAACCCCCTGCCCAAATTTGAATGTGGGAATTAGCCAGGGGAGAATGGAATTGTCTGAACTCTTGTGCAAGAACACTCAGAAAAAACACTGGAAAACAGTGAATAATGCAGCTGTTCACCTGCACAGCCTCAAGGTTATAGATGCAGTTGTAGGCCTTTCACTTACCAGTGATAACAAATGAGTCACCCATTGGCATGGTCCAAATATGATGACTGAAGTTATGGGTAACTTCAATTATCAAGACCATCAACCGCTTCTTCAAAAAAGGATCAAATCTACGATTCCAGGAGAAGGAGATGAACAACCACGACAAAAACTAGGACGATGCATGGGGTCCTCAGAGACAAGGTACCCCAAAAATTACCAAAGTCCTGATGGACATTCAAAAACAAGAACTGGAGCAGTTTCTTTCCAACTTCCAAGAGTTGTTTTGCGGTTCTAGCTGATTTGGTCAAGATTATTTTATTGAAGCAGATTTCATTGAAACATTTTTTTGAAAGGATGCTTTTGCTACAAATATATGCAGGGGGGACCTCTTGAGCCCTATACACTCAATATTAACCTAAACCTAGCCCCACATATATTTGCGACAAAATCAGGTAAAATAACTCAATGAAATCTACTTCGCGTAAATATGCTGCAGCAAAACCTCCAATTCCCTGTTTTGCAGAGAGGCCAGACAGAGTACAACCCACTAGTCACTGGATTGGATCACCTCAGAGAAATAACTATGGGCCACGCGACGCCTGCTGCGCCGTGATCCAGAATAACGCTGGCAAAATGGTAAAGGTGGTAGTGATAAAGTGAAAGTAGCCCCACCTACCCCATTGAGGGGGTAGGTGGGAGCCCCAGCAAGAGAGGCTCCTCTGTGTTGGTCCCTACCCATTAAAACAGTGTAAAATAGAAAGGTGATAACTACATAGCTCGCACCTTTCCCAGTTCCATGTGGGTCTCTCCTAGCCGGTCCTGGTTTTTGCTTCCAAATTAAATACTGGAACCTGTGGTTTTGTTTTTCCCATGGTAAGGGTGTACCTACAAGTCCCAGCATGCAGTGCCGGAAAAAAACAGGACTGGCCCAAAGAAAACCACATGGAACTGGGAAAGTTGAGAGCTATGTAATGATCAGTAAATGAACACCACCCTAGTACGCAAGACACTCTAAATAATGCCTTTCTGGAATGAAGAACTAATTTTGCAGGCTTTCAAATTCATAAAGTATGTGCACAAATATATGTACATTGTATGAATGAGTTACGGAAAACATATTGGCATAAAAGCGATAAAGCATTACTCTGGCTAACCCTCCAGGTAACCCTCCAGACCATAGTTCTTCACCTGCAAGCCATTTCAAAAAGGGAAAAGACATATACAAATCAGGCTTGGACCCACCCCTAAAAGCAGCAGTCCAGCCCTAAATGCTAGATCACATCCCTTTTTCCACAAGACCACAGGCATCCCTGGACACGTCATTGGGAATCATCAGTGAGGAGTAGCTTGGGCCTCTATGCCCTGCAAGCTCTCGACCTATGTCTGGGCATACCCATCCCACTCATGGTGGCTTATACAAAACAAAAGGTGATGGCTGGAAGAATTAATCTGAACCTCTTGCGCAGCTCTGGGCAACACTCCAAACCATCGTTCTTTAGTCTGCAAATTCATTACAGAAAGGGGAAAGACCGTATCCAACTCCTCACTGATGTCACCAAAAGAGGCTGAAACATGTCTGGGGATGCTTGTGGTCTCATGCAGAAGGGGTGTGACCAAGCAGTTTGAGTTGGACTGCTCCTTTTTGGGTGGGACCAGGCCTAATTTGCATATGGAAATTACAATTGAATAGGTACAAAGAAGAGTGCTCTAATGAAAACACACTGTTTCACCCCTTATTACCCTCTGCATTAAAGGAGAAAAAGAAAGAAACTCACTTTCTTTGTTGTTTGGAGAAAATAATAGTTTGTTTATCTATGCAGTTGAAAAAATCAACATAGAGTGAACAGTTCTCCAAACAGCATAACATCACACGGTTTAATGAAACCAACCGTACAGGCTTATAGGATATATTTACAAACACATGGGGTCACATAGTTTGACACAACAGTCGTGTAGGTAACGCAAACTCAATCAAAATACATAGTTTGTTATGGTGATTCATATACTTCAGTATAAAACAACACAATTAGACAAAGTAAGCAACAACAGAAAAAAAGGGGTTCGTGAATTGACAATTGGTAATGGACAGTGACAATGCACTGTTGTTCGGGGTGCGTCTACACCAAGGTGTTTCGGCCGTTTAGGTGGACCAATTATGTCCCAGCATATGTACGGCCTTCATCAGGACGAAGTGCTGCACGGGGTGGAATAGGTGCTGTGGATAATTATTTCCACTGGCACGAATTTCTAGTATTACGCCAGGCGTGGGAAGGATCTTAGCGTAATCCTCACTTGTGAGGATCTTGGAGTGGGATGGACTCTGGTTTTAAATATGCGGTCCTCGCGGTCCTCACGCGGAAACCTTTGTGCATGAATCGCTAGGCCCCTTTCGAGCCCCGGAGTGAGTCAGCACATTTCCACAGCGCTCTCCACTGGCCCGCTATTCGTGATTCATGCACAAAGGTTTCCGCGCGAGGACCGCATATTTAAAACCAGAGTCCATCCCACTCCAAGATCCTCACAAGTGAGGATTACGCTAAGATCCTTCCCACGCCTGGCGTAATACTAGAAATTCGTGCCAGTGGAAATAATTATCCACAGCACCTATTCCACCCCGTGCAGCACTTCGTCCTGATGAAGGCCGTACATATGCTGGGACATAATTGGTCCACCTAAACGGCCGAAACACCTTGGTGTAGACGCACCCCGAACAACAGTGCATTGTCACTGTCCATTACCAATTGTCAATTCACGAACCCCTTTTTTTCTGTTGTTGCTTACTTTGTCTAATTGTGTTGTTTTATACTGAAGTATATGAATCACCATAACAAACTATGTATTTTGATTGAGTTTGCGTTACCTACACGACTGTTGTGTCAAACTATGTGACCCCATGTGTTTGTAAATATATCCTATAAGCCTGTACGGTTGGTTTCATTAAACCGTGTGATGTTATGCTGTTTGGAGAACTGTTCACTCTATGTTGATTTTTTCAACTGCATAGATAAACAAACTATTATTTTCTCCAAACAACAAAGAAAGTGAGTTTCTTTCTTTTTCTCCTTTAATGCAGAGGGTAATAAGGGGTGAAACAGTGTGTTTTCATTAGAGCACTCTTCTTTGTACCTATTCAATTGTAATTTTTGTCTTAAAGTAACCCTCCTGGGTAGAATAGGTCCATAACCAGGAGCCCATTTTTTGAATCTAATTTGCATATGGTCTTTCCCCTTTTGTAATGGCTTGGAAGGTGAAGAATGAGGGTCTCAAGGGTTGCACAGAGCAATGCAGAATTTAAGATTAATTCTAAACCTTCCAGCCATAAACTCTTTTGTTTTGCTTAGTCCCCCCATGTGGGACGGGTATGCCCAGACGTGGGCCCCGAGCCTGCTGGGCCTAGAGACCCAAGCTACTCCTCACTGATGACGCTCAATGAGGCCGAAAGATGTCTTGGAATGCTTGAGGTTAGGTTTCCCCATGCCATGAAGAAAGTGACTAATGAGGAAACTGCTGCATAATGAAACATGAAGGCAAAGTTCCTAGAACCAAAGGGGGGCGACTGATTGAAAGGAAAAGCATTGTATTTTGGATCTTGAAACCAAAGTTCTTAGATACATATTGCATTGTATTGTAGTTGTCATTTATATAGACCTTTTTCCCATGTGTATGACCTCAAAGAGCTTTGTGGTAGGAACGCCCTCGGGCACCATAGTCCAGGTATGGGAAAGTTTCTAAGAGTAGATTTAAAATGTGTGTTTGCATTTGGTCGAGATAAAGATTTAGGAGGGCTGGCAAGGCTCCAGTAAGCAGCCCAAGAGGTCAGGTAAGTGGGCGGGTGCTGAAGGTGGTCATGCCGGAGGCTAGTGCATGAGACTCTATGTGCACTCAGCTAGACCGCATGTGCCATAGTTTGTTGCTGTATTCTAATGGCAGAGGTGTTTACACAAGTCTGGTGTTTCAGTGCGAAGGTTATGTGACCAGCTAGACCGAATTTGCCATAGTCGTAGCTGCATTCTAGAATCGGTGGGTGGAAAGCCGTGCCTGTAGCAGGTGTCTGCTGAAGTGGTGTGTTTATACGTACCGTAAACTCAGGTGAAGCTTATCTTCGCTGTCACTATGTCAGATTTACTGGCACTATGAGCAGGCTATCCCTAAGTCTGCACGCGATAGATTAGTTGTCCTAGAGAACTTTCTAGGTGGGACAGACATGCTTACCATGGAAAAGCGAGGCCAATGGGATTCCCTGAGCACAATAGACTGGATGTCCTAGACAATAGATAAAAATTAAATAGGCATAGCTATTACATGGCTTCCATGTTCTACAGACGATAAGCAAGGTAGTCTAATAATAGCAATATCAAGGATACCTGCATGTAATTACTGTGCATTCCAATGGCTAAACTTAATCAGTTGTAAGTATGATGGGGGTTACTAGAAACTATCTTGGAGCGTCATGGGCAAGCTGAACCTTGTAGGTGTAATGCTCTAAGTGAACCACGTGTTAACCTGAATGTGCTTTCCTCCAGTTGCCGTGCCAGGCCACCGACATATCAAGGCCCAGTCCCAGGGCTTGTCCCTGCAGGTATTGTAGACGGGCTAAGAACAAATTGATGGGTCCAGCACCAAGGCCCCGGAGCATTGGCAAGCCATACTGCTGTGTTAGAGCGCAGTTTAGCACTCCCAACATATCATCTTGGTGAATCTGTGTGGCAGAGTCCCCATTCACCATTAGCTCTCCATGAGACTCCATGCCTAAAAGCCAGCCATTTGCATATACTTTGACCATTTCTGTAGGCATGAGACTGCCAGAGAAAGCCTTTTAATAGGGATAATCCATTGAGGAAGTAACACATTTGTGACATGAGCAGGAGTACACGTTTTTCTAGATTTTTTGTACAATAGGAAAAGCAAGAGGCTATTCAAGTCGCCTTGGAGTGTCTGTATGTTAGAGTACATTTATCATGTAAACGGAATATTGTCATTCACACACATAGCTCTCTGAAAAGCCAATTCACAACAAGCAGTTTAGATTTTATCTTCCCACATGATGCAAAGTGATTAGCCGCAGAAGGTAAGAAAAATTCACCATACTTTAGTCACAGTGCCCTATGTTACCACCACAGACCATAACACATAAAAAGCACACTGAGGCTAATTCAATATACTAATTTCTATGTTTTATAAAAGATTAGAAATATGCAGAACATTCAAACAGAATAAACAAAACACAGTGTTCCCTGTGACTCAAAACGAAACTGAAACATACAGAAATGCAACTCGTCTGCAGTTACTTTCCCCGCGATATGTCCTTTGACTTTCTTAATGAAATCTTCCCTCGTGGTAGCAGGCTTTTCTCATAATCAGCTATAAATATTCCCTTTTTTGATAAGTGCCCAAAGTCCTGTTAAAACTGACCTTGACACTTGCAACTGAACTTAGCAGAACAAAAGCTGCTGTTACATCTGGGTTTTATCACATGAATGGAGAAACATGAACACAGCTGTCTACGTTTAAAATGTACAGTGCAGCACCTAATAAAAAGGAATTACCCACGTTTGACAGTTTATAACAACATTCACCACCCTACACTACCTGATAAATCATTCACTCCCTCGCACCTCAGTTAACTTAGTTTAGGTGGTGCCGTATTGTCTAGCCACGCCTATTAGTGGCGTGTGCATATGCCTCCCTTATTGCACATCCTTAACTTGAGGACCCTTTCAGTGGAGATTAATTATTATAGCACTGTTGCATGTTACATTTCTGATTCTGCACTTTCTTTTTGGTTCTTTGAGATGCATGGGATACAAAAGTACTGGCCTAAAGACACTGGCCTAATAACTAAACAGCCATGGAAGCGATGTCGCCGAGCACAGCTGGTCTGTGCAATGCTTTGAGGCCTCAGAGACGGGCATGAACAGCCCCTTCTGAGAAGTACACAGTTATGATGCTGCTGGCTCAAGTCCCAAGGAAATATACTTTCTTTCCCCCTCTTCGGCGGAATGACCTGGTTTGTTATGATGTGTGGTGTTAATGGGTGGAGAATACGATTTAGCTGCTCCATTATACATAAGGATGATCCTGGCCTGGGAGGGACAGAACCAAATGCAGCCCTCCCACCTCCCAAGCACTGGTGTGTGTAAGCATTACAGCGCTTTTCACCCCACTTCTGGTCTCTTGTGTATTATTTGTGTCCGAGTGCCGAGTGCCTGGAATGCCTGAGAGGCTGGATGAGCACTGGTATCGTGGGGAACAGGACGACCTTGTAACAGATGATGCTGATCCCCGGGAGCGCCCTTTCCTGAAGTGCATGACTGGAGATTACAGCAATACAACGGGTAAGTGAAAAAGGTGTTTTTCGCTGTACCTGTTGCGTGTTTGACTAGTGGAATTTGTGGAATTTGAAGTCTTCAGGGGCTCTAGGAATAATACAGGGATAGTGCCTCAGAGTGCTGTATTGATACAGTACAGGGTCGCACCGGCAACTACAGGACTGCAATCAGGTTAGAGCATTCTTAGGCACCTGTGATACAGTCAAAGCACCTGTTGTGGGGAGACGGTGTAGGGTCGATGCTGTAAAGGGCACAGGGTGGAGTTCAGAAGCTTGAGTTAAAAGTGGAGTAAGACATATTACAGATTACAGCTTCAGTTACAATATGGCAGATGCCGGTCCACTGACAAGGCAAGAGGCGGGGCAGATCTGTCATATAAGTCGGTGCGAGGGCAGTGCTGGAGAGGTTGAGGAGCATGGTGGACAATTGGGATATGGTCCCCCAGTCGATACAAAGGAAGAAGGAGGTGGGGGTTGCCCAGGAACAGCAGTTACAAAGGGTACCGCAGGGACGGGACAGGTGAGATAGTTCTGAACTACAACCGAAGCTCAAAGATATCACAAAGGGGATGAAGCTAGAGAGGGATCAGAGACCCTCAGATTTTGCAGTAATGCTTAGACAAATTTTCGTGAGGGCCACAATATGGCGGATCTTGTCAAATGAGATAAGGAGGGTGGTGGAAGGGTATGTGGATGCGGAGGAAAAATTAAGATCCACCCAGGGGTGGCTATACATTCTGAATGCAGCTGATGACGCATGGCTGAGAATGAGAAAAGCAGTACTGGTGAAGGAGTGCAAGAAGTGGGAGGAGGGAGAACACACAGAGGGGCAGGAATGTGATGTGCTAGCACCAGTGCCTGTGGGGGTTGGGGTGGATGACGCAGAACGCTGTGGGGGTGGCTCTGTGTATTTCTGAGAAAGGGGAGGAAAAGGGGGCAGAAACGGGTTGGCTTGGTACCGGGTGGGGGGGCAACTGTGTGCAACAAAGGGGAGAGGGGACATTTTGGAAAAAAGAGATGCAATGACAGATTTGGCAAACAGAGTCCTGACAGCATGGAGGATACATGTCCGGATAAAGGGGCAATAAATAAACTAGATTTCAGGACGGGTGACTGTTCTCCTTAGACGAGGCAGTGAACAAAATGCCAGTGTAAGGTGTAGTGTGAGGTGAATACATGCCAGAGATTGTCAAATCACAACAGAGCGCTTTCAGGGCATGTGCACCAGAGAAGGACATAGAAAGGCCAGTAGCCAGATTGTCCGGACAGTCTGGCCGCTACCCATGGCCACAGCCTATACCTCAGTCACCAAAGGTATATCACTATTTTTTGTACCTACATTATGGCACTTTTCAAAAAATAAAACATGGACAAATTTGCAAAACCATGCTTTCAGGTCCTTGCCAATGCTCCTTACACGAGTTTGGTGCAAATCCACCCATGTTTTATTTTTTCAAAAGTGTCAAATATATGTACATACAATAGTCATATAAATGAGCCCCCACTTGACAAAATCCATTCAGACTTTGCACAAACATTCAAGGTTGGGTCTATAATCTTTCTGAAAACCTTTGTCCACATTCGTCAAACGGCAACAAAGTTATAAGCCATCTAAAAATGTTGAGACCCACCCACCAAATTTTGCAAAATCATTCACATCTAGATCTAAAATCGTTTTTCAAACTTTCTTGCACATTCATCAAATGGCATTACAATATTTCGGGACCCCCGCCCTCTGATTTTGTTCCCGCTTGACAAAACAGCACCGCACTTTGCAAAACCATTCAGAATCAGGTCTAGAATTAAATTCTAAATTCTCATGCAGTTTCATTAAGTGGTGTCAACGTTATAAGTCATCCAAAAACTGCTTTTCACCAACCCTGTGATGCAGAAATAAGCATAGATTTCCCTGAACATCTCAGATGTTCGCGAGCATAACAGGTCTGCCCCGTACTGTCTGCGGACATCAGAGAAGAAAACCTGTTATGGGGCTTTTTATGGCCATTCGCATCCTCATCACCCATCACCTCCCCAGAGATTGTTTCAATAGTTTGAAAAGTAAAATGTTGCATTTTTTAATAGGTTTTCCCTGCAATGTCTGTGGACAACAAGCGCTGTCCGAGAATCCAACATGGCGGGCGTTTCCCAAAAATATGACGCACCTCACAATTTTGGCCATCCAATCAGCGGGCGTGCCCGATGTCCGCGGACTTAACGTCACTCTCTGGGCCAATTGAACAGGCAAATGAGTCCGCAGACTGAACCCAGATATCACTCATCTTTTTTTACCTACTTTTTGGTCATTTTAAAATGAAATACTGGACGGATTTACACCAAATTTAGAAAAGCATGCTTTTTTCCATCGTGTCTGTGGGAAAAAACACACATTTTGGGACCCCGCCTATAGCTGTGCCCCCTCTTGACGAAACCTCACTAAACTAATCAATCTGATAGGGATACGTCCTTTTTTTGCAAAGTTCTGTGGGGATTCATCCAGGGGGAGCAAAGGTATGGGCCACCCGAAAAGTGCTCTTCCTATGGGTTGAACAACTTAACCATAACTACAGGGCCGCTATCGCAGGCCCTGTAAAATATATATATATATATACACACACACGCACACACACACACACTATGCGTGCAATAACAAACATTTAACAATAAAATAAATAGGCACTTGAAATTCACTGATAAATCAAATTTAGTTAAAAGACAGGTAAGGTAAGCTGACGTATCGCAACAAAACTCTTGCAATTCAGTGGCTATGGGAAGGGATGACCATCTTAATTTGATGCCTCCCACCGCCCTCTGTTGCAAATCCATGACCACATACATGATATCACAGAACAGATGCACAGGGGGACATCTACGGGGGATGCCAAATTAAAATGGTTATCGCTTCCCACACTCACTGAACTTGAAGGGTTTTGTTGCGGTGAATCAAAATGGCACCCGGCTAAGCTATTCTGTATCATGTGATCTTTTGGTGCATGGTGGAGACTGGATATTGGGTTGAGTATCTATGTATAAAGTAGCACTGCCCTGTAAAACAAAGACAATGTTCTGGAGAAAAAAGGCTTGCATTTGGGCTCATTTGAATACCCACAATGCTTTACTAATGTGGCTCTGAACTGGAGGTGAACTTCCAGTGATGGCTACTGGATGGCGCTGTGGCATGTGTGACTTGGCTCAAATGACTTTTTCTTCTTTCACATTGGAAGGGTTCTTCTTTCACATTGTGAGTTTTTTTTTCAAGACTGTTTAAACCCACCATAAAGTGAGAAAGAAAATATATGAATTCAAAATGAATAACTCAATATTATGGTTGCTAAATCCCCCATGAAAGGAGGTTCAACCTCTTTATTTTGTAACACATAAGGGGCTGAATGAAGGCCCAGGGGCAATCATCCAGCCCCTTGTATTGCTTATTGGTTCAGATATCCTCCCTGCCATGCTCTTTGGCTGTAGCCACAACACATGTTTACCAGCAAATATCTATGACAACTCCTGGTGTCAGGGGATACCCAAAGCAATTACCAGCAGGAATTCCGCCCCTCTCCTCACCCCCTGGCCTGGGTGGTAATCAGGGTGAAGGTAATCTCACCTACCAAACAGGGATCACCTTAGGCTTCAGCCCACTACAGACTCTTTTCTGGTCTTGTCAAAGCTGTAATGGCTTGCACCAGGGTCTTGAATATTGCCCTAAGCTGGTGAGCAAATAGGACTGCTGTCCTACAGGCTTCCCTGACCCCTACCTGGATCTTGGCAATCTCCCCCTATAGGCCTTTTGGCAATCTCCTTCATAACGCTGATTATTTCTTTCTCACTTCTTGTACACATGATTAACTATCCCAATAATCCCTGGGATTGTTAGATAAAGGCGTAATATCTCAACCTGTCTTTATTTAGTCTGCAATCTGAAAGTAATACTGTTCGAGATGTGCTACACTGCTCACACCGTGCGTAATCCCTCAGTAAACATTCCGCGTGCACACCAGCTGTACCGTAGTCCTCTGCACACTCTCAAAGCAAATAAAAACAAACCGCAGCCATTTTAGGTCGGCGCAATTACATGTTCAACTTATGTGGATTGTTCTCATCTCCACTGTTAGTATTGGGTTAATGGATTGGTCTGGGCCCCTGGACTCCGCCTCCACTCCTGGTTGCCCTTCCTTTGTCCTCATTGGGCTCACGTGTCACACCTTTCCATGATCATTGCGTTTGCTACAGGATTGATTAGCAGGGGGAGCGCGGGCTGAGGGTTTAAGGTCTGGCCCTGCCATTTTGAGGTGCAGTTAAATGGTGCTGGTAGTCGCGCGGCTCTGCTGGCTACTTCACTGCTTCTCGTGTGAAAACATCTCAACACAATTTGCCAGGAGCCACCCAATCACCTTTCTGACTACTGCTTGCGGTAGGTGTGTGCCGTGGAGCCCAAGTAGGTTCCTGAGACTCTCTATCAGCTTCCAGTTTGTGACCCAGCCCATGGGCCGCCGCCGGCTTGCTTTGTGATGTAATATTGAAAGCTAATGTTTCTGGCAGGTGGGGGTCTCCGACTGATGCTGATCCCTGAAGGCAACTCATTGTATTGCCATATCTGACCTCATGTGTCACTGGGAGCCCTACATAACAGGCTAGGGTCCGAAGACGGTGCAGTAGCTTCCCCTTGTCTACCAGCACTTCCTGGTGGTCCCCCTTACTTTAACCTGCACTTAATTTCTGACTTCAATACACATGACAAACCACGAGACTGGGTGCAAGTGGCATCAAGGGCTTACTAAAACAGATAAAATGTAATCCGGAAAATCTACTCCAAATAAAGGTTCAGAAAGACGCAGCTGGAGGATGTGCTAAGTGAGGGGCTGGATGTTTTGCAGCTGTGAAAAATAAAAGAGAGTGCCCTTTGTCTCTATCTGCATTGTGTTCGAGAATGAGGAACAGGAAGTATGTGGCCGCGCAGCCACCAGGCTCCCGGGCAGGGTGCCAGCTGCTAAAGAACAATCCACATAAGTTAAACATGTAATTGCGCCGATTTAAGATGGCTGCGGTTTGTTTGTATTTGCTTTGAGAGTGTGCAGAGGACTACGGTACAGCTGGTGTGCACGCGGAATGTTTACTGAGGGTTTACACGCGCTGTAAGCAGTGTCGCACATCTCCAACAGTATTACTTTCAGATTCAGACTAAATAAAGACAGTTTGAGATATCATGCCTTTATCTAACAATGCGGCACCCCAGAGCTCACGAGGGCGTGACTTTCCTCTCGTTTTTGATGCCTTGATCTAATTCGTCGCTCTTCTTTTCATGCAAGTGGGATATTTTGCTGAAGCCGCTTAGTGGAGGACTTTGCGCCAGGAAGATTTGATGAGCTAGCCACGTTTTGTTTTCTCCCATTTCTGAGGGCAGTTTAGGATCTATCTTGCTTGTTGCCTGCCAACCATATTGGATCCTGACCTGCACTAGGTGTACTGTGTTGCTCCCAGTTGTCATCCCTTAGACAATAATGAACCCGGTGCAGGGTCTGTAACCAGATGGTAACAGCGCCAGACCGAGGTAGCAGCCCGAACAAGTACAGGACCTTTATCACAAATAATAAATACAATGCTATTTCCCATGGTGTCTGTGTCTTTAACTCTTAATTTCCAACAGAGGACAAACATAGCTGGCTTTATGGCTCAGTGGACTAATGCATCCACTAGAGGGACCTGTGCTGGACCTCATGGTCACAAGTTCGAATCCTGGCAGATCCACTCAGCCCTTCATCCTTCTGAGGTCAATACAATGAGTACCATTAAGTTGGTTAACAATAAACATCTGATATCTGTCAATAGCATGAAGATGCCCCTCTGGGGGTGAATGTCTACTCTACAAATACACCTGTTAAGTTGTTTGTACTAAAATTGTGCCAGGGGCTATGTTACCCCAATACAGAATACTAATGCCAGAAGTTGTCACTATGATGGCACTCACAGTGCCCTTAGGGGCCTAATCCATCTCAGCTGTGCCTCCTGTGTAGCCTTGGTGTGTGTTGTCCTGGCATGTAAGTGTGCACCCTCCTTTACCACAGGGCAAGGGGGGACCACTGACCAACTCCCCCCTCCTCCCCCAACAGACCAGCTGCAGGTAGAGGGGCACTAGGTAACCTGCATTTCTAAAAATAGATATTAAACCCTTCCTGTAACAGCAGCTAGGCATCCCCCAGAGTTCTTAGCATATTGCTGACACCCCTCCAATAGGGCCCCATTTTATTTTACACGTAAAACAATAGTAGCTGAAACATATCAACTTTAAATAGCGTAGATCCCCTTTCCCTTTACATATCCTGGCATAGTTTTCTGGGGATCTGCTCCGACAGTCCACTCTCCCTAATCGGGGTTATGGTAAGACTCTTAGGGTTGCATTGATGGAACGGACCCCATTCTCTTTCACTGGCAACACCCACTTTATAGGAAGGGTCTGAATAGGACCTCATTGGGTGCTCCCTTCCCATTGGGTGGCTGCCATTTCCCCTTCCTGCCTCATGCCAGGGTAACAACTATTTCTCTTTTTTCAACACCCCCAACCACTCCGCTATGACCCCCATCTATGTAAATTAGTTAGTATACTTAAACAAACACCTACATAACTATAAATATATAACTAATCATATATACATCAGTAAACACATACTTCGAAATATTTCAACTATGTACATTTAAAAGGATGTATAATATATAAACGGGATGGGTGTGATTACTGCAGTCAGCCACTCCCAGGATCATCCACAGTACCTCCATTCAGTTCATTGATGGTTGTAATAGGGAACGGGACCTGCCTCTATTTGCTGTTTCCCAGGTGCTGACCCACCCTAAGCCCTGGCAATGCTCCTTACTATGCCGTGCAGCATTCACAACATGAGGCACTGCATTCCCTGTTGGTGGCCCACATCTCCAAAATGTCCCACCTGCCACATAGCCCATGCACCACCGTGGAGCCATCGCGTTCATTGCTGCTGGCCTGGTGGACCTCATTTATCCTCGGAGGGACCCCCTGCCTTGGGAGGCCTCCTTCACTGCCATGCCCTAAGACGTGTTGTTGTGTACAGGGCCCACCCTACCTCTCTTTCTGCAGTCATGTGTGCCGCTGGGATGTGGGGTTTAACTTTGAGACCGAAGAGAATACATTTGCGAGGCAAATATTTAATCTCCCACAGTCTTCCTACATTTTGCTGATGCACATTGTGACAAATCAAATTCCAGTGTACCAGTGGTCCAGGGATGAGTATCGGTTTCTAAACCATCAACGAGCACCACACATCTAATACACCATAATGGATGCAAACAGATTGGAATAAACAAGCATAACATTAAAATTATAAACCTCTTTGTCCAATTTTGGTAACGTGGATGGAACGGCAGGCTTATCTCCTGTAAATGTCGTGGATCGTTGATTAGTTGCAAAACAGCGGAAACACAATTATAACCCAATGATAAAAGGAGTGTCCAGTCAAGGTTGTATAAAAAAATCGACTTTATTACCACGACAGAAAGTCTTACAACACTATGACATACAACCCACCCTGTAAAGGAATGCAGAAGACAGACAGTTTCGAAGAAGGAAAAGGGATGCACTCTGTATCCAGATAGGAGGGTAGTTGGTATGGTTAATAACCACAACAGTTTGTTAAGATGTGTTGGCTTCAGCACAAAGTCAGAAAAGGGTCTTAAAATGACTCTAGGTGCCTTCTGGGAAAGACCAGAGGGACAAAAACAAAATGTACCTTTTGCCCTAAGTGTTCTTGGTGCTCAACTGTGTTAAGTAGGCTTCAGGGTGCTTTGCAGGCTTCTGTGACAGAGTTTGAGATGGGAGTCAGCTGTGGGTATTAGGCGGCAAGACGGTTCGGCGAGTGAAGCTGGACGAACGGCTGCAGGCTGTCCTACACGGTGACCCAAGGTCAGGAATCATTGTCTCAGTACTGATCAGCCATTCTGAAGCACTGATCGAGGCGTCTCAGATGTCTTTAAGTGACTGCGGCTTGTCAACGGTCAGCGTTGCAGTCGGTTGTGGATCGAGGAACTCGACTGGCTCGAAAATGGCCATAGATGCTTGTCGAGGCACTTCTACCAGCTTCTTCATTGGGCTTGTGTTATCCTTTAAGGTGTGTGTACAAAAGCGAGACTGATTACCCCTCTTTACTCCACGTAGCAATTTAGAGTGGTGAGGCTTGCAAAATAGACATATAGGGTTTTAGTAATACATACTGCAAACCATAGGTTTAGTAGGACCCAACACAGAATTCCATTAAAAAAGCTGATGTATTAGTTATCAAAAAATAGATAAAATAAGGTGTATCACAACAAACATTTAGATTCAATTTTTTTGTCATGATTAACACAAGTAAAATTATTTTCTTAAACAATCTACATGAACAAAATTCACAAAAATTACCAAAATATAGAACAGGGGTGAACAAAACAGCACATATAATTAATAACCACTTTGTTTCAGGAGAACCCAAACTAGTTTTTATAGGTATCTCAGATTGTCAACATGTTTCGGCCTTTTTACACATTGGACACTATCCCTAGTGTCTTTTTACTCTACATTTTTGGGCCATCTTCAGGACAAAACTTCTTCGATATTGTCGGTAATTCCTTTATACCCCGGATAGCTGTTCAAACGTGGTTTTTAAAGGAGAAGTGATGTTTGACTAGTCAAGATTCCAAGAAAGTGCAGGTGCTTCTGTAGTTTCAGGATGTTTAGGACAGTGTCACTGCTATCAGCAAATGAGGCATGCTCCCTTCTTTCAGGACCTAGAGCAAATGTTGTGGTGGTGTTGTGGCACTACACCGGGGATCAGCTTGTAGATGTGTCAGTTCTGTTAGTTCTGCACGGGCGAGGGTGGAAGCTTAATCCCTTCTGCTCAGTGTCGCAGTGGGAGTTTTACTCACTATAGCAGAGGCGCATTGCTGTCTGAACGTCTCTTCTTCACAGCACGAAAGCAACAATTCAATTTAGTTCCCTTTCCTTAGTTCAGGACTTTCCTTACTTTAGGAATAAGACCGCATCAATTAGTACATTTGTTAACATGTTGAGCACACTTTCACACTAACATGTGTACCTCCAGAGCATGCGCAGAGTTCGCCAACACGCCTCACACAGCTTTTTTTACTTTTACTTTTACCGGGCACTATTTGAATTCATCAGTATCTGCAGCGGTATGCCCAAGCCCGACCATCTAATAGTAAAAAGCACATATTTTCACAACACCAATTCACACGCGGTATTAAGATACCATACAAACACAACCGCAGTAATTATGAGTACATCACTGTATTCCGACCAGGAGTCTCACATACCAGTAATTCTTTTTATATATTTGTATGAACTGAGTAACGCAATTTTCACAGGTGGGATTCGAACCCAGGGACTACAACTGCAAGATATGTATTCATTCTCTCCATTTATTGAACAAGAGCAATGACGGTAAAATGTCACCTTAACTTGATGTGTGAAAAATATAGTGATGACAAGAACTAATAGCATTACACAGTAGGATATAATAGGTTGTCTTATTTCATTCACCTTTTATTTTTGCAAAATGGAGCTATGCACAATATATTAGTCAATATATCAATGTGTATACGTGTAATGTGACCAGTATGTGAGATTGAACATGCAAATAATGTAAGGTTTTGATTTCTCTTTTTCCTTTCCTTCATTCATTTATATTTTTTCATTTTCTCTCCTACTAATCCCACCCTTCCCCCTTCCCTAATTTCTGTCTGACATATGAATTAATTTGCATTGTAGTTCAACAGTGATTTAATGATCACATTATATGCCCTATTTTGAGAAAGGCTTGGAGTGACCTGAAACACATGTCAAATTAAAAGGGCCTCCCACCGGAGATATATCATACACAACCGGTGTCAGCATATCTTTTCAGTGACTTAAACCTTTGAAATACTCTCATAATATGTGTGGCGCTGTCACAGTGTGAAAGCCTTCAAAATCGGTCTAAGGCCTCAGAGGAGGGGTAGTGGTTCCTCCGAAAGCATCTTTTCACACAGACGCGACACTAACACTTTAGATTTTACCAAGGGAGCAAGACCTAAGAGGTTGACCTCAAATCCAACTTCCCCAAAACAGTACCTGTTTAAAATACCCCTTATATGTATGATAATCATTGCCACAAGCTGCAGGGACTAACAGAGGTGAATGGTTTTTCCATGGAGTCTTTGTCAGTTAAACAGGCTGTTCCTTGGATGACATTGTGCCCTCCTTGGCTGTCATATTCCAGCTAAATATGACAGGAGTTTACTGTACCTGTAGGCAATGTCCAGCCGGAGTACAGGGGTCTATGCTTTTGTCATGGTATGAGCATAGGAAAATGTCAATGGATTAGCCAACAACATTTTCCAGAGGTCTGTCTACTGTCATGCCTTTCTGATCGTGGTCGTTATGGTCCTCCTGGAAACTTAATCCTCAGGTGACAGACGCCATTTCCCATTCCAACATTGCGCCCCGCTTGTCCACCTAGAAGCAGATCGAGCGGTTTAGTGAATGAGGCCTTCTCGTGCCGGCTGCGGAAGCCCACAATCATTAGCAAACGCTGACCAGAGCTCTCTGTGTCTCAACGCTCGATATTCTGCAATACCCAGCTCAGCGCTCCTATTGTGATTTTCTGTCCTGTTCTTTTTTCGCTGTGACCTTCCTACTTTGTCTCCCTCTGTTGCCTTCCGCCTTGCTACTTCCATTCTGTTCCGGATTCTCCCCTGCTCTTGTTGGATACTTACTCCTCGTTCTGTTGACTCCTTGACTTACCTAGAGGAAAAGATTCGACTGGCCACGTTGTTGCACTGGGCCATAATAGGGACTAATACAGCTTTTTCATTTCCCAGGAGTTTTGTCGAGGATTTAAGATGTGAGTTCTCCAACACTTTACTTGACTTCATCGTGGCAAAAACCAATGAACAAATAGTCGTCTGAATTAAATTTCCCAGGGATATTGCACGTATCAACAATATTTCACATAAAAGAGAAAGGTTTGGAAAGACATACTGATATACTAGAATCAGCAGAATGTGTGAAATCGCCAGTATAGGCAAGAAGAGGATCTTGCAGCAGTTACCTGGGCCAGAGCGAGATCCTTTGTGACCCGGGCTAGATTCATTGTATGACGCTTATCCTGTAATGCTGCAAAATGGTTGAAAGAGGAGGATGGAATGTCTTCCTGTTCTTGTGCTGGGCTGTCACACAAGCCCTTGTCTTTTTTCACGGCCCATACTATTTTGGCTTATGACAAACATCTGATATGCATGGAATTATGCCTGCTCTTTTGTTTTGTGCAATGAATAATTCTGCTATACATGTTTTTGCATTATTTATATTTAAAGCTTTTAATATACCGAAAAAAGCTTCCAAATTAAGTATAACTGAGGCCTATACATTTTGTTATTTATGGCTATATTTGAGTTTTTTTGCATTCATTGATTTGTCTGGTTTTTAATAATTGGCATTTTGTTGTTAACTGTAGTTTTATGGAAAAGCTTCCTTTTCCGAATAACGGAGTTACTGATACTTCTTCCTTCTCTTTTCACCTCATGTTCGTGCTACTTCTTCCTTCCCTTTTCACCTCATGCACGTGCTACTTCTTCCTTCCCTTTTCACCTCATGCACGTCCAACTTCTTCCTTCTTTTTTCAACTCGGGCGCGCGCTACTTCTTCCTTCTCTTTTCATCTCATGCACGTGCTACTTCTTCCTTCTTTTTTCACTTCATGCACAAGCTGCATCTCCCTTCTCTTTTCACTTCATGCACATGCTACTTCTTCCTTCTCTTTTAACTTCATGCACGTGCTACTTCTTCCTTCTCTTTTAACCTTATGCACGTGCTACTTCTTCCTTCTCTTTTCACCTCATGCACGTGCCACTTCTTCCTTCTCTTTTCATCTCATACACGTGCTACTTCTTTCTCCTCTTTTCACCTCATGCACATGCTACTTATTCCATCACTTTTCACCTTATGCACGTACTACTTCTTCCTCTTCTTTTCACCTCATGCACGTGCTACTTCTTCCTTCTCTTTTCACCTCATTCACATGCTACTTTTTCCTTCTCTTTTTACCTCATGCACGTTCTACTTCTTCTTTCTCTTTTCACCTCATGTACATGCTACTTCTTCCTCTTTTCACTTCATACACATGCTACTTCTACCTCCTCTTTTCACTTCCTTCATGTATGTGCTACTTCTTCCTCCTCTTTGCCCTTCATTCACATGCTACTTTTTCCTTCTCTTTTCACCCCATGCTACGTCTTCCTTCTCTTTTTACCTCATGGACGTTCTCCTTCTTCCTTCTCTTTTCACGTTATGCACGTGTTACTTCTTCCTTCTCTTTTCACTTCATGTACAAGCTACTTCCTCCTCTTTTCATTTCATGGACATGCTCCTTCTTCCTCCTCTTTTCACTTCCTGCACATGCCAATTCTTCCTCCTCTTTTCACTTCATGGATGTGATACATCATCCTCCTCTTTTCACTTCATGCACGTGCTACTTCTTCCTTCTCTTTTCACTTCATGCACATGCAAATTCTTCCCCTTCTTTTCACTTCATGCACATGCTAATTCTTCCTTCTTTTGTCAATTCAGGGATGTGCTACTTCTTCATCCTTTCACTTCATGCATGTGCTACTTCTTCCTCCTCCTTTCCCTATATGCACGACCTACTTTTTCCTTCCCTTTTCACTTCACGCACCCGCTACTTCTTCCTTCTCTTTTCACCTTATGCACATGCTACTTCTTCCATCTCTTTTCACTTAATGCACAAACTACATCTTCCTTCTCTTTTCACTTCATGCATGTGCTACTTCTTCCTTCTCTTTTCACTTTATGCACATGCTACTTCTTCCTTCTCTTTTCACCTCATGCACGTGCTACTTCTTCCTTCTCTTTTTACTTCATGCACATGCTACTTCTTCCTTCTCTTTTAGCCTCATACACATGCTACTTCTTCCTTCCCTTTTCATCTCATGCACATGCCACTTCTTCATTCTCTTTTCATCTGATGCATGTGCTGCTTCTTCCTTCTCTTTTCACTTCACGCATAAGCTACATCTTCCTTCTCTTTTCACTTAATGCACATGCTACATCTTCCTTCTCTTTTCACTTCATGCACGTGCTACTTCTTCCTTCTCTTTTAACCTCATGCACGTGCTACTTCTTCCTTCTCTTTTATCCTCATGCACATGCTACTTCTTCCTTCCCTTTTCACCTCATGCACATGCCACTTCTTCCTTCTCTTTTCATCTGTTGCACGTGCTACTTCTTCCTTCTTTTTTCACTTCATGCACAAGCTACATCTTCCTTCTCTTTTCACTTAATGCACATGCTATATCTTCCTTCTCTTTTCAGTTCATGCACATGCTACTTCTTCCTTCTCTTTTAACCTCATGCACATGCTACTTCTTCCTTCTCTTTTCACCTCATGCACATGCCACTTTTTCCTTCTCTTTTCACCTCATGCACATGCTACGTCCCCCTCCTCTTTTCACCTCTTGCATGTGCTAGGTTTTCCTCCTCTTTTCACTTCATGCACATGCTACTTGTTCCTTCTCTTTTCACCACATGAACGCGCTACTTCTTCCTTCTCTTTTCACTTCATGCACGTGCTATTTCTTCCTTCTCTTTTCACTTCATGCACAAGCTGCTTCTTTCTTCTCTTTTCACTTCATGCGCAAGCTACTTCTTCCTTCTTTTACCACCTCATGAACATGCCACTTCTGCCTTCTCTTTCCACCTCATGCACATGCCACTTCTGCCTTCATGCACGTGCTACATCTTCCTTCTCTTTTTACTTGATGCACGCTCCTCCTCAGGATCACCCTTTCCCCAAACTCACTCGATTTGTGGACAGCCAACTGGCCTCTTTTATACCTGTTCACATTTTGTGATTAGGGCAATGACGATTTTACATGGGCACGCCTGGATCTAGAGAGAAAGGAAAGGGCCCCACAAGGGTTGGGCGGGGGGTCCTGGGGAACTCTATGTGAGAGGACGCAAGGGGGTGAACCGGAGGGGAAACTAGAAGACAGGGTCCTGCCAATGAGGTCCTCTACAGAAAGAGCCCGTCATGGCAGAGACACCGTGAGAAGGAATTAGAGAAGGCAAATGCCCGGGTTGATGGTCTAATACGTGCTATGACTCTGCTGTGTCTTATATAGAGGCCTTGAAGAGTTCTTGCCTGGCTTACTAAGTTTGCTGATGCAAATCTAAACAGGTGGCAATGAAATAGAAGGCCAATTGGGTGCCTAGAGAGAAGCTAGCACGTCATATGTTAGGATCTGCAGGTTGTATAGAACAATTAATATGTTTTGTTTTACTTTTCTGTTATAGAAAGGGTTTGATGGGATGTAATTCCTAATTGGTATTTCCATGTGCCAGCGACCATTTTGGGTTTGAGTGACTTCATTTTGGGCCAGATTGGGGTTGGTACTAGTGTTACATGGTTGTGGCGAGTGTTGTTTATGCGGATGCATGATGAGAAATATGTATGTCTATCTTCTTTTTGCTTTCACAGGTCGACTTTTGGGTGGGGTTCATGACTTCACTCCTTTATTTAGGAGAACGTTATTCTGATACAGGCAGTGCTGTGCACAAGACAACATCTGTAGGCAATTCCAGGAGCCACAGTCTGCCAACTGTGAAGGCGTCATGAAGTAAGACACAGACAACAGATTCACTTTTCTTACAAAATAGTTTGTTCTTCTTAAATGTCAGGCTGGAGTAAGATCTACCTTGCCCTATGCTAATGTGGGATTACCCTACTGAAACAAACCAAGGATAGTCTGTGCCATTAAGTTCAACTTAAAAGTCTGTGTCCAAAACCTATAGTTGCCCTCACAAGTAAACATATACAATTTGTAGGGATACCAGCAACACAAGAAATAGTGTTCTAACATTAAGTTATGAGCTTCTTCCAGCTCCTGGCTTGCTTTTCAACTTCCCCTTTCTCCAATTTCAAAACAATTCCAACAGGCCTCAGGGTTCCCTTCCCCAAGTTCAACACAGTTCACAAAGTCTTGGGGTTCCCTTCCCCCAAGCTTCAAAACCACACTTAGTTCAAATCTCTCAACTTTCAAAAATTATTCCAGATTAACTTTGTAACCATTCAGGATTTTCCGTAGTTCACACAGACTGTTCTATTCTTCAATCACTTCAGCACTTATTATACAAAACAGCTTCTGTATCTTGACCTTCCTTGATTCTTTCCAAGTAGAGATTTCTCGATCTTGGCGCAGTTGTAGAACCACACAGTCAACCCATTACAGGGCACGCAACCGATAACCCATGGCACTTTGTTAGACGTATATGTTCCCTTTGGACTTCCTTGACAACACAGGTGTTCTCCTTAACCCATGTCATTAGTCCACATTCAATGCAGTTTTTCCTTGGCAGCCTCCTGGCTATGCCACAACATGCATTTCACACAACTCACTCCATGGTGTTTGTTCCTTTCCACCACCTTGATTTCACATTGTCCATTAGTGATTATCACCTGATATCCACTTGATTCATAAGTGCCCATTACTGGCTTTCACTTTGTACATACTTTCACATTGTCCATCAATGCTTATTACTTGTTTCACTGCGTTTATTAATGCATATCACTTTCTCATTCACTTGTGTGGTATTTTGATTTACTTTTCATATCTCGTCTTTAATTCAGTATTCAATAATACTTGTTTCATTTCAAAATTCTTCTATTCGGTCTTCAAACGGGGTTTCCAATTCATAGAATTCAGCGCACAAGTAGCGCACGCGGCTGGCGCACAGCGTGCGCGTGCGATAGCCTGCGCCAGGCACGTGCGCTAAAACTGATTTCCGCGCACAGCGTATTCATGGATTTCATGCTCCCAAACCAGCCGTGGCGCAGAGAATCGCAGCGAGCCTGCAGCAGCGCCAGTAACGCCCCCAAGAACGCCCTCGCGCAAGGAAAAGCCATCAAAATCGCTAAATCATCGCTAAGGGCTGCGCTAACCCTGGACCACTTCACAGGGCAGGCAAACAAGGAAAGCAAAGCGGGCAATCTTCAAATCAGGAGTACGCGGGAAGTTCTACACGCGACTAGGCAGGGAACGTGAATTACAGGGGTACGCGGGAATTATCACACGCGAACAGGCAGGGAACGCGTATTACAGGGGTACGCGTGAAGTAGAACACGCGATAGGCCAGGGAACGTGTATTACAGGGGTACGCGTGAAGTAGAACACGCGATAGGCCAGGGAACGTGTATTACAGGGGTACGCGGGAATTATCACACGCGAACAGCCAGGGTGCGTGTATTACAGGGGTAGCGGGAAGTTCAACACGCGATTGGCCAGGGTACGTGTATTACAGGGGTACGCGTGAAGTAGAACACGCGATAGGCCAGGGAACGTGTATTACAGGGGTACGCGGGAATTATCACACACGAACAGCCAGGGTGCGTGTATTACAGGGGTAGCGGGAAGTTCAACACGCGATTGGCCAGGGAACGTGTATTACAGGGGTACGCGTGAAGTAGAACACGCGATAGGCCAGGGAACGTGTATCACAGGGGTACGCGGGAATTATCACACGCGAACAGCCAGGGTGCGTGTATTACAGGGGTAGCGGGAAGTTCAACACGCGATTGGCCAGGGTACGTGTATTACAGGGGTGCGTGGGAATTATCACACGCGAATAGGCTGGGTGGGCCCTCACAGGTGTACCCTGTACACCCTCCACGGCCCCTGCAGGCAGCCCACAAAACAGGGGACTACCCTGCACACCTGATCATGTCCCCCTGCACCCCCATCCACCAGGGGCACCCTCCACCAGGCCCCCACCCATGTCTCCCACCACCCCCACCCCCCAGCAGTGCAGGGGCACCTGCCAGCAGGCCCCCACCCATGTCTCCCACCACCCCCACCCCCCATCCACCAAGGGCACCCTCCACCAGGCCCCCACCCATGTCTCCCACCACCCCCACCCACCAGCACTGTGGGGCACGTGGCCAGCAGGCAGTCAGGCAGCAGCAGATGGCAGGTGGGAGCGTGCTCAGGGCTCTGGGGGACTGTAATTTGGCCTCCTGGCCAGGAGCGTGGTCTTTCGTGTTTGAACGTGTGGACAGCCTGATAGGGAGTGATTTTGCACGTGAAAACCCCACACTCAGCGAATCGCGCGAAAACCCGTCACCAGCATATGTGCGTCTATAGTTACCTGTACGGGCAGTGTCAAAGCGTGTGATTGTTGAAAATGGATCTACACGCAGGAGTGACAAAGCGTGTGATTGGTGAAAATGGATCTACACGCAGGAGTGACAAAGCGTGTGATTGGTGAAAAGTGAGCTACACGCAGGAGTGTCAAAGCGTGTGATTGGTGAAAAAGGATCCACACGCAGAAGTGACAAAGCGTGTGATTGGTGAACATGGGCCAAGCACGTACACGCCGTAAGTGACGCTGTACGTGTGGGCCTGTATATAAGGTAGTGTAGAACACCATTTCCCTGTACGTGCTTTTCGTGGAGAGCGAGTGGGTGAATTCTGTACTTCTTGTCGTTTCACACGCGATTTACTTCACGGCGTTTCCAGTTCGTACTCCCTGTTACCTCTGACAGCTTTTTCTCTTTTTCCTCCTGTACTGGTTTACCTGGGCCTGTTCCCTCAAACAGTGTCCCCTTCTACTGTTGTCCTGTCTCCTCAGACAGCGTACACATCTTCTTTTGGCGGGGGTGTTGCCAACCAAACGCGCTCATTTTTCACGCTCTTTTACCTGGCAGACGGTGAGTCACGCACGTATCTAACTTCTGTGCTTGCCCCGTGTGTAGCCTACCCCTTCAGAGGTCATTCTAGGCTGCGTGTGACACGCATACGTTCATTGTGTTACTGGATGCCACAGCGTAGTGCAGGGTTTTCCATCAGCACACGTGGTCTAGGAGGGGTATTGTGCACGTTCCTTAACTTTTCTGGGGTGCCTGTGCGTTGCGTGACCCGTCATCTTTCCCCAGGGGTGTCATATAGCCTTGCCACTGCACTAGGGTACGAATACCATCTGGTACCCAACCCCTTTGACACCCAATTGCCCAGGACAATTGTGCACACCGACTCCCATACGCACAATAACATCAGTGCCATGGTTGGGAGGCGTGCAAGCCGTAAGGGTGGCAAAGGTGGCCGAGCCACACGTGGTGGCCGTGGAGGATCCACTAGGGGACGTGGTTGTGACTTGCAGGGTGCCCCTGTCCCCCCCAGTCTGGAGGACCAGTCAGGGACACCCATGCCCCCCCCCCCCCCAGTTGAGGGTCATGTGGCTGATACCAACCCTGATCAGCCCTTGTCGGACCAGCCCATTGTGGCACCAGACCTGTCCGAGGGTGATCCCATCGCTGACATCCAGGTCAGCAGGTCCACTGCACGTGCACCGGTGCACATTGGTGTCATCAGGGCACGCGCATCTATGCCAGATAGGTCATCTGCTGGCCCCCGTAGCCAGGGTGTGGCTCCATCCACCCCACCTCTCATACACCCTGCCAAGACTGTGTCGGTCCTAGTTCATGCACCTCAGATCAGGCCTGACCCCATCCCACTACCCCCAATGCCTGCACCTACTCCCATGCTGAGTGTGCAATCCCACACACCCAGTACTGAGTCCACCACGGCTCCTGCCCCTAGTGTCCACAGCGGCGTAGGACACTCTGGATCCCCACCCCCTTCCAAGCGCAAGAGGAAGAGTGCACGTCCGGCACAGGCTGATGCCCCAGGCACGGCTGCACAGTCCGGCCCATCAAGGAAGCCAAGCTTCACAGACGCCGAACTGAATGCACTTGTTCAGTATGTGTCAGATCATGATAGGGAAATGGTCATCGTTGCAGGGTCCAAGACCACACATGCCAGACGCCAGGCACACTGGCAGACTATTGCTGACAGAATAAGTGCCCTTGGAGTAGTGAGGCGCACAGCTAGTGATTGCCAGAAGCGCTGGAATGACCTTAAGCGCAGGGCAAAGGAGAAGCTGGCCTCAAGTCATGCCGCAACCTTGGTGACTGGAGGTGGGTCCCCAGCACAGGAAATAGAACTCACACCACACGAGTCCGTAGCTGGATCCTACGTCACCGAGGGACAACTCCAAGGTGTGGCTGATCTCCCTGATTACGAGGCATCATCCGGTGAGTGCACATGCATGTGTGTATTATCCATGTGCATGGTGTGTGTGTGAAGCATTCATGTTGGGTGCCTGTCAAGGGGGTGTGTGGCAGAGTTGATAGTGGCACCCATGTGCCTCATCCAGTATGTTCAGTGCAACACCATCTGCCCACAGCACTATCCCAACTGGCAACAGTGCACATATGGCCCTACACCATGGAAGTTGCCCTTGAATTGTCATTTTGTCACTACATTGTTGCTCATACTCCCCTGTCTATTCATCTGATGGCTTACATACCATTCCTATACTTTCCCCCAGCCAATCAAGTTTCATCTTCACATGCCTGACATGCAATGATACCACATGCTAATGCGTCCTCTGTATATAAATGCCAACCAACATGCTGTCATACTGTGGATGTTGCCTTGACATCCACCTCCTACCTGTGTGCTTTGGTACCGTCTGGTTTCGAGCCCCATTCCCTCACACTCCATGCTGCTCTTCATGGTCTATCTTCCCTGACTTCTACAGTTCAGACCATCGTGCCCTACTCACGACACCTGCTTGCTAACAGTCAAATGAGGGCACCCTGCCCTCCAATGCGACCCACCCTATTGCTGACAAGTGCATCTGAGCCTACTCAAAGCTAACTCTCACTGACATCTGCTCATACATGCCTTTGCCTGTCCCATAGACCCTTCACATGGTCCCTGTCCTCTCTCCTTGCTCCTCTTCCACCATCAATGGTGGGACCCGTTGGGGTGTACTCCTGGCATCCTTCCAATCCTCAGAGGCCACAATTGATGTGCATGGTAATGGGAGCATCTCAGTCCAAGGCCCTTAGGCCAACCTCATACTCCTTGAGAAATGCTACCCACATCTCATCAACTTCCTTTCCTCTCCTGCTGTCCCCCCTCCTCTCTCCTCATCAATCCTGCACTGCCTCCCTGCACCCTCCCATGATCCTTCTCCGCCTCCCACTCCAACTCCTACACATGCTGCACCTCTGATCTCTAGCACTCCCCGTAAGTCCTCCAAGGCTGTCAACCTCCTCCACAATTACACTCCTTTCACTGCGGCTGCATCAGGCATTCCTCCGATATCTGTCACTTACATGAGGTTATGCACCTTGACATCCTTGGTCTCATGGAAACATGTCTGACGGACAGCTCTGTCTGCATCCTTCACACACTCCTACCTGATGTTCAGGAGACCCTCTCCCTGGCCCGCCACTACTGTGCAGGGGGGGTGTGCCCTTGGCTTCCCTGAGGGTATTCCTGCCACTGTCACTCCTACTTAGACCTACTCCACTCTGGAATGGCTTGTGTGACGTCTCTCTCTACCACACCTTGACATTCACAAACTGTGCGTACTGTGTCTTGGAAAACTGGTCAAATGTACTACTTCCTTTCTGAGTGTCCTCACCTCTCCTCCTCACTCATGTCCCCAGACACAGAAATCCTCTTCCTTGGTGCTGTACGCATCCACCTGCATGCTTGTTGACCCCCCCACGTGACCTTTCTGTGACCTCAGCAACTCCCTCTCACCCTCTAGACTCCCGTCTGTCCCTACTCATTCTGCAGGGCACACTCTTGATGCTCTGATCTCATCTGACTTTCCCCTCTCCGTCCATCTCTGCACTCCTCTCTCCTGGAGTGATCACATTCTCCTCTCCTCCCAGCTCACCCTCACCACCCCACAGGCAAAGCCACCCTCACCACTGTCACACACCTTCTTGGTATTCCAACCCATGAAGTGTGTGTCAGTCGAGGCTCATGCTGCCAAGATCTCCCCCCCATCCAGCTCCCCCTTAGGCTCACTCCCATCCTGACAGGGCCCACTCCATGCTCCACTCTGTCAGGTACACTGGATGTCTTTGCCACGGTCATGACCACCTGTCTGAAGCCCCATGCCAATGCAGAGTCCTGGCATGACTCGGATCTTGTGAACCCAGACCACAGGTGCCGGGTGGCAGAGAGGGAATGTCCTGCATCATGCTCATCCTCTGGCAAACTGGCCTGCCACATGCTCCAAAGGCAATAGCGCCTCACCCTTTTCACCAAGATGAGATCCCCAATCCAAGGGCACATATCTGCGGCATGTGACAACTCTGCAGGACACATAGAAATCTGCAAGGACCTTGCCGAGCCAGATGCAGTGTGTACCTCCCCTGTCCCCTCCGAGCCCACAGCACTGCATGATTGTCTCTGTACCCCTATAGGCCACCCACCCCTGCACTTGCGTGACATGAATGACACCAGCACCAGTAGGATTGTTGACTGGCATCCCCTTCTGCCCCACCACCCCTCAGTGCTCCGCTGTACCTTCATACATTTCTGGACCGGTGCTTCACGAATGCTATATGATTCCTTTACAGGTGATGGGGAGGTGGAATCTCATTGTTTACTGCATTTTGTTGATGTAGACAAGGCACTGTGCATCGTGGCCAATTTGGACTAGCAGATCCATGTACAACATGTTAACTTATTGATGTGATGATGCAATGTCAGGACCAGAGTGGTTGAAATCCAAAAAAGTTGCCCTCCTCTCCCTCTTCACTTGGTGGCTATGTCACATGCCATGTGTGTGATGGCATGTGCCTTTGACATGGCAATCACCGGCCAATGTGTGATGGCAGTGCTAGGCAGCATGGTGAGCAGGCGTTGCTCTCCAATCTGTACATTGTATGCCCTGAGCCTCCCCTACAGACCCAGTGATGGTGAATGCATAGGAGGTCTCCCAGTCATGTGGGACATGTGTCGTAGAACTACTGCCTCTGTTGTTCATCAGCCCTTGTTGCTTGCCATGGTGCTAATGCCTGTTTCCATTTTTCTCTTTCATGTCTTTGCAGGGGACGAAGCACTTGTTGATGCTGGGGATGTGGTGGTTGAGCCGTCCCAGGAGGGCAACCCGGGCCGACCTTCCACAAGTGAGGGACGTGGTGTGTTTGTGGGTGAAAACCCACAAGTGCTGCAGGTCGTGCTGTCGAGGGGGGTCTCTGGGGGTTCCTCCCCCGAGCAGTATTCAGGTGTAGACTCGGAGGATGACACCTATGTGCAGTCGCAGGTGAGTGTTCTTGGGAGAGAATCTCCTCTGTCCGACCCACCTGCAGCCGGGCCATTGCCCTCAATGGGGATGTCAGTGTCGGCAGCTCAGCCTCCGGTGGTTACGGATGCAGGGCCACACCACACAATCTCTGATCCTGTTCCTGGGGCTGCAGATCAGAGAGGGAATGCAGTCCTGCAGCCTGAGGCCTTGCCGGCACAGCAAGGCGCAGTCCGCCTTGCCCCAGGCAGGTGTGGTGCCCGTCAACGTGGTGGCCGTATGCCACCTGGCAATACCGCTTGGGAGCAATCCATCTATGGTATGGCCAACCAACAGGCAGCATCATCCGAGATGATTGCACAGGCCATGGATAGGGTGGCCACTTCCATTGTCCCCCCAGAAAGGCTGATGGAGCGACTGGAGCAGGCTACAGAGTCCATCTGCCAGGCACACAGGGAGGATATGTTGGCGTCCAACATGGACAGGCGGGCGGCACTGGCGACTCTGCGGGAATCACTTTCCATGGAGTCCCAGCGCCACAGGGAAGGCCTGAGGGAAGAATTCCATCACCTCAGGTCGACCCTGTTAGAGCTTGAGGCTTCATCCCATAGAAGGACAGAGGAGCAGCTGGAGCGTCTGACACGGACGCTCTCGGCCGAGATGCAGGCAACTCGTGCGGAGGTCAGGTCATCCCGGAAGTTACTGCATGGGGACCTCCGCATGATTACAACCCAGAACCAGAACTACCAGACCCGCCTGCTTGCAGCCATGGAGGAGCAAACTCGTGCTTTGCGTGGGCTGCCTCCCATTGTCACACCATCTTCTGAGGCAGCTCCCCCACCTCCTGAGTCAGCTGCAGGGTCTGGCCAGAGCGATAGCGACTCATCTCCCACAACAGAGTAGCCGTGTGGGCCACGAGCCTATGGGGTGTTTTAGTTTCCCATGATCCACACAGGTGGATTGTGGCGTGCACCCTGTCCTCGGACCTCATAGGTGCCCCCCCCCCCCCGCCGGCCCTTTCATGGCCATTTTTTCTCAATATTTTTTTTTCTTTTCCAAGAGTGTTGCCTTGTGTGGGTACCTGGGCATACACTGTATTGTGGCTGGGCACATGCAGGCTTGTCCTGAGTTTGGTTTCGATGCTTGGGTAGCAGACATCCACACCCCTCCTGCTTCCGTTTCCATGGGCTTGCAAAGGGTGTGCCCAAGTGACAGCAAATTACACGGTGACATTGGACTCCCATGAGCTGTTGGCCAGTCCATAGTCAATACTGTGTAGACATTCATAGTGTACATTGTTGTTGCACCTAACTATTCATGATGGTTTGATATGTGCCTCTACTTACATATGTTGCTCATGTTTTGCAGGTATTTCACACAGTTCTTCACACGGGCATACTCTCTGGAGTCAGACTACATGTCGGTAGATGTGCACTGACACTTTTGCGTGGCGCCATCACTGTACATCTGGACGGTGAGGACATACCAGCAGAATCAGGTAATGAGACTACCATTGATTACATGCATTGTGTCTTGTTTGGGTGGGCTTCAGGGTGGGTTGGTGTGTAATTTGATTGAAATTACTCTTACACAGGTGTGTAGTAGTGGCTCCAGCGCGGTTAGCTGTTCAAGTGCGGCTATGTACCATTTGGGGCACTGCTATTTGTGACACCGGTGTCATGTTGTGATGGCCAGTTTGTTTGCTCTCACATACCATGACATGGTGTCCTCAGTGGCGGGACTGTGAAGGGAATGGGTGACATGGCAATGTTGTCATGTAGTGAATCGCCTGTGGCAATGCATATTTGATTGATGGAGTTGTGTCTTTTCGTAGTGATGCATTGCTGGTGTATGTGTAGGTAGGGGTGCACACATAGTGACACTTCCATGTTAACAATCTCAGGCTGATGTGTATCTGACAGTTTATTGTCAAGTAATATTGTGACATTGTCAGGTAGTGTCATCATTGATTGTCAGATGGTATGTGCCAGAGCAGTGTGCACTAGCCAGCACTGTGATTCCTAGGTGAAGAAGTTGGCCACCAGTTGCGTACGGGCTGCCTCCCCCCGTGCCCTTTCCCCTCCCATGCGCAGCGGGCGTGCATGTGGTTGTGGATGTGGGGGCACCACCATGTCCACGGGCAGGCCCCGGCGTGTTGCAACGTTGTGCAGGACACATGCTGCCACTATGATCCTGCACACTATTCGGGGAGCATATAACAGCTGCCCGCCAGAACGGTCAAGGGAGCGAAAGCGTGACTTCAGCACTCCGAATGTGCGCTCCACTATGCCCCGTGTTGCAATGTGGGCTGTGTTGTACCTTACCTCGGGTGGCGTGGTGGGGTTCCGGATTGGGGTCATCATGTGGGGGCTGATAGGGTAGGCACTGTCCCCTGCGGAGGTGGTGATGGGTATCATTAGTGGTGTTGTGTCATGACCCAGTATCTGACATGCATGCATGTGCAGTGGCATTCATGCTCACCAAGCAGCCATGTATCTCCATGCTGGCCAGCCTCTAGGTCCCGGCATAGGGTAGACATTCTGTAGATGAAGCTGTCGTGGGTGGACCCGGGATAGTTGGCATATACTGATGTGATTATTCCCTTGGCATTGCATACAACTTGCACGTTGATGGAATGCCAGTGCTTGCGGTTTCTATAGATGTGCTCTGTTGCCCTGGGTGGACGTAGAGCCACATGTGTGCAGTCAATTGCACCAAGCACTTTGGGGAATTGAGCCACACCATAGTATTCCTGGATGCACGTCCGCCTTTCTGCATGAGTCCTGGGGAGATATATGTGCCTGCGGACTGATGGCCGTGCAGTGATGATGTTCAAGACCTGGTGTAGGCAGCGTGACTGCGTGGCCTGTGACACACCACCCACTATGGCACTTGTCCGCTGAAAGGATCCAGTGGCCAAGAAGTGCAGTACATTCAGGACCTTCTGCAGGGGGCTGAGTGCTTGGGAGCACAGGGTGGGTGATGTGAGGTCATCCTCCCACTCACTGACCAGGTCCAGTATGATGTGTGCTGGAAACCTGTACCTCCCATACACCTGGTCATCAGGCATCCCGAATAGGCTGGTTCTGGGTGTGAATATTCTGGCCCTGACTCTCCTCCTCCTCCTCCTTTGGTAGCCCACTGCCACTGCTGCTAGGAACGGTATGTTCATCCTGGCATCTGGCTTGTTTATTGATAAGTGCGCAAATTAATGCCTTGCGCGTGTTCTAGGCGAGCGTGTGACCCTCGCACCCCTGGAATCTAGTTCCCACTCCAATAGCGTGTGGAAATTCCCACGCAGCAGGCATACAGGTGCGCTGACGTACTTGCGTGTGTAAGTGCCCGCGCACCCCTGAAATACACGTACATAGGCCAATGGCGTGTACGCGCACTTTTGGCCAATTACACGCGATGAAATACACGTACATAGGCCAATGGCGTGTACGCGCACTTTCGGCCAATTACACGCGATGAAATACACGTACATAGGCCAATCGCGTGTACGCGCACTTTTGGCCAATTACACGCGATGACACTCTGACGTGCAGTATTTCCACGTGTGCTCCGTCATCACGTGCTGAGTGGGGAACGCCCGTGCGGATCACGTCAGACGCGCTTACGCGGTGAGGGACTCTGGTCCAATAGAATCGCGTATGCGTGCTGACGCACTTACGCGCTAAGGGCCTTTCCTCAGATTTCACGCTGACGTGCAGGAATTTCACGTGCCAAATCACTCCGTATCAAGCTGGCCACCCGAAAACACACGGAACACCACGCTCCTGCCCAGAAGGCCGAGTTACTGCCCCACCAGTGCCCTGAGCAGCCTCCCACGTGCTATCTGCTGCTGCCTGCCTGCCTGCCTGCTGCCACCTTGCCCTGCCATTTGGTGCCTGCACATCAGCCATCTGCAGGGGTCCAGTTGCTGTGTCCACCCCTGCTGGAACTGAAGACTCCCAACTGGGATTACATCGCTCCACAGCCCAGCCCCAGGACCCAGTTGCCCACCCACACCTGCCTCTGGGGTTGCCATGTCGGGCACTTCCACATCTGGCACCAGTGGCAACCCCAGGCCAGAGGGGCAGAGGGGCACCAGCTTCACTGCCACCGAAGTTGGTGTCCTGGTGGAGCATGTCCTGGGGCAGTATGATGCCCTCTTTGGATCGTCCCGCGCCAGCAAGGAAGGACGGGAGAGGATCTGGGCCGATTGTGTGGTTGCCATCAACGCGGAGGGGGTGGCAACCCGCAACGTCCAGAAGATCAAGAAGCGCTGGGAGGACTTGAGGTCCAGGACCCTTGTGAAGGCCCGGCGCCTCGTGGAGGGGGGCCGGGGCCGCATGAGTTCCATCCAGAAGAGGGTCCTGGAACGCGTACGCCCAGCACTCCACGCCCAGGTCCTTGAGAGGGAGGCCCGTCTGGAGTTGAGCGGTAAGTGTGCAAGCATTACTGTGTGAGACAGGGCATGTTGCGGTGTGCTGGTTCTATGATACTTGCCTGTATGTGTGCCATGGGCCATGTATGCATGTATGTGTGCAGGGACATCATGGTAATGCATGTGCGACCAGTGATGTGTGACCCACATGGTTGTTGCATGTGTTGAAATGCGGCATGGGGAGCCCTATGCAGATTTTGGACATGAGAGCATGCCAGTCTCTGTACCTGGACATGGATGGGGGTGAAGGATGGGTGCTGATGCCAGGTACATATATGGTAGCCATGTCTGTGTGCCTGACCTGCGTGTCTGTGACTTGTGCATGCCATGGATGCATGACACATGTGTGTGACAATGCACAGATTCAGTGACGCACCCAACTTACCCTTGTTTCGCCTGTGTTCGTAGTGTTTGGGGCCAGATGGATGTAACTGAGGTGAAGTGTGTGCATGTGATATGCATGAGCCATGATGCATGTGAGTTACATATCATTGAATGTTTCAAGAGTCAATTGGACATGCATGGAAATGTGCATGGCATGCACCATGCCTGTTACTGTGTGTGTTTTGCCTGGACTGACCCATGTGTTGTGGAGGGACATGATGGAAGTGTACTTTGACAGGGGTGCTCATCTGCTATTGCTTCCTGTCTAGGGGACCATTTTACAGTAGCCTGATGCTTGTGTCCTTTGTCTCCCTCTACGCAGCGGCTAGTGAAGAAGAGGGCGGAGACGGCGCTGTGGAGCAAGGCGGCGGGGATGCCCCCACGGCTGCAGCGGAAGGGGTGGGTGAGCCCCCACAGGGGCCTGCTACGGCGGAAGACGGTGAGGAGCCATCCAGGTTGGTGGTTTGCACAGAGGAGGAGGAGGCCGACACTGGTGCACACATGGGGCCTGGTGGGAGCATCCCTGCTGGTGCAAGTGGTGCAGTCCAGGGCCAGGGGCAGGAGGCAGCACAGGTCACCGTGGAGGTGCCTGTGCATGTCGCTGTCCCTGACCCTGTGAGTGCACCACCATGCACCAGCAGGGATGCCCCGTCCCAGGCCCGTCCGCAGGTAGAGGGGATGTCCATGTCAACTGACTCCCCTCCACCTGCGGCCGTGGGAACCCCTGGCCGCGTGGAGCAGGTCCTGATTGGGGTCGCGATGCGCACGGCTGTGATTCGTGATGCCGTGCGTGCTTCCCGGGAGGAGCACGCACGTCATCACGAAGTGCACCGTGCCGACGTGGCCCAATTGGGATCGGCCATGTTCGGGGGGTTCCTGCATGTGTTGGCCAATCTGACGGCCCTCTCCTCCTCTGTGCAGGCTATCCACCGGTCGTTCTCCTTGCCGTCTTCCGGCCCAGATGCCACCATGGCCCCCTGTGGACCTGCCCCGACCAATGCAGCCAGCTCGGTGGGGATCCCATCCCTGCCACAGTTGGGAGTCGGAGGTCCAGCAGGGGTGGACAACACAGCAAGTGGACCCCAGCAGATGGAAGATGTGCCGGCATCATCGGGCAGGGCACGTGCACGACGGCGTCGGTGGTTACCATCAGCCTGGATGCCGTCGTGCTGGCAGAGGCAGTGGCGTCGGAGGCAGCAGCGGGCTCGACGTGGGAGGCATCATGGCTCAGGGCCATCAAGATCAGAGGGGCAGGCATCGGCCGGAGGGCAGGGCAACCCTGGCATGGCGGTGTGTTCCGTGTGGGAGGAGTTTGGCCAGCGGATAGGTGCGGAGCGGCAGCGGGCGGAAGAGGAGCGGCTCGCCATGGCCAGGGCGGAGATCTCCATGCGTCGGGCATTGAGGCGGGCTGAGTGCCTCGAGGAGGCTCGCAGGGATTTTGGTGAGCACATGGGGTTGTCCCTGCGAGACCTCGGGGCCAGGACAGAGTCCCGCCTCCAGGACATTGACATGGAGTTCGAGGATGCCCTGGCCAGCATCACCAAGTGAGCCGCAGGACTAGCCCGCTGCCTTTGTATATAGTTTTTTAGTTAGTTAGTGCTAGGTTTCCTTTATTTGTTTTTATTATTTTGGACCGCTCGGACAATGGCCACTTTTTTGTACATATTTTTTTTATTAGTTAGTATTAGGTTTCATTTGTGGTGTTGGGCTCATGGACCCTGGAACATTCCTGTATATATTGTTATTTTTTGGGAGATACATTTTTTTATTTTCTTATTGTTTACACCATGACGTAATGGTTTTTCTTTGATTTCCTACTACATGGTTTTGCTTTGGACAAATTCTATTGATTTTTTAATCCTTTGTTTTTTGGTTTATCATTTTTGTTCTCGGACATGGACCTTTTATTTACTTTGCCACATAGTTGTATGTTGTATTGGTTTACTTAATTTTTGTTTTTAATACATTTTTATATTATCTTACACTTGTGTTATTTTCTCTTTGGTTTCTTACATGTCATGATATGGGTTTTGACATTCACTTGCACCCATTGTGTATGTGTGTGTGACGGACATGTGTTCTTTTGCATACTTGCCTTTGGGGTTGTGTCATGTGATTGCATTCACTATGTGGGTGCATGCAATCCTTGCCTGGGTGTTTGTGCTGGGTATGCTGGCCATTACTGCCATGATTGTGTATCGTCAGGACCTGGGGCCAGGGGGACATGGGTGGGGGCCTGCTGGCAGGTTCCCCACAGTGCTGGGGGGTGGTGGGAGACATGGGTGGGGGCCTGGTGGAGGGTGTCCCTGGTGGATGGGGGGTGGGGGTGGTGGGAGACATGGGTTGGACATGGGTGGGGGCCTGCTGGCAGGTTCCCCACAGTGCTGGGGGTGGGGGTGGTGGGAGACATGGGTGGGGGCCTGGTGGAGGGTGTCCCTGGTGGATGGGGGGTGGGGGTGGTGGGCGACATGGGTTGGACATGGGTGGGGGCCTGCTGGCAGGTTCCCCACAGTGCTGGGGGTGGGGGTGGTGGGAGACATGGGTGGGGGCCTGGTGGAGGGTGTCCCTGGTGGATGGGGGGTGGGGGTGGTGGGAGACATGGGTGGGGGCCTGGTGGAGGGTGTCCCTGGGGGATGGGGGGTGGGGGTGGTGGGAGACATGGGTGGGGGCCTGGTGGCGGGTGTCCCTGGTGGATGGGGGGTGGGGGTGGTGGGAGACATGGGTGGGGGCCTGGTGGAGGGTGTCCCTGGGGGGTGGGGGGTGGGGGTGGTGGGAGACATGGGTGGGGGCCTGGTGGAGGGTGTCCCTGGTGGATGGGGGGTGGGGGTGGTGGGAGACATGGGTTGGACATGGGTGGGGGCCTGCTGGCAGGTTCCCCACAGTGCTGGGGGTGGGGGTGGTGGGAGACATGGGTTGGACATGGGTGGGGGCCTGCTGGCAGGTTCCCCACAGTGCTGGGGGTGGGGGTGGTGGGAGACATGGGTGGGGGCCTGGTGGAGGGTGTCCCTGGGGGATGGGGGGTGGGGTGGTGGGAGACATGGGTGGGGGCCTGGTGGAGGGTGTCCCTGGTGGATGGGGGGTGGGGGTGGTGGGAGACATGGGTGGGGGCCTGGTGGAGGGTGTCCCTGGTGGATGGGGGGTGGGGGTGGTGGGAGACATGGGTGGGAACTTCCCGCGCACCCCTGAAATCCACGTACCCGGCCATATCGCGTGTGCAACTTCCCGCGCACCCCTGCAATCCACGTACCCTGACTAATCGCATGTGGAACTTCCCGCGCACCCCTGAAATCCACGTAGCCGGCCATATCGCGTTTGGAACTTCCCGCGCACCCCTGAAATCCACGTACCCTGCCATATCGCGTGTGGAACTTCCCGCGCACCCCTGAAATCCACGTAGCCGGCCATATCGCGTGTGGAACTTCCCGTGCACCCCTGAAATCCACGTACCCGGCCATATCGCGTGTGGAACTTCCCGCGCACCCCTGCAATCCACGTACCCTGACTAATCGCGTGTGGAACTTCCCGCGCACCACTGAAATCCACGTACCCGGCCATATCGCGTGTGGAACTTCCCGCGCACCCCTGCAATCCACGTACCCTGACTAATCGCGTGTGGAACTTCCCGCGCACCCCTGAAATCCACGTACCCGGCCATATCGCGTGTGCAACTTCCCGCGCACCCCTGCAATCCACGTACCCTGCCATATCGCGTGTGGAACTTCCCGCGCACCCCTGAAATCCACGTAGCCGGCCATATCGCGTGTGGAACTTCCCGCGCACCCCTGAAATCCACGTACCCGGACATATCGCGTGTGGAACTTCCCGCGCACCCCTGCAATCCACGTACCCTGACTAATCGCGTGTGGAACTTCCCGCGCACCCCTGAAATCCACGTACCCGGCCATATCGCGTGTGGAACTTCCCGCGCACCCCTGCAATCCACGTACCCTGACTAATCGCGTGTGGAACTTCCCGCGCACCCCTGAAATCCACGTACCCGGCCATATCGCGTGTGGAACTTCCCGCGCACCCCTGCAATCCACGTACCCTGACTAATCGCGTGTGGAACTTCCCACGCACCCCTGAAATCCACGTACCCGGACATATCGCGTGTGCAACTTCCCGCGCACCCCTGCAATCCACGTACCCTGACTAATCGCGTGTGGAACTTCCCGCGCACCCCTGAAATCCACGTACCCGGCCATATCGCGTGTGCAACTTCCCGCGCACCCCGGTATACACGCACACGTTTATTTTTTCTCTCAGCGCGTGTCTGTGTTTGTGGGTACCCCTTTGTACGTCATTTGTCCTGGAGGGCCACAGTATTGGACATTGATCATGTCTGTATATAGGTGCTATTTGTTGGCGCACCTTTTAGCGCACATTTCTTGCAGGCGCAGAGACGCTACCGCCTGCTTTCTTGTGGCGGTCGTGTTTGTGCCTGTTTGTGCCTGTGCGCTGCTTTGAGCGTGCGCTTTTTTGCCCTATTCTATTCCATGAATACGTGTTGTATGCGAGCGTGTGGGCGTTCCGCGCACTTGCCTCCTAAACTTTCCCCGTGCCGCCCACATTCTTCCCCATTCCGAGTGTTGTGCCCCATTTTATTCCCCATTCCGGGTGTCCCGCCCTGTGTTCCGCCTACTTTAGAGCTGTGCGCTGCGCTCGGAGTGATAGCGCAGTGGCCGTGGCGCACGACGTTGGTTGACCTGTGCGCCGGCCTGCGCCGCGTGCTTTTTCAGCGCACGTCCTCTGCTTTTCTTGCGCACGGACTTCCATGAATCGACGTGCGCTGGTTTCCCTGCGCTTTTCGCTAATTTTCGGCGCAGCGCACGTATTGGCCCCTCTGCGCCGGGATTTTCGGCGCACATTTATTCCATGAATCGGCCTGTAAGTTACTATACGTTTCCGTTTAATCAGCATTTCCACCTGCCCAATACCAGGTCCCAGGGCGCTCCAGTATGAGTGTTCCCTTTCTTTCACTCACTGGTGTACGGCCGCTGCACCGGGTGCCTTATTTCTCTTCTCTGGCTTTCTCTTGCTCCCCTTGTGCGTGTTGGGAGCTCTGGCGAGCAGCACTAAACACCTTTGAATCTTGCTGCAGCGGTCTGCAGAAATCTAGAGTCTTCTGTGTCCCACAGCTCCAGCTGAGGACACACGGCATGGGGTACTGCAGGTGACTCGACACTCTCATGGCCCATTCGGGCCCCAGTGTCTCTCTCACCCCTTTGCAACACAAGGCTTTATTTTTGCTGGCCCCTCTCCAACCTACTCCACGTTAGATCGCTGCATCCTTCTCACCATGCGGGTTCCTCTCTTGCCTGTACCCCATTTTATGCACCTGTAGCCTTACTTGGTTGCAGGAGCAAGTCCTTTCCCCGGACCATAGTTGAATCTATTAGTGGCGCATGCCTGGCCATTGTAATGGTATTCTTCCAAGTCCTCTTCCCCATCCCTGTACCAAAGTGGTGTGAATGAATGGAAGTGTGATAACTCCCAGTTGCCTCCTCCTCGTCCCACTCTTAAAGGAATATGATTGTGGGATATTTTGTGTATGTGAAAGAGGAAAAGACTGAACAGAAGGGTGCGTATCCCCCAGTTGTTTCTTCCCTGTCTTGTTATGGCTCTGGTATTTTTCTGTATGAACAAGAGGAGGTTGATGTGGGTTTAACCTGCCCATATAAGGAGGTGCTCTCCTAGTTGTTCTCTTCTTTGTCCCTCTATAATGATGGTATTTCCGACGGTCATTCTGGAAGGAAGGAAAGGGGAAAGGTTGACAGTACCCTATAAAGGATTCTGGGACTGAAGGTTCATTTGAAAAGGGAATGGGGAATACTTTGTCTCATGTATGGCCATCCTCTCTCCATTTCCCAAATCTACTCCACTCAGGTGATTCTCCCTCGCAATATACACACCCAGGGTTGGGATCCAATAGCAAAGGCCTTTCCCTGGCCACCTGAGAGAAGGATCCATGGGAAAAATAAGTGAGGATGCACTCAGGTTCCTCCCACAACACCGATTGTTGTATATGGGTCATCAAATGACAAAATGTTTCCAGCAACACGGGTGGTTGCAATTGATGTTTGCGTAACCGTCCGGCAACGGGGAGCGTTTTTATCCAGGATGGTTGCCTTATTGTCTTTGCCATTGTCTGTAATGTCTCTGTTCACACAGTATGTGAGCATGGTAGGGAAAGGGTTCTCCTTGAACTTGATTGTGGTCTGTGAAATTGGTCATGCATGGCAGCCGGTAGAGGTTGTACTTGTGATGCATGACCTGGTGGTTGTGTTGTAGATGTGGGATGCAGTGTAGTTAATCTATTGACGGTTCAGGTGCATGGAACTTGTGTGATTGTGTATCGTGTTCGGTGGTGAAGACGCACCTGGATTGGTTTTGAGGATGCCACTCGATGTCAGAATGGTAGCAGTTTTCCATATGTGTCGTGGTCATCAGTCGTTCCAGTTGCGTTTATCACTGGATGCCTGCCTTGCTCAGTGTTGGCTCTTCTGGTCTTTGTCATTATCTTGGTTTGTCCTCTCAGTTGTGCTCAGACTCGATTTGTTCTATGGGCTGTTAGGATTCTGGATGCCAAGCCATTAGAGGTTGCAGGTCTGATGCATGCCCTGGTTATTGTGGAGCAGAAGCCGTGAGCAGTACAGGATGGCCATGGTTTGAGTCCCCACAGCGATCCAGGTGCAGGTCGCTCCCTATTTATACCTGCCCCTGATGGTTGGCGTCAAGTGGAAGTTGCCCTTTATTTTGGCATTGCCTGGAGGCTCTAACCACCTGAAGGTTGCTCCTTATTTCGGCGTGCTGCTGGTGGTTGTGGAGATTCACAATATGTGTGCAGTGGTAACTTGTGTACGTTAGTAAGGAAGAGAGACGTGTAGAATGTGGTTCCTTCCTCTATTCCTGTCTTTATGGACTCAGCATATGTGATGTCATCTATGAAATATGTTCCCCAGAGTGTTCCACCTGAGGACCATTCGAGGTGAGTTAAAAGCCTGGTGGGAACCCGTAGGCCCTCTATGTGCAACCACAATAGATTACTTACCTGGATCTTACCTAGACTTCCAGTACTTCCTGAGCATCATGTTATTACAATTGCACATGTTTAATTTGTGCATGCAGATATTAATTTGACAAGATTAAACATGCATTTCAACTTTCATCTTAATTTGTACAACAGCCAGTAGTCTCTTTGTATTTGTTCTAGCTATTCTTTTAGAATACATGACAGCCTGCAATACCCGTATAAGAGCCTGTAGATACTTTTTTTATAACACATTTTATTATGTAAAGTTTCAAACATAGCACTGAACAAAACATAATACATAAGATTGCATGGTTTTGAAAGGTACAAAATGATATCAGAAGGTTCTTGATCAGAAACGAGGAGGCAACGCAAATAAGATACATGCAAAAGAGAGTCAGTTCATTCCCACCTAACCCCCTCCTTCCCATTTGCCCCCAAATGTTCTTATACTTCCCAGGGCAGCCCCTCATGTTGTATACTCTCTTTTCCAGGGCCATTTAAGTGTGCTTAACCAGTTCAACGGCAGTGGATATAAACAGTTTCTCATACGTGGAAAAATTAGTTTCTCTGCATAACCCAGTAGTAAGAGTTTGGGGTCTACCGGGATCACGAATCCCGCAACGTTAATTACTCTATCAAGACAGCTCTTACAAAAACAGCTTGCCTGGGGACATTCCCAAATAGTATGCAAAGAGGTCCCCTCCAACGCCCCACATCTGAGGCAACCAACACAACCCCATCGGAACAGTGCAGTGCGGGAATAGTGCACTCTGTGGAGTATTTTAAGTTGGACCGGCAGTATCCTAACTGGAATCCCAATTTTCCTTGGAAAAAAACAAGGCTTTCAGCACCTTCTCAGATTCAAGAGGGCGCACATCCCCTTCTCATCTTGCCTTGATGTTAGACAGCTCTCTGGTCCCAAATACAGTGATAGCTTGGTGCAAAGTGGAGATGACCTTAGCTTGCATATGATCCAGAAGGAGATTTTCCTCCAGTGGGGAGCACGGTGGGGATGTCTTCTAGAGCCTGGAATTGTATATTCAGAGCGTGTGACAACGTCATACGAGGATATCTTTCAGTGACTGGAAGTTCGAACGTGGCTCTCAAGTCGTTCACAGGGACCATTTTGCACTCCTTCACCACATCTCGGGAGGATAGCTCATGGGCAATGCACTCAGCTTGGAAGCAAGACGACACGCCATAACACAGGTTCGAACCCCGCGTCAGCGCTTAAGAAACCTCTGGGTATTAAACGCGTTATAAATAACATATCATATCATATCACATCCAAAAGATGTAAAACATTACACCTTTCCAAAACCCCTTAGCAACCTAGTTGGTGAACTTATGTGCATTGCGCCACAGGGGCTGTTCAGGGTGGCCCTACCCCTCCACCCTATATGTCGATGGGCCCGCACCTGCATCGTGTGTTGCATCATGACCGGCAGTGGTATTTTCCCTGGACCGCCATACAGAATCTGGTTGTGGGGAGGGGGGGGCACGCGTCCACCTCCGCGCGGTTCTAATGTGCAGAAGCGAGGGGTCTCCGGCGAGCCAATCATTCTGTAAATACATGTTTCATTGCGCCAAGCTTTATAAATTCCTTGCTTGTAAAATTGGTTTTGTTGAAACTTTGCGACCATTAAGCCATTAATGGTCAAGGAACTGTTTATGGTAAAATGTTTATTGTGTGCACTGTGGAGTTTAACACGTGACCACGAATCAGGTTATTACTTTTGTTAAAGCTCAAAATGAAAAGTTTTTTTGATACATTTTAGAAAACGGCTTAAACTATTTTTCTGCAACACATTAGGAGTTACATAATAGCTTCTTCAAATCCAAATACATTCTGCTTTGATTACATGGATCAGCAAATGGAGGATCTCTGACATTAGATGAAGCAGGAGGACAGGTGTTAAAAAGGATGACAGTGTGTGACCATGTATCATAAATACACCATTATGTGTGTAAACGGATATTGCATGTCACCTCAGAGTTCTGTGACTTTATATAGGAACTCCTCTTTGACTTGCAATGTCCTTGCAACACACGGTAGTGGGCACTATATGCCACATACTGTTCATGGCATACATGTTCATGAATACCAGTCATGCCAGGTTGTTTCCTTTATACCGCTCACCATTCATTTAAGCACACAGGAATATCAATGGGAGTTTGCAAAATGTGAACGGTCTCAAGCTTTAGCCACGATTCACACTAAGAAACTAATGTACAGCCCATAATATTCGGTCTGATTTGGTATCATTCTGTATGCAATATTATGGTAATGCTCATTTGCAAATAATTCTGTACATGTCAAACGTCTACCATCCTGCAGTCTCTCCCCCTATTGGGCAATGAATTAGTGCCAACAATTCCCTTCCCCCTCCTTGCTACCCCTAGCAACAACTCGCTCCAACCCCATCTACACACACCACCAGATGCCTTTAAGAAGCACACACACATACGCACACACCATCAAACCTGCACTGGAAGCATACACATCAGCATTACTTATTCCATTCAGGAGGTACTATTCCAGTGCTGCTTTTAACTTTGCATTGTGGGACTTGGTGTCCCTGGTTTATAATAGGGAAATCCAGGACTACAACTCTGAGAATGCACATTTAAATCCAGGACTGGATCAGCATATTTTGAATGGAATGGATAATGTTGGCATATATATTATTTATGTAAAGGAGGAACAATGCTCTTTTTATCACAAAAGAACGTACAATAGATAAGAAATCATATTTTACGGGAAGCAGTGAGTTTCTTGTAATGGGGTGAGTTTGAGGTACATTTTGATCAAGTTGTGGAGGGAAGTAAATTGAACAGTCACAGGGGACAATACATAAGTGGACATACATAGATTAAGGACAACCAACATTGGACACTTTTAAAGCAGGTAGGAGGTACGGCAGCTGTGCTCGGGATGTGACCATGATGGGTGATGTTCTACAATGGAGACAGAGGCAGGGAGAGACAGAGGTAGAAGCGAGGGAAAATTGTTATCTAGAAGGCAGATGAGAGGTAGGTTAAGAGGGTGACTCAGAGGTAAGTAGGTAGGCTTTTAATTTGGTTTTGAACAAGTCCACGTGGACTGCTTTTCAGATGTTCGGGGGAAGAGAACTCCATGCATATGGAGCAAGAAGAGAGAAAGAGCGCAAGTGAGAGGAAGCACAGGGAGGGCGAGGAGCCACGAGGGTAGTCGAGGAGGCAGAGCGGAGATTACGAGAAGACTTATAGAGCTGGATAGAGAAGGATAGATACACTGGTGCCTTACCAGTCACGTGAAAGTTGAAAGGGCTGATTGTTAGGTCTTCATTTCTTGACAGGACTAACCCCACAAACACCCAACTGGAAGGTGGTTGGGAGGGCTGCTGGGTTTCTAAACCTTTGCCAGGATTGTCCCCTCAGCTCCCCGCCAATATACACCAGAATGGGCCACCACAGCTCAGGAATTCACGTACCTCAGAAGAATATCGTTAGCGCCACAAGGTTGTCTAAATGTCAGAGGTGAGCTTTACAAATTACAGATGAGCTAACCTAACATATAAATTACCTCTAAACACAAATGGTCAGAATTTTATAAACACCTGTGAAACAAAATTTTAACAATTTTTACACAAAAATGGAAATATTTTAATTCTGCACAAAACCTGCTTCAAATTGCCTTTGTTGCTTGCGCTGTCCTCTCTGTGCAGACCTTTCTGCAACTCAGACAGCGTTGTTGCTGGTGTCATTCAGTGCTTTAAGTGGGCCGGAGCTAGACGTGGCAAACCCCTGGCAGTCTGAAAAAGCTGACCTTGAACCAGGATTAATGTCAGGGCTCTGTTCGCTCGTGCCACCAAGTAGAGCTGACATCACGCCATCCTGTGAAAGAAATGTGTTTAGAGAAGCCGCCTGTCTGCCTGCTGAAAGCACCTGAATCCAAAATAAAAGGTCTGTGTGTTTGTGAGTGATGGCTCCATTTATATCTCCTCTCCTCTCCTCCCCTCCCCTCCCCACCGCGACATGCCACGGATGGGGCAGTGCTTCTGTGTGATGTGAAAGAGTTGCGGGGTCTCTCGTCTCGGTCCCTTCCTGTCTCTAGCCCTGAAGTTTCACTCCCAATTCAAAATAAATGTACTATTGTAATTCTATTACTCGCCTGTAAAATGTGTCGCCCATATGTCTCCGAAGACCTGGGGATTGCTGATGGGTTGGTAATGAGGGGTCCCTTTAATGCTATTGCTTTTGGGGGCCATTGAAGGCTGCACCAGTCGCCCTTGGACTGTCTGCACCCATGTGCGTGCCAAGTGCATGCACAGTGGGGTCGGACAGTGGCTCCAAGTCATTCAAGGGCAAACGTGTAGGGCTGGGGAGGGAAAGGGAGTTTTGTAGATGGAGAAACCCGCTACAAAGCATTTTAAAAGAAGCATTGGCAATGCCAACAGTTTGGACTTTTGTGTAGGCATGGAACAGTAACCTGCCAGGCACAGCTATAGCGGTATTAACTGGCCATTGATGGTACCATGTGCAAATGGTGCAAGTACCTGAGCATCTAATAGCAGTGCCTGGCAAATGCCTAATATAAACCAGCCAAAACTGTTGGCTTTGCCAATGCTTGTTTTTCACTGGACTTCAGTGTAGTACACACAGAGTGCTTATAAATCGAGTGGCTGAGGGGAAACCTGGTTAAGACCTTTTTATTACACCAGTAGTGGGTTTACAACTCCGATTAAGCCATTAACTCTTAGAAGACAGCTTTGAAAAAACAATGGAAGGCCCTTTGAGTGCAAGCTTTGATGGTAAGGCTTGAATAAAGCAAGCTCAAAGAGTTCTCATGAGGAGGTGTTTTGGGTGGGGAGGGGTAGGAACTGGGTGGGAATGACCATAAGGATCAGCATGGCCATGGACAGTCAATAGGTGGGCAAATACCCAAACAACACCTACAAGCTGTATGTCCCTCCTCATGTGCCATTTCACACCCTATGTGTACTCTAATACAAGAGTTTAGGCTTATTAGCCCACACTAAAAACGTGAAATTATTAAAATTGTGTGTTGTTAAATACATCTGTGGATGTGTCTGTCAAATTGTCTGTGTGCATTTATGTATGTGCAAAGAACCACAAACTGGTGTCACACGAGGACTGATAGACATACCCTACTTCTGGAAATAAATATGGGTTACCCCGCCAATGCATCTGCTCAAAGATCACGGAGTCTGCAAGAGCTTTCAATCAAATCATTTTTTTTACAAAACAATTTAATTAATTAGATATATATTGTTCCCCAGCTAAAAATACGAACGCCTAAGGCAACATCATTTGTTTGGGTTCGATGTACGCAAAAGTGCAAGCGTGCTAATATTATCTCATTTCCACTCACACTATGATTCCAACATGTAACATTGCTGTTGCGCATTCAACTTCAATCATACTTATAATCTCGCCTATAAAAGTGCTAGTCCTGGGCTACCAGTCTTCCCAAACATAAAATACTCAATCATGAACCCTCGACTGAGGCGATATGTGGATCACTCATTCAACCCACATATATTGATCAAACGTGTGGTCGGACTCGCAGAGGTCATCAGAATCCATTGTAATCCTACACTTGTTTACATACACCTTCCAATGCGAGTTTCAACTTTCTACATTAATCAATCATTATAGTTGGCAGTCTTCTTCAGGACTAGATCTATGATGATTCGAACATACAGTACAACTTCCTTTCATCGCGGGATGTTTTTTCGCAGGGGGTTTTACTGCAGATTTTTTTATGAAAAAAACTGTTCACATTTTTAGTGGGGAGTTAGAAAATATATATAGGGGGGTGGGTGTTCGAGAATAGCTAAATAATTAAAGGGGATGGGGGTTTGGGGAGGGAACCCCCAAAAAATAAAAAAATAAATAATTCGATTCTTTTTTTTCATTAAACAATCTGCGGTAAAACCATTCGCAAAAAAACATCCCGCAATGAAATGGCATTGAACTAAACCTACATCACAAACAAAAAACAAAAGCAAAAATGACTCATAAATATAAACCATAACAGACTCCATGTCTCAGAGCACGTACAAAGAGAGGGGGTTCGGGGGCATTACAACAACCACAAACATACCTCTGAGAAAAAGTCTTGTAGTATGTTCTCCTGAGGAATTGAATCACTCAAAACATCAAACATCCGGGTGTCACATGTCACCTGAATGCAAATGTATCTATGAGCACGCACGTCTTTCGAACCATGTCCCTGGAAACACGCCCGGTTACCTTGAGATACTTGTGTTCATCTGTGTCTTTGAACATACACGAGTGATGTCCAATGTTTATACGGGTCTGATTTCTAATAAGAATGTACCTAATTGGGGAAAATCTTCTTAAACATCAAAACCAGCGTTCAATCCGAAGTAATGTCTGCTGGTAAAGCAAAAACATAAAAATGAAAGGAACACATTAGGTGGCTTGATCACCTGCCTGGTGTGCGCGTCTTTATGCTCTGATGCTTGTGAAAGCATACAGGCGCATGGCTTTGCGTTCATTTATGATATGGTTAAGAGCACTATTTGTTATGTTGAGCAGGTATCAGGTAATAATGTCCCCACCAATAATATCACCATATATATGGTTGTGGGGTAAGGCCATAGGCGATATTATTTGTGGGGATAATTTATGGGGTTATTGGATCCGGGGGTTCCATGGCTTAATATGGCGATATTTTTGTATGGTGATATTTTTGCGGGTATATTAACACATGTAACCATACAGCACCTGTTTTGAAAGATATGCTCTGCAACAAGCACTCGTTTATGCACGCATTATCAGAAGGCGTTACTGGACATTATGCAGGTCAGTGTCTACACACATCTAGACAGCATGCCACGCGCTTCCTGTCCCTTCGTGATGGCACGCATAGCACAATTCGGCCATTCTCCCTTTCCAGAGCCCCACCTCGATTTCGTCTCCTGCTTTAAGCGCTGGTGCTACCCCTTCAGTATTGGAGATGTTGGCTTCCGCCAGCTGCCACTTTTGGCACGTGTCCATCTGTACTGGGCCTCTGCAGCTTCAGGCAGCCTTGATTGCTGGCGGAGTCTCTTTGGTGCAGGCCTTTGGACTTTAACCGGCCTTTGTTGCATGCAAAGCCCTTTTAGTAAGGGCCTGTTGGACATAACTAGCCTATGTTGGTGGTGAAGCCCCATTGTTGCAAGCCTATCTAGCTTCAACTGACCATTGCAGGTGAAGCCGCTTTGGGAAAGGCCTCTCTGGCTTTTAATCAGCTGAAACTGCTTATGCAATCTCTTTGGTACAAGCCCCTCATACTTTAACCGGTGTTTACTGCTGGTGAAGCCATTTTGGGATAAGCTTTTCCAGTGCTTTGCATGGGGTAATAAATTGAGGGGTGGGTGGCTCTTGTTAGGGGCATTGCCTAAGTATGAGTGCTTAGCCCATGCCCCCCAACAAGAGGCCCCCCAGCAGGGTTGTTGCTAGGTCTGAAAAAGATCTGGGGCTATGGTAGTATTGGGACTGTCAGGACTGGGGGCTAGCTAGCCTTTTTGGTTGTAACCCCTGAGCTTCTATCCGGGGCTACAACCAAAAGACCCGGGGCTATAGCCCCCTCAGCCCCCCTAGCAACGCCTCTGCGGCCCCCAGCCCTTGGATTCAAGAAGCCATGGTTAAGGAATTGCCTGAGGGGGTCGGTAACCAACCCTGCCAACTCTTTAACCACACGGCTCCCTGAATAAAATGGGCTCTCTGCTGCGTGATGGCTCTTTATCCCAAAACAGGACGAGGCTTGGGTTGGCCAGCCTCTCCTTTTATTACGAGTAAAGACCTAACACACAGTGGAAGCCCTTTAATTAAGCACAGTTAATGGGCGTCCTGCTGCATGTTAGCTCTACACTCAGTAACAAAAAGAGAGGCTGGCTAACCCAGCCCTATTCCTGTTTCTGAATAAAGAGACATCATGGAGCAGGTTTAGCCAAAGCGCTGCTCGGATACACGGCTGACTTTTGGTGTCAGCATTTCGGATTAGAAAAAAGAAAAGGTGATGCCTTTTTTTTCCTAATCTGAAATGTTGACACAGGCAGGCAGCCGTGTAACTGTGCAGCGCTCAGCTAAACGGCTGCCTGAGAGGATGGCGTGGCTCGGGCTAGTCGGGGTGAGCCACAGCAGTGGCCTGGCTCGGGAGGCCATCTCAGAGACTGCCGGAGCTTGGCTCCTGCTAGCCCAGGCCCACTTAAAGCCCTGAGCTTTTCTGACTTCATCCATTCTCCATGGTGAACGCCCTTATTTCGTCCAATCAGCTTTTTTTACTGGGGTAGCCATTTTGGGACAGTCCATTCTGACGCCAGGTAGTCATTGCTCCTGTCGTCGCGCGTCCATATAGCCCTTACTCGGTTTGGCCTTCTTCTGTGTTGCTTGGCAGGCAGCTTCGGGGCTTACTGGATTCCACCAGCCCTTGTTGGTGCGGCTGCCCCACTTGTACAGGTCGTTCTAGTCCCAGGCATCTTTGTTTTTGGCGACGTTCCCCGCCCCGGCGCAGGTCCTTTCTTTCTTGCGTCGGTTTAAGTAGCTGGCTTCTCTCGGAGCCTCTGGAAAGAGATAGGGCCGGCAGCTGCTTGAACATTCCCGATCAAGAGAGCGTGCTGCCAGAGTGATGATGTTCCGCGGGCACCAGAGGCCGCGGCCGCCGTCAGCAAGGGGGTTCCATGACCAAGGGCTTAAGCGGGGACAATGTGCTAATTGTCACCCGTGCCAGCAGCAAGGCCGCTGCCAAGATGGTTCCAGGGCCAAAAAAAGCTGACAACAGAAAGCATCGACCCCGCCGTCCTGTCGCATCCGCCTGCTGAAGTAGCCGCCCAATCATCCGCATTAATCACCCGGCACGCACAACGTGACCGTGTGCGCGGTTATTTATTTATTTATGTATACGGCCCATCTTCCTACACCTGTACTTCAGCTCCCTGGTTGCAACACTGCTGCCATCGAATCGTTTCATGACACGATCTCTGCTCCACTGCCCTGCAATCTCGCCATGAGCCGAGGGTACAGCTTCACCACTGCTATCCGATTGTGCCACACAGGGGAGCCAATTTATGAATGCCACATCTGTATTGCTGCCGCGTGGTTCCACAATCCTACCCTGCCCCTACATAACCCTACCTTGGCCCTCCAGTAAACCCCCACTATTACATCGCAGTGCCCACAGTGCAACTAGTTTTGAAGGTAGACCCCTTAAAACTGCTCCTATATGTGCATGCCTTTAGCATCATTTTACCGCCCCTATAAAAACACGCAAAGCGCTCTCTCTGTTCTCTTCACTGGTCAATGAGCAGGCTACATTTCTGCACTGGTATCTATGCAGGCCCTCGATGAAAACCGTTCACAACTTACAGTGGGTGCCACAACATCCAGGCTCGACGTGTCTTTTGCCCGAAGCATGTCTGGCTAATATAATAATTCACATTTATATAGCGATATGAACCCTCGGGCGTCTGAGCGCTGCCTATTATTTCTCACGGCGTGTGGTGCTTATTTGTCGATCTCAGAAGGATGAAAGGCTGAGTTGGGCCCTGCCGGGGTTCGAACCTGCATCGACAGGCTTTGCACAGATGTCAAAGCGAGTGCTCTACTCCTGTGATAGCTGAATGGCTTCTCGCAGCGCACCTCCGACTACCTGCGAAGCACTATATTCACTTTAAGGAACTATGCCAGGATCAGAAAATCAACCAGAGTCCCACCCTCTCAAGAAACCGGCCCTTGCAGCAGCTAGACAGCTGACTAATTTATATGTTTAACGCTCATAGTTGGCGCGTGACTAAGCCATTTGCGCCATCATACCAGTTGAATAAAAGTGGGTGGTGCATGTAAGCAGAGCAGGAACCCTGGACCAAACTTTATGTGTGTGCATTTTTTTTATTCCTGCGTACGGCCAGTGTCATAGAAGTGTGCTACCCTAGCATGTTTTGGTATTCAGGTATGTACGAACGGTACCAACTAACTACTCATCTCCTATGCATTCAAATTAAGCAGGCCAGTAAGAGAGACATACAATAATGACTTGGATAAGTGACAGAGTGGCTGGCGGCTAAAAAAAACATTCACACTGCCTCTATCAGTCTACCCTTGATCGGCTGCACCATGAGTGAAGGCGACGTGAATGCTGCGGCCATCTCATCACACGCACCTCCTACCAGATGACATTTTGAGCGAACAGCGAGCGGGAGTCTCTCCCCACTGGAAGATGTGTTTTACTTATTTACTCAGTGTGACAGGAGCACCTTCCAGCTTGGGCCCTGTATGGGAACTAGAGATGCAGGACCTTGAGCTCTATTTCACGGCAGTCAAAGAAGGTGAGGCAGCGAGGAATAGCCCAGACTTCTTTAGACTCATGGTAGTAGCCGCATACAATATTCAAAACCCGAGGCCCAGCCGATGACTCGTATCAGGCTGCCCCAGTGAGGCGCTGTGCTATTATTTCAGTCCTTTGGTGGGTGTGGACTAGGAATGTTTTGCAGTTGGCCAGGCGAGCCAAGGAGAAGATGAATTATTGGATTGCTTCCATGCTCGAACATGACAGGTGGAATCAAGATGCACACTGATGGAGAACGAAGACGTTGCCTGCACCATGATCGTTCAAGGCTGATTAACGGCTAAAATGCCGAGACAGTCTCTAAAAGAAGATTCCTTGGAAGATTCTAGAGTAAGGCGGTTCCCAGGAAATGGGTGACGCCTGGGCCTGGCATATGGACAAGGCTTGACAGAATGCAGTGGTGAAACCCAGACTGAAAATGTGCATGCTGTGCTGAATCTGGCGATGTCCTTATTTATTTATTTATTGAGCATTTGTTAGGCGCCTAGACAACAAAAGGTGTTTGGGATAGAACAAGGGGGAGGAGGGTAAAAAACAGTAAATACACAATCGTGGTCCTACTAGGCCTTGTGACATTCAGTGAAGAGAAGTGCAGGAGATAGGGAAGGGGGGGGTGGAGCAAGTGCTGGTGGGAGCTCGGGAGGGAAGTGCCAAAGGGCGCCAGGGAAGGAGGCCTCAGGCTAAGTGCTAGGGCGGAGGAGCCCCAGGGTGGGATGCACATATGCCAGGCAGGGGGCCCGCGAGGACACTGCTGAGGGGGGAGGAGGATGCTGGTGACGACTGGGTAGAGGGCGTGGTAAGCTGTGACATCCATGAAGTACCAGCCCACCAGTCTCAGCAGCAGTGGGGTCATTACAAGGGAAGGGAAAGAGGTAGAGAAAAGCAGGGTTTTGAGAAGTTTCCAGAACTTGAGGTCCAGCTCAAGTCGGAGAGGGGCAGGGAGGCTGTTCCAAAGTGAGGCACCAGCCAAAGAGAGAGACCTGACCCCCCACTCCCTGATTGGAGAAGCATTTGACAAGCAGAGAGTTGGAGTTAGAGGAGCACAGGGCTCTAGCAGGGAAGTATTTAGGGTGAGAAAGTTAGATATAGTGTGGTCCTAAGCCCCAGAATAACTTGTGGATGTGCAGAGGATCTTGAATTTGATCCTTACGGCCACCAGGAGCGAGTAGGGAGATTTTAGGGCTGGAGAGCTACAGTCCCTGGGCTTGAGGCCAATGATAAGTCTTGCAGCCCTATTATGGATTAGCTGAAGGGGACGTCGGGAGGAAAGGGGGAGATTGAGGAAGAGACTGTTGCAGTAGTCAAGCCTAGAGACACCCAGAGCTCTGGAAAAAGTGAGCTTCTGGGGAAGGTTAGGAAAGGGAGAGTGCCTCTATGGAGGTGAAGCTGGAAGTCGGCCTTCTTGGCACGGTCCAAGATGTGAGGGGTGAAGGAGAGAGAGAGGAGTAGAAGATGACCCCAAGGTTTTTGGCCTTGCAGGATGTTGAGGGTAGGGGGCCCAAAGAGGGTGGCCAGAGGGTAGGAGGGACCCAGGACACAGGTGTCCCAACAAGAAGGATCTCCATCTTACTGGCATTAAGATAGAAATTGTTAGCCACACTTCTTTCACCATGTGGCCAGGGGATGGCAGCCACTACCTGATCATGACCCTGGGGGCGGCTATATGAGGGAGGGCCACATGGGGGAAGGTGACCCTTGGGCATAACATGACATTGTCGGGTGAATTCACATACCCCCTTTCCCTTTTAGGCATGTTCCCTATGTATCCCACCTTTTATGGCTTATTGTAAAAGTTCCCTTCCATTATCCACAAAACTTGCTTAAGCCATCTTTCAGTATCATGTAGAAAGAATACCTAGGAAAGTACAACATGTCCATACATATAAAAATACTGAAACGAGGAGTCTGGAGGGAGTAATGCAGATCCACAATGGCGAGACCTGCAGAATGCGCTGTTGTAGTTACAAACGCTTGACAGGTGCCAGGAGATTTTAAAGACGGAACCTGAATGAACAAGAGAGAAACTACTTGGGTGAACCATGTTTGCTAGAGGATGAGCGAGGGACTGGTGAACCACTGTGGAGAAGTCTGTGGCGCCAACTGACTCAAGGCAGAAGGAGGAAGGCTGTAGCAACCAATATGCCCCGCTGGGACCGCACCAGAGCCAGAAGGCAAGTCTGGTCGTCAGTTTCAGGAACCGGAGAACAGCGCCTCAGCCCCAGGAACACAGAGAGTGGCATGAACATCAGGTGAGAGCTTCGAAGGACTTGGAAGCCAGTAGGAGACGGTGGTGGTCCCACAAACTGGAGGCAGAGCACCGAGACACCAGCCCTTGTGCACCGTGAGGGACCTAAGGAGTGCTTCAGAAAGCGGGTGAGTCCCGGAGAGAAAAAGAGGGACACTGGGGTGCTTCAGCAACAATACTGAAGAACGCTGAATAATTGAGAATTGAAAGAAAGAGAATCATTTTAGGGGCGCAAAGCCTGAGAGTGGTCAAGGGGTGGGAAGAAAACCCCTCACCTCGTGAACATTTGCAAAGCTGTAACAGTTACAGGTCTGGGACCCATAACCAAGGGGAGCAAAGCCTGAGAGAGGTCAAGGGGAGAGAAAGAAAAACCCTCACTGAAGGAAATGTTGCAAATGCACCAGGCAGGAGAGTATACCAGACAAGCATGAGTCTGCAAGTGTGTGTAAAGTGCAGCACATTAAAATCCCTGGCAGGCAAGTATACCAGGCAAGCATAAGTCTTCAAGTGTGTGTAAAGTGCAGCACATTAAAAGCCCTGGCAGGAAAGTAGACCAGGCAAGCACAAGTTTGCAAGTGTGTATAAAGTGAAGCAGGTTAAAAGCCCTAGCAGGAGAGTATGCCAGGCAAACCCAAGTCAACAAGTGTGTGTAAGGTGAAACAAATGAAAATGAAAAGCCCTGGCAGGAGAGTATTCCAGGCAAGCATAAGTCTGCAAGTGTGTGTAAAGTGCAGCACGTTAAAAGCCCAGCCAGGAGAGTAGACCAGGCAAGCACATATGCCAACATATTAAATTTCCACACACCAACTGCCACTTAACAATGTTCTACAGATCTTTTGTATCTGCATTTCCCTTACTTGTAGAAAAAGGTTACACACAGTGCTGCTGTAAATACACATATGCATGTTTTTACTTTCAACAAAAGGCTCCTAAAAAGAAACATTTTTAAATGCACAGCACTCTGCATTTTTCCTTCCATATAAGTGTCATACTTTCCAACTTTTCTCGTTACATCCCTTATAGTGCCACCATTTTCTACCTGCTCACACATATGCGTATACTGCCAAAATATCTATTTACAACACTTCCCCTTACATATAAAGTACTGTTCCTTTCCAACCCCTACTATAACACATGGTACAGTGCTCCAACTACAAACTGCCATTGCATTACCACTGGGCAACAGTTTCCCTATTCTTTAAAAACACTCCAACACATTACAAATAAATGACACCATAAACACAGCACTTCTCTTAATAAAAGTACCAGCACATACATTGCCCTACTGTAAACACAAACATTTCCATCCCTTTTTACACAAAGCCAAACCTTGCTGCACAAGTAACACCATTACATATTAGCCCTACGATAAACATTCCTGTGCTGCAAAAATATCTATAGACATGCATCTTTTTTACACACCAACTTTTACCCTGTTCCTTATAATGTCCGACACAGCACTAGTCATAGTCCAATTGTTCTAACAACATAGTTAACATACTTTACTACACCATCCAAAACACAACCTTATTAACTCTTTTTCCCAACAACTCCTCCTACCATAATAAATAACAACCTCTTTTACTGAAAGTACTTCGCCATTCCCACATATGCCAACTAACTTTTTTTACAGGAATAAAGACGTTTGTCAGAGACTGATACCAAAGAAATAACACTCTTCACATCCTACAAAGTAAGTAGATTAATATAGCATGTATATCTCTCTAATTGTAACAATGTATTTTACCTGTATATTATCCTAGAGTATTCTTTTCTATTGAAGAATATTGTATTTCACTGTTGGTCATTATATTGCAGCATTGACACTCTTTCCATTCCTATCTAAAAATTGCTCTATATTCAATACACCACTAATTCCTTACTGCCTAAAAACACCTTAAAGGCCTTAAAAACTAGGCTCTTTGTCCGAAAGGGCTTATCCCTCCGAGTTCTGTATTGCATATGCTACTTCTCATCCCCCTTTGACTACACTTGGATGGATATGACAAACTTTGCTATGCAGTATATGGTACTATGTAATATAACCATGTGAGCAACTGTAACCTAACAAACTGTTTCTTAGCATTATTCTGGGCCGCTTATTGTAACCCTCAAGCAAGCCTTCTTAAGTATCCTTTATAGCGCCTTAATGCCTGTGGGATGTAGTGCGCTCTACAAATCCAAAAGTAAATAAATAAATAAATAAATAAACACATCCATCTCTCCTCAACTTCTATACCACAAATTAATTTCCTTATTCATCCATAACCCTATCCATGTGACATCCTAATTCCAACCCAACAGCGTTCACACTCATTGTATTCTAAATAACTAACACACATTACCACACATGCACACACTTCCTCATTCCTTTTCAATTACACCCACACAAGCCTAATACCTATGCACCACTAAGTAGCACCATTATAACAATCACTGTTTTCCTAAAAAATCACAATATTCCTACTTATTCAATCACACCACCACTCCCTTACTCACTAACACCACTATTGTGCAACACATTCTACTATCAATAGTTTATTACCCATTCCCCATCACATAAATATACTTATATTATACAACACCACCTGATTTCAATATCATATTTAGCCAAGCCCATCACACCTATACAGCTTCCTACTCTTACAACCTTCCCAACCACAACTATCATCTCACTACACAATCATACACCACTCTATACATCTGTGCAATGACATCCACACACCCATGCATAATACATGTGGATACATTTTTAAAATGTCAAAGCCAAACTTTCTTTTTTCCCAACAGACAGAACCAAATGTGTAGAAAACAAAGGGAAAATAGAGCAGAAACAAATAAAAGCAAGTCCTATAGTTATCTACCTCTAAAACAGTTTATAGAAGACATTAAAACAGAACAGCAAGCAACCTCACTCAACAAAACTAAACCAGCAACCACTTAAAAAAGTAAGGCCCCTTTTGCAAAAACGTAAAGTAAAAAAAGATGCACAAACAAAAGCAGACCTACTAATGAACCTGACACTATATCTTCCAATGTTAACATAGCCACAGTAAAGCATTCCAAAAATCAGTTTTACAAAAAATGTTCCACCATAGAGTTCTTAGCAATCTTATAAATACAGCTAAAAAGTCACGACGTACCCTTAAGAACTACAGCAGAAAACGAATCCTCGAAGCTCTAATTGACAGTGCATTTCTACTAAAAATAAAGTTGCTCATATTAATTGTAAACAGAATGAAACCACTAACTAAATTAATCAATAAATTACAAAAAGCTCTTCTAAACATGCAGAATGTCAATATAGATACCATTTCAAACTTCTGTGAAGGTGAATGGATTTACACACACAACCAGCACTGAACCATATTTCAATGAAGAGGTATATAAACATGAACAAAAACGTGCAGCTCAATACATAACATACATCAACAATCCTTCAAATCTGTATGACAATTCCACAATCCCTATTTGAAACTAAAAGACAAAAGTAAAATAAAAACTTTAAAAACCATGGCCTCCTGCCCAGTGCTCATCCACACTGGACTGCGAGGACATTCATTAGCCTGCATTTCAGGAACTACCTGCAAAAGCACCTCCCACCACATCAAAATGTTAGCAACTCACCATTCTGCTATACAAAATCTTATGCATGGACTATACTATGCAAAAAGTCCTGCTCTAGAACTGCAAAATGTAAATAACATTCTCCTACATGGAACAGCCAAAGAACTCCCTTGAGAAATAGAGCACATCCAAAGTAAATGTTTTAGAACTGAAGTTGACTTAGAAAATTCAGTAACTTTAGAAAACATTAGCGAAAACATCACATATACCAGCCTCCTTACAAACACATGCAAAAAAGAAATAGCAAATTTTAAAACAAATCTGCTGAAATTCCAGACAAAGTTTGTGCCCGTTGTCGCAGAAATTGTTTAAAAAAGAGCAAAACAATAGATCTGGCCTACAAAATAAAGGACAATGAGGAATCCCAATGGTTCCAATTAGCTTTATATCTAACAGCAGAAAATAAATACAAAATAACTAACTCCTCAATAGTTTGCACATACTGCAATACAAAGCTTGACAATAACCTAATGCCATCACATTCTATCACTAATAACTTAGAAATCTTCCCACTTCCAAAAGCTCTTCAACAACTTAACTTGTACGAGAGCATTATAATTCAAACAGCACACCCATTTCAAGCTATAATACGCTTTCAAACAAAAACAGCCAAATTGCCTCACTCTGAGTTACTACAAGGCATTCTTGGAAAAGTAGTATATTTGTCATTAGATGTTAAAGAAAATTTGGCAACAACTAGTCGACTTAAACAAAGTTAGATACATCCTACAATATCGCAAAGGAAACAATGAATACTATAAGGATATATAGAGGAAAACTTAGAGAAACCACCCAAATAATTCAAGATTCACCACAAAATGGCCAATTTAAACATGTAGATACTGTTACTGTAGGCAACATTTTAGACCAGTATACAATTCACCCACTACACTCCAAAGACACCATAGAAAGTGCAATGGAAACATATCAAATGCGTCAAGCCAAAGGATCCCCAATGAGCATGTGGGAGAAAAGTGTAGAAGCATGTCCTTTTCCTCTAGTCTTTCCTACAGGAAAAGGAGGAAGACATGATGAAAATCTACCCAAATTAGTGCATCAGAATATCGCTCTTTACAAATGTCTTCTGAAGACCCAAGTTTCAGACAAAATTTAGGGTAGAATACATTTTACACCTCCCCTTCAAAAGCGAACTAGCAACTCTATGTTATGGAGTTGTACACATTATAAACAGGCTCTAATTTGTTAAACATGTCCGCTACCCAACTCCTTCGAAAGATAAAAGACAACGATGACGTCTTGCAGTCAAGTATCACAAATCTCTTGCCAAACATGTGTGGTATAAAAGAATATTGGTTCTGTCATCACACTGATGTACGTTGTATGCTAAGGTACCTAGGCCCACCCACATGGTTTGTTACTTTACGTTGTGCAGAATACGCATGGGATGATTTGCATGACTTCTTACACACTGCAAAACAAAATAAAGAGGGAATAGATATAAAAACACAAGGAGAACTCTGTTCTGTTGACCCTGTCAATGTATCAGGTACTTTCACCATCTCTTTATTGCCATGCTGCACTTCATCTGCAATAAAACTACCCCTTTACTCGGAGAAGTGGAACCCTTCTTTTGGGGAATGGAATATCAATCCAGGGGAGAACCACAAATCCACATGCTTTTGTGGATAAAAGATGCTCCCAAATTTGGCCATGACAGTGATGCCACTCTTTTACAATTTATTAAAAAATACATTATCTGCGTCATCCCTTCAGAATCCACACATAGTGACCTACGTACACAAATCTTATGCTTCCAAAAACAAAAGTGTGTCAAATACTGCTCACGTCGATATAAAAACAAAGGTAAATACTATACCAAATGTTGCTTTGGCTTCTCTAGACCAGTTTGCACAAAAGGACAAGTAAATAGCTTTAGGTCTTCTGATAGACACAGTGCAAAAGGGAAATTCCCTAAAAACACATACAACATTAAAAGGGACGAAACATCCAAGGACATCAATGATTACAATGCAATTGACAAGGTATTAGGGGCTATTAGGGGCTACCGAACAACTATGACCAACACTACACCTGGTCGTACTGCCACATGCCTGGAGACATCCTTAGCCTTATCAATGCAATTAAAGCCTCAAGAGCATCAGGATAGGACAGAATCTGCAGCACTCTCATAAAAGCTGCCACTGACGCTTGGTCGGGGGCATTACATGTCCTGTTCACTTCCATCAGAATCTCACAGAATATTCCATCCTCCTGGCATGATAGTATTGTGTTTCCAGTTTCAAAAAGGGAAGTCCAGCAGATCCAGGTAGCTATTGGATCTTGGCTATGTTGGATGCTCTCGCAATGATCTTGCAAGAATTTTACTCCTGGAATTGGAAACATGGGCTGATGCCCGTAATATAATTCCCTTTAATCAAACTGGATTTTGGAAGGGCCACAAAACTACCACTAACATCTTGGCCCTCAGCACACTCATCCAGCAGGCTTGGACGGTAAGACAAACACCGGTCTACATGGCCTTCATAGATCTCAGTGCCGCTTTCAACACTGTCACCGCAACCATCTTTGGCACAAGCTTGCAGGATGGGGCATTCCATCAGCCCTACTAAGCATGATTATCTCCCTCCACGATAACACACAAGTCAAGATCAGGATGGACCAACACGGCAAAACCACAGCATGGATTCCTACACATAGAGGTATAAAGCAGGGTTGCTATCTGGCACCCACTCTTTTTAACCTCTATTTTGCCAACATGGATAATGCCCTGAACAATCCAGCCTCTATATGACCAAGACTGGGCTCCATGGCAATTAAATGGCTGGGCTAGGCAGATGACATTGTGATCTAATGCTGCACGGTCTAAAGGCCACCATGAACAACTTAAAGGATTACACAGATCACAACTCCCTGGCAGTGAACACAATGAAGACCAAGATTACAGTCTTCTGTCCGCCCAGAAAAAAAGTGAAGAAGGTCAAGTGGGAGAAGGACGGGCGAGTAATTGAAGTAGTTAAAGCATATATCTGGGCCTCCATATCGACAACAAGCTGCAATGAACAGCCCATATAGATCATGTCCTTAGTAGAACTGCCACATTAATCTGCACCATCAATTTGTTCACCAACAAAGGAGGAGGCTTCTCTATTGATGCACTACTTAATTTATACCAAGCAAAAGTGTCATCCATCATCCTCTATGCAGCAGAAATATGGGCCTCCCAAAATCTTGAGATGGTCTGCAAACTTGAGCGCACCATGCTTAACGGCTACTCAGACTTCCGCAGCTCTCTGCCATTGACATGATCTACCTAGACTTCAATGTTCTTCCCATAGCCACACAAATTCAATTTAGCAGTCTGACCAACGCTTGGCCAATGCTCCAGCTCAGTCTCTAATGCACCTTCTTCACACAGTAATGACCACACCCTCTGTAACTAAGCCTCAGAGTTACCTAGCTAAAATGAACTTCCTTGGGAATCACTGGACCCTACAAGGTATCTTAGCCTCAGAGAGGACGCTAGGAACCTTCAAGACACACCGTAAACACACCTTAAGGCATTAATGAAGGAGAGAAGCACTCAAGTGCTACTCTCACCAATAAAAAGAAGCCATTGGAATTCCTACAGTACATCCAGCACCGAAACTCACCACCTGCATACATTCGGCAATTCATAGGCAACTCTGGTCAGGGACTACATTAAATTAAAATTAAAATTTAATACGGTCAAGACCAGGGAGATTGTGGGTGCTTGGGAAGGCTTACCAAGGCAATACAGGGAATGTCGACTGTTTGGAGTGGCGACCCTAGAAATAGTGAAACACCTCATGTTTGAGTGTGAGGCTCTGGGGACATTAAGACGATCAACACAGCTGCCTATGAATATGTCGGATGATGTAATAATGAACGAAGGATGGAACTTATATTTGAGTGGAAAGAGTGAAGCGTGGATCATTTATTTCTCTCTACTGTGGAGGAAGATTTCCAATATACTGGACTACATGCTGCTGAAATAATTTCTCCTTAAGACATAACTATTAGACTTCTTTTTTATCTAACATTTTATTTTAACTCTTTTTTATTAGTGGTAACAGAAAGGCAAACAGCACCATTGCACAGTTCATTTTGCAGATACAACAGGAGTAAATGTGTTCAATACAGTTTCATAAAACAATATTGTGGTGACAAGCCATCATCAGTAATCATATTGCACAGGTAGACTCTAAACGGGCCCCAAATGTCTTTGGGTCTGCATGTCGAAGGTTGGGTCAAAACAAACTGCTCCTCTGATTCATTGACATGTGTTAATTCTTGTAGGAATTGGTTCATGCTGGGTGGCAGAGCGCCTTTCCATTTCAGTAAAATACATTTTTTGGCAACCGCACATGAAATGTTGAATAGTCTTCTGATTTTTTCTGAGTGCTTGCCTATGTCCCCAAACAGATATTTCTGGGGGGTCAAATCGGGGGGGATCTGAGTAATTTCTTCCAGCAATCCTGCTACTGCCCTCCAGAATCCCCTAACCACCGGACAGTCCCAGTACATATGAAAGGAACCGGCCTGAGGAGCATTGCATTTGGGACAGGCATCCGAGGTATCCGGTGCAAATTTTGCGATCCTGGCCGGCGTGTAATGTAACCTCTTTAGAATTTTAAATTGGATCAACCTCAGGCCAGAGTTAAGCGAGACCTTTTTAGTTAGTGAACAATATCTGTCCCATCTCTTCTCTTCGATGGGACCTCGTAAGTCTGCCTCCCACCGCTCCTTTATCTGATTCACTGTGGGGGTGTGGGTCTGAACTTCAGTGTATAGCCTAGAGATTCCCAGGCCATTTTAAGCTGTCACTAGTTGTATACATGGATGTGGTTGCAGGTTCATCCGGGAAGAGAGACCACCTTTTCGGAAATGCAGATCTCATTCGGTAATATTGCAGCGTTTTCAGTGGACCATCTCCCAGCGCCCTCAGCAACAGATCCAGGTCTAAAAAGACGCCATTAACAAACATATTGCCAAGCTTCATTTCACAGTTAGGGTCCCAGGATTTCTGTATGCTCGTGTCATGTGTGGGAGGTATACCCGGAAAGTTCCACAAACGTATTTCAGGGTTAGAGGGGGCCTCCAGTCTAAGCCTTTTGTATATAGCTACCCATGCCCTGACTGTGCAGCTAACCGGATCGTATTCACATGTGTCTTTGTAGTGTGGATCAAAAATGACTGATTGTATGTTTGTGGGATGTGTAGTGTATTCCTCTATCCATGCGTGGGGTGTGCTGTCCTCATGATTGTACCAATATTTTGCAGATTGAGCTTGGGCCACATAGTAGTAATGCTCGAAATCAGGGGCTGATATATCTCCCGAAGAATAGGGTTCTGTCATTTTTTCCCAGTTTACCCTCGCTGTCCTACCATTCCAGAGAAATGTTACCGCCATGGATCTGAGTTTGGCGAAGAAGGCTTTGCCAGGCCATATAGGGATGTTGACAAACAGGTACAGAAGTTTAGGTAGGATAACCATTTTAAGAATAGCAACTCGACCGGCTAAAGAGATTGGGAGACGCCCCCACATCTGGAGCTTGGTGGGTAAAGTTTGCAGGGCGCTATCGTGGTTATCTGAGTATAATGTGAGCTTATTCCTGGAGACAAGAATTCCTAGGTATCTAATATGGTCTTCAGACCATTTGAGTCCATCTGTCACTGTGGGGCACTAGGTGGCCGGTCTAAGCGGAAATATTTCCGATTTGGCCTTGTTTATCATGTACCCAGAGTAATTTGCAAACTCCTTAACCTCTGCCATAATGGGTGTTATATTGAGTTCAGGTTCCCTGACATATAATAAAGTGTCGTCCGCATAGAGCGATATCAGTTGGGTGGATCCCTTCATTTTAACCCCCCTATCCGCATGTCTGAGACAGACCGCAGCCACCATTGGCTCAATGGTCAATGCGAACAGCAAGGGCGAAAACAGGCAACCCTGTCTGGTTCCCCTCCCCAACAGGAACATCTGGGAAATGGCTCTATTGGTCAGAACACGAGCTCCAGGCTCTGTGTATAGCAGTTTCACATATCTTATGAAGTTGGGCCCCAACCCAAACGCCTCCAGAACCGCAAGGAGATAGACCCACGAGACAGAATCAAATGCTTTTTCAGCGTCAAGGGATATGGCCACTGCATTCCTCGTGGGATCTATTTGTGCCATTATCCCAAAGAGTCTTCGGAGGTTCAGGGCTGTAGATCGTGTGGGGATAAACCCGTTCTTATCAGGATGTACTAGGGTAGGGACTGCCGGCAGAAGCCGATTCGCCAGGACCTTTGCAAATATTTTAGCATCAGTGTTTATTAGTGACAGGGGCCTGTAGGACAAAACATCCTGTGGTGGTCGCCTAGGCTTATGGAGTACGGTTATAATAGCTTCTCTCATAGTTGGGGGTAACTTGCTGCACTCAAGTGCCTCTTCCCACACCTGCATCAGTATCAGAATGAGTTTCTCATGAAATTCTTTGTAAAATTCAGCTCCCACCCCGACCGACCCTGGTGGCCTGGCTGTAGCCAACGCCTTGACCGCTTCTACGATCTCATCCGCAGTCACCAGCTGATCCATCGCTAGGCGTTCTTCGTCAGGGAGTTTAGGGAGGGAGAGAGCCTCAAGATATATCTTAATTTCTGCGAGTGTTTTCTTGTCTTTATTTGAATATAATTCCTTATAAAATTCCATAAATTCCCCATTAATGTCTTCATCCCTGAGCAGTACCTTCCCCTGTGCCGTGCGTATATTTGAGATCTGTGTAGGTTGTTTATCGTGCTTGAGGAAGTTGGAAAGCGTTCTACCAGCTTTGTTACCCTCCCCGTATCTGTGCGCGCATATAGGGGCCGCCACGTATCGGACCTCCCTTATGGCGAGTTTATCAAATTCTTGAAGGTGCGTGTGTATATTGGCTAACACTGCCTTGTCTTGCGTGTTTGTGTATCTTTTCTCCAGAACATCTAGTTTGCTTTCGATAGTTGACAACTCGGCTCTCACAGCCTTCAGCATACCCGTAGTTTTGGAAATCAACACACCCCTTATCCAGACCTTGAAGGATTCCCACACTGTTCAGTATTTGTCAACCGATCCCACATTATTGGATAGAAACTCTGTGATCTCAGCATGGAGTGCTTCTACTACCCCCAGAACTCCCAACATCACGCCGGGCATCCTCCACCTCCTAGAGGGACACGGGGCATTCCGGAACATTAGTTCCAACAGCACTGGGGAATGGTCTGACAATGCTCGAGGAAGGATTTCACATCCCCCCACCACAGCCGTCATGGACATGGAAACAAACCAATAATCAATACTAGACTCGGAGTCATGTACCGAGGAATAAACGTGTATCTCCCGCTACCAGGATGAGTCTCCCGCCATGCATCAACCAGCAAAAGTTGCGACAAAACATGTCTCAGATTTAGTACTGCCCTACCTGGGGTTCTAACCACCTTGGAGGATCTATCAAGAACCGGGTCCAAGGCCAAATTGAAGTCTCCCCCATAGCACATTCGGAACATCAAGTGACATAATTATCTGATATACATCCATGTAAAAAGCAGGGTCATCTATGTTAGGACCGTACGTGTTGACCAGGAGTATTTGTTGAGTAGCCACCTCCCCCCAGACCATGACATATCTGCCCAGCTGATCCAACTTGTGACCTCCCACCCTGAACCCAAGGCCTGGATAAATAAGGGTGATCACTCCTCTGGACTGGGATGAATAGTCAGTGTAAAACCTCAGGGGACCCCACCTGGGCAATATATGAGCGTTACTCGTTCCTACTGCATGGATTTCTTGTAGCATCAGGATTTGGGGATTATGCCTGGCAACATAGTTGGCAATCTTCTTGACCTTAACCTGATTGTTTAATCCCTGTACATTCCACGTCAGGAGTTTGACCTTAAGCCCATCACCGGGGCTCTGAGATGGAACATTAGCCATTGTCACACTTAACGGGTTTACAGTAATCGTGCAACATAATCGGTGCCAGCCTCGATGCAACCACAATTTTACTTTTCAACCAACAAATCACCACCAACCACTTCCCACCTGACCATAGTTCTATAGAGTGAAACCAGCCCCCAACGAGATGCCACCATAAGTCAGTACAAGAGCTGAAATCGCAAAACCCCTCACCCTGTCCCAACCCCCCCACCCTCATCATCACCCCAACTTGACGATGTGTCCAACCAAACCAAACGTATTTGCCTGGTACAGCTTGAACAAATACTTATCTTGACTATAGCCCTGGAAAGGGTTGACACTCGAGTGTTTCTTAGTCTGCAGGTCTGGGTCTGTTGTTTTGTGCCAGCCTGCCCCCTCTGGGATGAAGGGGTATGGAAGTTTCAATATATTGCGTGGCTTCGGCTGGAGACTCAAAAAAATGGGCCCTTCCTGCATACTGAATCCTCATTTTTGCCAGGAACATCAAAGCATATGAGATCTGGTGTTCTCTTAGCAGTCTCTTAACTGGCTCATAGGATCTTCTGCTTGCCTGAACACCCGAGGAGAAATCTGGATAAATGTGAATGCGACTTTCCTCATATTGGAGGGTGCCCGCCTCTCTTGCCTTACATAGGATTGTGTCTCTGTCGCTGTAATTGAGGAGTTGTGCGATTATAGTGCATGGTGGTGCGCCTGGTTAAGGTGCTGGAGCCAGTGTACGGTGTGTTCATTCTACCAAAAAATGTTCAGAGAATGTCTCCGGCCCAAACAGGGTTTTAAGCAGTGTCTCGAGTTGTTTCTCCATTTGGCTTTTGCCAAATGATTCCGCTACACCCACCACACGGATATTGTTTCTCCTTGAGCGCGACTCTAAGTCCTCACATTTGTTCTGTAATTTCGCCATGTTTTCCTTGATTTGGATGATGTCGCGGCTGTGATGTGAAATAGTGTCTTCATTAGTGCTTATCCTGCTTTCAGTTTCTGTTATACGTAAACTTTCTTCCTCCACTCTAGCCTTTAAGGAGCCGATGGTGGACACTATGTCATCCAACTTCGTATTGACTGCACGAAAACCATTCTGCACTATTGTGGTTAAGTTGTCTAAATTCTCACTACTCTTAGAAGTAGGGGCCTCGTTAGCGTCAGTGTGACTCTGACTGCCCGTGTAGGCGTCCATAGGGCCTTTCTTCTGTTTCCCCGGAGTCTTGGCACTTTTTCCCGACTTCTGTGGTTCCCCCATGATACTGTCGTAATTGTGTTCTGAAGCAGTCCAGTATATTGTTAGCCAAACCTTTGTTCGCTGTCCTCTCTTGCTCCTTATAAAGTGTCCCAGCCCTGGGAGAGGATCAGATTAAGGGGCTAGAGGTGTTATAAACGATTACTCCATAATGAGCCCCCAGCCGGCGCTTGCTAGTCAGAGTGGACTGTGTCCCCCCACGTACAGCACTCCATGCTTACCACATTCGAAGTGCTTAATAGTTCTGTGTTGTTTTAAGGGGGTTTCTGAGCCGTTCTGGTCCGCAGCCGCTGTATATGTTTAGGATCTCTACCCAGCCTGGTCCCCCGAACGGGGCGTGCTCCGTATTCTGACTAACAGCAGTGCTAGCTTGTGCTCCTGGAGGTCCCGTGGCGCGTACTATGGTGTGCCTGGGAGACGGAGCATATCACCAGAGCATGGGCCCACAACAGCTCGCCCAGTGCCCCGCCGGCAGAGGTCCGCCGCTGGTATTGGGGATCTTAGGGGGGGCGGTCCCTGAACCACAGAACCGCACCAATAGATTAACATGCCACGCATACCTACGTGATTCGCAGGCCCAATGACGCGGGCAGATAGAATATATCGGCTCAATGAGGGTTGTCGTCGGGTCTGCATCAGCCGCTACCCCCGGAAAATGATGTGTCCTTTTGCGGCCACTCCTCCGCCGCCCAGCCTTGCCTCCTTACCAGACGTTACTCCAAGTGTCCTCGTCTCCGGGTCTCTTCGCAGTCCTGTATCGCGGACCCGTCGCACACCTCGTCCCGTGTTGAAATGCAGGTTCTGCGAGGGGCTTTCTGGAGCTCAGCGGTCATGGGCCACCACAAGCCGGGGCCGGACTGGAACGCGGGCCGGTTCGTCTGGCTGAACCACCCGCATCGCAGCCAACCCAGAGACAGCAGCATAATACCAGCAGGGCATAGGGCCTGGGCTGCAGTTCAGGCTCCTCCCATCAGGGGCCTCGTTCCTTCAGCTGCGCCAGCAGCACTCGCGTGGATCTCCCTGGAGCTCGGCGCAAGATATTTTCAGCCGCGTGTGTCAGACGATCTGTCTGGAGCTGTATCTCCGGCGTTCCTGGTCTCTGAACCACAGGAGTTCAACTGACCCTCCTCGGATGGCTGGGCTACCTTTGCAGCACGTTTGGGCTAAACAGGCAATGCTATAATGGATGATATGGCGCAGGATACCTCAGTGGAGCGGCAGCTCTGGAATCAGGCGGCCATTTCTGTCGTGCGCAACAGCGCCTATACTTTTTTATCTAACATTTTAAATCACGTGAAAGTATGAGTTGCAATCTCAACCTTTATTATTCTTTTTATTTTTTCTTATTCTTCCCCCTTTTTTCTCTTTTCTTTTCCTTCTCACTACCCCTAAGAATTTTATCCATTCCGATTTGTGAAAAGTTAAAAAAAAAACAATACCACAATAAATAAATAAAATTAAAAAAATGATTGTCCTCTTGTGGAATGCAAATACAGACATACAATATGTTGCAGACAATTACAATGCAGTTAGAAGATATGTCACATGCTATGTTACCAAAGCTGAGAAAACAGAGCTAAAAGACCTCTTTGATGACATATCATCTGACAAAACACTGTCACAAAAATTGTGCAGCTTCGGCATTAAAATGCTCGCCCATAGAGAATGCTGGTGCTACGAAGCTGCAGACCATTTAACAGGTTCACCCATATACGGGAAATCTGAAAACATTGTTTGGCTAAACCTTGGTCCAGCTTCATCATGAAAAAGGGTACTTAAATCCTACAGGGAGATAGAAACAATAGACACAAATGATCACAACAGCCAGGACATTAAAAAAAAAACAATTTAATTGACACATTCTACCCAAACAGAAATACTGCTTTGGAAAACATGTGCCTGTATAACATAGCCCTTAACTACTCCTACAAAACAATATCACACCAGAGGAGACAACTGGCAACTATTCAGTCTTAACTTATGAAGGAAGCCTAGTAAAACATACCAAACTCAGCCTAATTAATCATATAAAGTTATCATTTAAATCTCCTCAACATAGAGAACTTTTTTACATGGCCCTATTACAACTTTTTAATCCTTGAAGAAAAGGAGGAGAATTGGGTGACCAGGACTCATTTGACGCTGCATTCAACGCAAATGAAAGCAGTATAGCAAATGTCAATTTTAAACAATACAAACGTATGTTGGGCAATGAACGCCAACAAGAGGAAGACATTGATGCCCTACTAGATAAAGACATTCCTGAAGGCAATCAACATTCTCTTACAGGAAGCCAAGAATTACCTGGAGAACCACTCATTCTAAATGAAGCAGAAATAGTCATGACTGAGGTAGAAAATACCATCTATCAATCTAAACAATCTGAAGACTTGTTAGTGCTCAAATCACAGCTAAATGATGAACAATTCACTATTTATTTAGAAGTCACTGAAGAAATTGAACATGGTTTTAAACATGAAACTAAAACTGGTAGCTGTAAAAATGATAACCCTTTGCTGCTGTATGTAAGTGGTGAAGCTGGTTCTAGCAAAACATTCTTAATTAAAATAATCAGCACATTTCTACAAGACTTAACAAACAACAGCTCTAGCTTCCTACAACATAGGAGTTGTTAATTTACACTGACTACTGCTCCTCCCAGTAGATCACCAAAACAAATTAGAATACTACAAATGATCAGCAGAAGCTGCTACTGAAGTACGCAGAATTCTAAAACAAATGAAAGATAGATGAAGTAAGCATGGTTTCCAACCTCATGTTGGCTTTAATTCATCTCAGAATGCAAGAAGTCCTGAAATGCGACTACGAAGAACTGTTTGGAGGAAAACACATTATTTTTTTCAGAGACCTCTTATAGTTACCACCAATAAAAGGTCAACCTATTTTCAAAAACATTAGGACACAAACAATGCCGTAACACACTCGGCAGCATTGGAAATGGCCATCTCTGGCAACATTTTCGCTACAGAGAACTAACTCAAAACATGCAACAGTCTGTAGATCTCACCTATGCTAACATTTTAAAAAGCATTAGAACTGGTCCTCTTACTAAAGATGCTACATCCATCTTAAAAACTAGACTAATCAATGAGCTATATGGTCAAAACCCATCTGCCAATTATGTCATGTAACAATTAACTCAAAAAAATATGAAATGCATGTCCTTAAATGCCAACCCTTGCAAGCTGTAGTCAATTAAACAATACAATGTTGAAAAAAGAAATGCAACCCAAAGTGCATGTCAGCTCCACAGACAAACTAGAGGTGCACAACATGACAGTCCCTATGTGTCAACAAGCAACAACATGACTAAATAGCTTAGAAAAAATGTATCGCCAACACAGCTGGACTAGAACAACTATTAATTCTGTGTCTAAACTGCAGAGTAATTCTAAAACATAATCTTGACATGGAACAAGGTTTCATAAATGGAGAAATTGCTACAGTTGTTGGCTTCCAAACATATCCACATAACAACATTCAGTTCGTCAACATCCACTATGACAAACTTGCAGAAGTTAAAAAAAATAGGCCTCACAATAGTATGCTTCCATCTTTTCAAAGACATGTACATACGCAGAGAACAATTTTCTCTATCTCTTGCATATGCTCTATCTCTATCTCTTGCATATGCTTTCACTATTCACAAACCGCAAGGTCTAACTCTAGATCACGTATTGATTGACATTGGCAGCACAGTCTTCAAAGAAGGTATAAGTTATGTAGCACTTTTACATCTCTGTATACTCAATGGTCTATTCCTAGTTAACTTTGATGCAAGCAAAGTCAATGCTAACATTCCTTGAATCCTAGAATACAACAGGCTAACATGCACTGTACACCCCGCATCTAGATAGGTACCCTGTACCTAAAACAAAAAACATTAAAAAGTAAACATATTACAAACAGTACCTATACCTGATGTCCCTGCAGTACCTCAAAAAAAAACAATGAACTGCTGCTCCTTCAAATAATACAACCACAAACCCCTCTAGTCCAAAACAACTGCACGTCCATCAGAAGACAAAGAGCCAAATGTCTCTTTTCAAAAACCAACTTCAGGCCCATCAAAAGATACAGACGCACAACTCTTTGGTCCATTTAAATTCAGCAACACAACTGGAGTAAATTGCTATGCAAATGTAGCAATCGATCTTCTCTTCCAGTTGCCACCTATTGTTTACAACATTTACTTAGACGGCTCAGACCAGTTGTGTTTCCAAATGCTAGTCCGTCATAGAAATGCCACAAATAATCCTGACAGCACTAAGAGTGTCTCAGGTGTATGGTAAGAATTGGACTACGGTACACAAATGGTAGAATTCACCATGAGAAAGCAAAGGAAGTGAATCCCGTAAACATTAAAAGCAAATTTGAACCTGGAAGAGGGATGCCAGGAGGGGGCAAAGTCTAAAGTCCCAAGAAACAGTTTGTTGACAAGAGTGAATCCGGCCGAGAGATGTCCACTGGAACTGTTTAAAAAGACATTAAGATTTGTGAAGCAAGAAGTATTGCAAGACAAGGGGAAGGGCAGTTTGGGATCCAAGCCCGGCCGAGGAACATCCAGGGGGGGAAAGCTATCACCCAAAGTGTACGTGAAGCAGAACCTTGTGTTTGTTTGCTGTTTTTCTTGGTAAACATATCAGGTCCTTGGGACCAGGAAACCGCAACCGCAAAAGGCTTGATATCGATAGGAACTGTTTTAGGACTCAAGCCTGGAAGAGGGATATCCAAGGGGTGAAAATCAATCACCCAACACCACGGGGAACAAGGGTCAGCTCCCGGAAGAGGGGGAACCAGGGGTGAAGAATCCTCACCCTAAGAAAAACCAGGAAACAAACTTTCATTTTGTTGAGGGAACTTTTGTTGTGTTATTTAAATATGTCAGAACCTTGAGGGCAAGAGACGTGAAAGTAAAGAGACTTGGCCATCAAGGCGCTTGATCAACTGGAACAGAACTGTTGGCTCGCGCTGGGAAAGCCCGGGTGTGTGCTTTGCTCCAAGATCTCACCCTAACCCATGCTTAAAACGTGGGGAAGGAAGACCTAGGCTACTGCATCCTGACATATTATTTGTGAACACTTCTTTCTTTTCTAGAAAACTATCCCACACCCTTTTTGTATTAGCCGTAAGGTTTGGCAATAGGTTTCTTAGTATAGGCCATTTTAATTTTGACATGATGCCACTAGAACTGCCTTATTTCTCATTTGATGGTTGACGCTTGCTCCCATCTTAAATTTAGGTTTAGATTAGAAATGTTTCCATCCTGCATACAGTTTAATAAACACCATTGAACTGTGATCACTTGTGTCTGTCTTTACTATTGATTCCATGAGTTCCTTGAATTGTGTTCACGAAAGATTGAAGTTGCAACAGTATATCTTACTATTGAAGGCTGCATGTGTGTGGATGAGACCCGAAGGCAGGCAGATCTGTGTTGAACCTTAAATTACCGATAACCATAAAGCCAGTGTACACTAGGACCCCAACCAGCCCATAAAGCTGGGGGTTGTCTAATAGCACTTTAAGATGAGTAGCAGCACTAGTGAGATGGATTGGGATGCAGATTAATACTCAAATCAATAATAAAAACTCAATGGTTTGGCAAAGGGAGTCCGTTTAATGACTAGTACAAAAAGTTCATGAACATCAGCTATTGCTTGATCTTCCTTCTCGCTTCAACAATTCCAACAAACTTCATAAAAAACACATCATTTATACTAAAAACTTGTCATCACTGATGTGTAATGCTTAAAATGTTGCATACAACTCTATTGGTTATAGGAAGGTAACTTTAATATAGGTGCTATATCTGTTTATGTTAATGGAGTGAGGGGATTGAATATACAGTGTCAGGTGGGGCATCTAAGCCCTTCCTTCAAAATGGCTACTGTGGACGTCACTAAAAGTACGACGTCTCATTGGTTCTACTAACTATAGGACCCTAGATTACTTGGTCCACTATGATTGGGATGGCACCAACCCCACTCATATTTTTCCAGTAGCTTAGCAGCGTGCCGAATAGCCAGCCAGGTGCAGGGTGCTCGTCTGCTCCCCCAGCCTTCCTCCAATGGTTGCTACAATCAATCATCACCTCAGTGGTCATGTGTCAATTATTTTTTTTGTGATTGGCCTCGAGACTGCATCTTTGTCTGGAAAAATTCAGATATCTGTGCATGGCACAAGGCCACGTGTAGGTGTGAAAGTTTCATCTCTTCTCGCTTGGCTGGTCACGTGATTCAGACACTGTGAAATCATCTCATTCTCCATGCAATTCGTGTATTTGATTTAGTTTTGCCCACCACCTGCCTTCTGTGGCTTATCTTGACCTATCTGAACAGGATAGTCTGTTCTTTGCTTCATTAATTGTACCTACTGTTGGTCTATTTCAGCCGATACGACCTTGGCTTCTTGGCACGATTTGCAGGCGCCCGAGTTTCTCTCTGTCTTTAGTTTTCGATTTACGTGCTGGCGGGCTCCTCTCCTGAGACCTTTAGTAACCTTTGGTTGATTCTGCTCTTGTGCATAGTGGAAGTATACTCATATAAAATGATCCTTTTTGAGGTAGATATGTATAGGTGGCAATCTATCTTACTACTAATCATAAGCAAGCTGCACGATTTTCTTAGCTTTCTTGCAGTTCCAAGCATATGTACACGTGTAAACTGGCTGAATATCTTCATCGTGCTCATGGCAGAAGCTTCATACCTTTGACATCGTTATTTCACTTTAGGTTCATGATGTCTCTTATCCATGGTGTTTCGTCTCTTTTCGTCATTCGCAGGTTGTCATATCTTCTATATGTGAGTCAGTCTGGGTTCTTGTGACGTCACCATTCGTCTTCCTTTAGGACCTTCTTCGCTCCGTCAGGCATTGGTTTTTGGCAATCGGCAGTTTGTCTCACTTGTCGATATGGTTTCCTCAATCGGTACCTTACTGTCCAAGGTTTCTTATTTATTTATTTATTTATTTATTTATTTCCATTTGTAAAGCGCACAATGAGTCCTTGGGCATCGCGGCGCTGTTGCAGAGAGCTTACTTAGTTACATGAACACAACATTGTGTACATACATTTGAGTAGGGACAAGAATCGCAGGAGTGTGTTTCATTTGGTTCACAGGTTACAGTGGCCCTCATTACGACCCTGGCGGAAATCGAAAAACGATGGCGGAAATGCAATACCGCCATCGAATAGCGCTCGGTGCGATTACGACCCGTCACCGTAAAGTACGATGCCATTAGCGACACCGTAGTGAACGCCAACGCTAACTGCACCAAGTACGCGCACGCGCGCCATGCCAAACCGTAATTACCACCATGGCGCAACGGTACGCGAATTCCGACCCTAGCGGACATGTACCTAACGCCATCAAGCATGGCGGAAAGTACCATTCCGCCATGGTGAGAAGTACGGCATCGCGAATCAACCGTAAACGGCCCTACTGAGTGCCTGTACACCACTCCCTGGCCACATTGCACAACTCCACGTAGGTGCAATGAAGTCACACAATGCAACCAGTGAAATGTACAAGTCACCCATGCATGCCAACGAACAAATGAATACAGGGGCTCCAAGTGCCCTGTGAGTGGCCATCCATATCTGCCATGGCACCATTGTCGCACTGATGCAGCACAGGCATGTGAAGGCCCAAGTACAGCAACATGAGCAGAAAAATGAGACAAACAAAAACAGAATAGAAATTTAATGCACTACAAAACCACCAAGGGCCATACAGCCATTAGGCCATGAACTCCAAAATACATTCCAGTATTGTGGGCTGCATCCGCAAGAAATGACCAGCCTCTGCTCGTGTGACGCCCTGTTCCATCATGGTACACAGGGGCTACATTCACGTTCAAAAAGGCAACACGGAAGCGCCTAGAACTGCAGGGCCGTCCCATCAGGTAGGCACTAGTCCAGCAGAAAGGACGATATGTTGCTCCTAGCCACTAGCACTGCGTAAGGGCATGTGGCCCATTGGCGATCGTCCCATAAGATCGTAATGCTGCTCCACTGATTGACACGAAGCAGCAGGTGTCGGGAGTAAAAGCCATCTGCAGGAGTGGCGTACAGATGGCAGCGGCAAAAGGGGAGGAGATACCTGTCACCCAAATGAAATGAAAAAGAATAGTATGGCCATCAGAACTACATTTGTATAACTCACTCCAATGATCACACTAAATCTACTGCCATATGCATGCTAGCCCACTCAAAAGGATTATACCCACCCAGAAATCACTTGCGAATCACAACCATAAAAATCGAGGTGAAAACACCATTACAAACGAGTGTTTGTGTGCATGCGTCTGTGAAGACAGAATCCATTAGATGGGATCAGTAACGTGCATAGACACAAGTGCCTGAAGGCGCGTCGAGACAGGGAGGGTTCAACAAGGGCAGAAAGACGATGGTCCCACTATGTCAGCTCTGCATCACATAGCGCAGGGGAGGCGGATAGATTCCAAAAAGCCCTGTACATGGCAAACTCTCCATCAAATCATCTGTCCATGCATCCATACATCATTCCCTCATCCCGGTATGAAAACGCCTGATTATTTACTCACATCACATTTGAAACTTCCATTGAGTCTGTGCGTAATGCAGTCTGCAAAATCCACTGTTCTCCAGCCCGGAATTCTAGTGTTGTGAAGTAACATGTATTTGGGAACGTCCTGCCTTATCGTCCACTACGCTATTGCGCATCCCATACTATCCATATCAATCATAGCATTCTCGCCATGGCCCCTGTCCCAAGGACATTAAACAATAGGACGTTATATTTGCAGTCAGACCTGTGGGCGTCTCCTCGCCGCTAGCTGAAAACCGAAAGCGCTGTCCTTCGAATTCCTCATTTGCAACATCACGTCGAAAAGGCATCTGTGACCGCTTCAAATCACAAAATCATCCATGTAGTGCGGCAGTGTGTGAAAATGGCAACTGGCTTCACTCACAAATGGGACGCCCCGCCCGTCGGTGAACCTCGGTACGGTGCTCGCCCAAAGGGGATTGCAGCTGGCACAGGTGGAATGAATCACCACAGGTGGAGGCTATACAGCCAGAAAACACATAAATTGCACACCCAACCCCCTCCCACAACCACACCCACTCCAAAATGCTACCGGCAGGACTAGCGATGTTGGCCCTTGGGGACCTGATAGCACTGCAAGTACTCCAACTTCAAGAAGAAGACGAACACCAACTACTACAACAACCGGCCGCACAGAGGAGACGCAGGAGGAGGAGGAGGGCAAGGCAGGGCCAGCAAGGCCCACCAGCACAGCCACTACCACCACGCAGGCAGCCCGCAATCCCACGCCTCCGAGCTCATCCGTTCAACCTCACTGATGAGCAGATCCACACCCTCTACCGTTTGGACCGGGACACCATAACCGCCATTGTGGACATGACACAGGCTGACCTTGTCTGCATGATAGATAGCCCAACCGCCATCCCACCCCTACTGAAGGTGGTGTCTGTACTCCACTTCCTGGCCACAGGCACCTACCAGCACACAGTCGGACAGTTGCATGGCATTTCACAGCCACTGTTCTCACGGACACTATTGCAAGTGCTCGATGCCCTCCTGAAGCACGCAGACGACTACATCTCTCTACCACGCTCGGAGCAGGAAATTACGAACACAAAAGTGGGATTCCATGCACTTGGCGGCATACCGGGTTGCATTGGTGCCATCGACTGCACCCATGTGGAATTGGTCGTCCCACATGCCATGGAGGCCCAGTACCGCAACCGAAAACAATTTCATTCTCTTAATGTACAAATGGTGTGTGACTCCAACAGGATCATTACACATTGTTGTGCCCGATTTCCTGGATCAACCCATGATTCTATGGTCTTGAGGAACTCTACAATACCACGCTACATGGAGCGACACGCAGGGAACAGATCCTGGCTACTCGGTGAGTCTCATATCATGCATGATAATGTGGGGTATGTGATGCGGCAATGACCTGGCAGGAAGGGGGGGAGATGCGTACGTAGCTATGTCATTCCACAAACATCCTTTATTGTCCACATACAGGTGATGCCGGGTATCCACTGAAGAGATGGCTCCTTACACCACTCCGGAACCCACAGAACCAGCATGAGGAGCACTACAACCATGCCCACTCACGTACCCGTGTAGTCATAGAACAGGCATTCGGCCTACTGAAGACTCGTTTCCGCTGCCTCAGCAGGTCTGGCGGGGCACTCCTGTACCGCCATGAGAAGGTTGCAAAGATGGTCATGGCATGTGTCATGCTACACAACATGTGCGTACGTAGAAATGTGCCCATGCCCCCTGACGCAGAACTGCAAGCACCTGAAGATGGTCATGATGAGGGTGGGGATGTGGCAGCACCTCAAGGAGTCCGCGAGGCACAGGAGGGCCGTGAAATTCGTCAGATTCTCATAGATTCATGCTTCTAGCACTCACGCCTGGTGGCTGACACATGGACACGGGACTTGTGGCACTGTGTGTGTCTGGAACATGCACAATATGGACTGTACGCCTATGAAGGCCTCGTACACAAAGATCAATGTCCACACATCTCATTGGATGATTGTGAAATGTTTATAGCATATGTGAAATTATGTTACACACCCCATCGACCCGCCACCCAAGTAAGCCCAACACACCCCCTCCACCCTCCTACCTCCCCCCCGAACACCAGTGTCCGAAGATGCTCATTGTCAGTGGGCAGACGCTATTGCAAGCCCCCTCTCCGGGTATCAGGGGCACCCCTGCCTGTGGAGCGCAGGTTCCTCCCAGATCTACGTTGGGGGCTGCCCTGGACGGAACTTGCAACGGATGATGTCTCTGCCTGCTCACGTCCATGCATGTCCCTAAGGGTTTGTGAGAGCTCAGTGAGCACACGGCGCACAGCGGCAAGTTCAGCACATACGTCTTTGGACGTCGCATGCAGTTCCCCCCTCAGGCTCTCGGTGCTTCTCTCCATTTGTACTCTCAGGCTCTCGGTGCTTCGCTCCATTTCTGCCCTAAGCGTCTCAGTTGCTGTTTCTATGGCTGCCTTAGTACCCCCACATTCATCAGCATGGTCCTTGAGGAGCGTGGCCAGTTGCTGCTGTTGCACGATGACCTGGTCGAGGGACTGTTGCCTCTGCTGTGCCATGGCCATTTGCGGTGGTGTCACAGAGGGGCTGGTCACCTCATGTTGCCTTGCCACTGGGCTTGTGGAGGATGGCCAGTCGTCGTCTTGTGGGTGCCCCTGCGTGGTATCCTTATGGTGTACGGGATGAAACAAACAGGGGGATTGAGACAGGTCATGGATGGATCTTACTTCGACATCCCCGTCTTCTGTGTCGGAGCATGCTGCCATTAATGGAGTGTCACCTATGGTGCTGCTGCCACCAGAGGCAGTGCCTTCTGTGGCATCCATTGGGGGGACCTGTGGTGGTGCTGGTGTGGGCATGCTGGCTGCTGGGGTGCCTGTTGATGTTCCCTCCTGTGTGCTGCCACTTGATTTGTGCTGCTGCCGTGTCTTGATGCGTGCAGCTGAGGTGGAGGGTCTTTGGCCGTTGGTCTTGGCCCTCTTTGCAGGTGTGCTGGTAGGGGTGTCCTGGAGCTCGTCGTTTGATTCAGACCCTGTGGTGGAGTAAAGGAGGGCGAGCGTTATTCATGGGTCTGTTGAAATTGGAATGGCAATGTATCACATGCATTGGGGTGGTACCTGAGGGTGATTTGGGTCGGGGCCTTGGAGATGGTTTCATTTTTGTGTGGATTGAGGATGCAGTTGTTTTGCAGCCTGCAGTTAGGGTGTGCCTGCTGCACGTGTAGAGGGTGTTTTTAGGGTTTTTAATTATTTATGTATTTAATGTGTGTTTTAAAGTGCGCTGTCAGGCCAATGTATGTGGACGTTCTCCTGGACATGTGTTACTGTTGCACTATGTGATCACATGGTACTTCACATGATTGGACATTGTGGATTTGGCATTGTATTAGTTGGCCCACCTACCTGATTCTTCGGATGTCTGCACTCCTTTCTCCATCCCTCCGACTCCCTCTATACTCTCCATTCCAATGGTGGAGGCACAGATTTCTTCCCAGGGGGTCAACTTGATGGGTGATTCGGATCCTCCCCCGGTAGCTGTGGCAATGTTGCGATTGGCGGATAGTATGCTCCGTACGCGTATTCGCAGGTCGTCCCATCGCTTTCTGCATTGCTGTGGGTTGCGGGGTGCGGTCCCCACCGCACTTACCCGCTGTGCCACCAGGGCTTATATGGCCTTCTTGTTCGCAAGTGCCGTCCTGGTCATTTGCGTGGAGAAGACGACGGCAGCATTCTCCTGGAGGGTCTCTGTAAGCACGGTGAGTTCCTGACGGGAGAAGTGGACCTGCCGCTTGCGGTCGCACGCTTTTTTCGCTACTTTTCCCATTTCTATTGCTTTCACTGGGGTGGATGACGGGTTGGGATGTGTCTCAGGGTAGTATTTTTAATGGTTGTGTGGGAATTCTGATTTTATAGGTGTGCGGCGTGCTGTTTCCCGTTCCAGGCCCATGTTTTTACTTCTGTTTCCGTATATTTACGGTCACCGTACTTTCCGGTTGCCGCTCATTACGGTGACCGCTAAGATGGGTGGCGGAATTGCACCTAGGGCGCCGTACGACGGCGGTGAGGCGCGTTTTGGGGACATTTCCGCCATCGCGGACTTTGCACTTCCGCCATGGCGTAGTGCTCGTGCCCGATGGGTCGGAATTGGCCGCACTTTGCTCCGTCGTGCGATGGCGGAAACGCTATTTACGCTATGGCGGTCAGGTCAGTCACTTTCCGCCAGGGTCGTAATGAGGGCCAGTGTGTTCCTTGGTTACAGTGGAACAAGTGTGCATGTTAATTAAACAGTTTCATTTTAAGAACTTTTCGAAAGATTGTGTAGGATGCTTCACTTCTGAGCTATGTAGGTAAGGCGTTCCAGTGTTTGGGTGCTAGATGTTGGAAGCTGGCCCTGCCAGCTTTAGCTCGTTTGAAAGTGGGGACAAACATCATGTTTGCCTAGTGTGACAGAGTAGGTCTGGAGGAGGAGAGGGGAGTGATCTTTGCTGTTAAGTAGGGCGGTGCAGTGTGTGATATGCATTTATGTGTTATTGCCAAGGTTTTGAATAGAATCCGTTCCTTGACTGGTAGCCAGTGTGCTTCCCTCCTAGCTTGTGTGAGATGTTCCCTTTTATGAATGCTAAGGGCAGCCCTGAGAGCATTATTTTGGGTGACTTGTAGTCGGTGGATGTTTTTATTGGAGGTGCCAAGGAGTAGGGCATTACAATAGTCTAGTTTTGCACCAACTGTGGATCTGGCCATTGATAGTCGGTTAGTCTTGGACAAATGTTGCTTTACCACATTGATTATTTTGATAGAGAACGCTGATGAGGAGGCAATGGCGCTCACATGGCGTGTCATGGATAAGGTGGAGTCAATGTACACCCCAAGAGTTTTGACAGCAGGGGAGACCTTGATAGGTGTGTTGTCAATTGTGTAGGTTTGGTATAGGGGGTCCAGTTTGGTAAGCAGTTCTTTGGTGCCTACAATGAGGATCTCTGTTTTGTCCCCATTTAGACATAGCCTGTTTGCTGACATCCAGGTCTGGATGGCAGTATAGATGTTGTCAAGGGCTGCAGAGTCTTGGTGGTAGGAACCGGAGAAAGGGAGGAGTACTTGAGAGTCGTCGGCATAGTTGGTGTAGGCTATGCCGTGCTGATCCAAGTCCTTGAAGAGGGGGAGGGTGAAAATATTGTACAGCGTGGGGGCTGTGCAAGAGCCTTGTGGGACACTGCAGAGCAGTGTGGTTGGTGCTGCTTGTGCTTGTTCTGAGAAGACCCTCATTAGTCGCCCTTTGAGAAAGGAGGAGATCCATGCTGTAGCATTGGTAGAAAAATGAGCAGCGCTGGTGAGGTGTTTACAAAGGTTGTCATTGTCGATGAGGTCAAAGGCCACCGACAGATCTAGAAGGAGGAGGAGTGCTTGTTGGCCTTTGTCCATTAGGTCACTTAGTTGGATCTTTAGATCTAATAGGGCAGACTAAGTGCCATGGCCTGGGCGGAAGCCTGATTGGCACATGTCTAGGATGTTGTTTGCCTCTAGAAATTGTTGGGTTTGGGTGTGGGCAACCTTGTCCAGGATTTTTCAGAAGGAAAGGGACGGTGGTGATAGGTCTGTAGTTATTGGGAGATTCAGGGTCTAGATTGGGCTTTTTGAGTTCGACAGAGAACCAAGAATTGGTGTGTTTCTTATTTTTTGCTTTCTTAACCAGAAGTGGGGCAATGGCATCCACAGCTTTGCTGAGCATGGTGTTGTAGATATCGGCTAGTACAGATGGGTCTGCCGAGAGTGGCAGTTGGAGGGTAGGGCATTCTAGGAATGGCAGTATCCTTTCTTTGGTTAGATTGCGGGTGCTTCTAGCCAAGGTAGGTGGGATAGTTGGCAGTGAGGCATTGGGTTTTTTATTGGTGGGAATGAAGAAATGGATAAGGTGATGGTCAGTCCATGGGGACGGAGTGATAGAACTAATGTCAACACCACAATGGTGGCCTGCAACCCAATCAAGGGTGTGCCCTTTACAGTGGGTAGGTTCTGCAATTTTTTGCTTGAAGCCTAGTTCAGCTAGGGCTTTGGCTAAGGCCTTGGCGTTTGTGTCTTTTTGGTCATTGGAGCCCAGATTAAGATCTCCTAAAAGAATGGACTTAGTGGAAGTTTTCAATGTTATTGCCCAGGAGATTATTAGGTTGTCATGGAAGTCTACTAAAGGGCCAGGTGGCAGGTAGGCAAGGTGAATGTCGATGGTGGTGTTGGGAGAGATGGCAATTTTAACTGATATGGAGACCACATTCTCACATGTCTGACTGTTAGGCTCTCTTTGATTATAAGGGCTACTCCCCCACCTTTGGCAATAAGTCGGTCTTTGCAGAGCAGTGTATCCCCTGGCGGCAGTGCAAGGGAGATGGCTGGTCCTGAGGCCTTATGGAGCCAGCTTTCTGTTATGGCCAGATCATCTAAGTCTAGGTTTGTGATGAGGTCATTAATCTCTGTTGCGTGTGCTGAGAGTGACCTGGCATTGATGAGCGCACATTGTAGAGGGCACGGGTCACCTTTGGGGAAGGCAGGCTGCTGTGGGGCCTGCAGCATGGTTGAAGAGAGAGTTTGTGCCATTAGTGTGATCTGTGGAGGTGCTTCGTTGAGAGGTGTATGGTTGAGGTCGAGATTCAGCAGGCTGTGCTTGGCTGTGTGTCGAGAATGCTGGCCTAGACGTGTATTGCTGGTGGAGGTCGGTATGGGGCGATGGTTGATATGAGGAGATTGAGTGCGATTGCGAAGCCTGTCAAATCTGTGTGCTAGAGAGTTTGTTGTGTGTGTGGTGGATGCAGTGAGAGTGGGTAGGTGGTGAAGATTGTGTTGAGTGTTATGATTGTGATTATGTGCCGGTACTTCTATAGGTGCTGTCATTCTGATAGGTACTGGGCATAGCCCCACTGCAGCTCTCTGCTGGTTTATTTGCTCATCATACATCACATATTTCAGTGTGAGAGTTCCTGGTACTTCAAAATGAACTATTTGAGGGCAGGTCGTGCTTGGGACCTCCTCTACACTGCCCCCTCTGGGCGATTTATCAACCACTTTCACTTCTTCTTTTGTATCCATCTTTCCTGCATCCTCTCTATTCACTTTCACTTCATCTTCTGGATCCACTTTTACTTAATCTTATTGGTCCACACATGAAGGTCTGAAGAAATGTCTCTTTGGGGTCCATATTTATATGACTCCCTTCAAGCTTCCTTCTGTTCTCACGTGTTCGTCTTTGTTCCATGTCATTAGTTGACGTTGTCCATTAGGGCTGCTTTAGCTCCATCTTCCCACATAGTTTCTGTGTTTCCTTGGATACCGAAACTTGGTTCCTTCCGGCGCATGAATGCTAGCTTTCACAAAGTCTCTTATTTCTTCATCAGTCAGGTCTTTGGGCTTCCATCCTGGTTCGACATCAATCATTATCTTCATCCCTATGGCCTTTTTCGCAGTTTTCTTGCACTGAGAGATTATTATCTTGATAATACAGAAACCGAGCAGTATCATCACTAGCAGGGCTCCTAGGAATTTGAATGCATCTGCCATCCATTGTGGAACCCATGAGAATAGTGCTCCAAACCAAATGTCATCGTCCACTTCGTCAGTTTTATCAATCATTTGATTCTGTAGTTTTGTCAGCATACCTATGGCCTCTGTCAACGTTCCATTTTCTTCGTCGTGGAAGGTATAAATGTGCAACATGATACTCCAATTTTTGCACACACACCTCCATCCATAGCTGTGATCATGTCAAAGACATATCTGTTCTGGAGAGTCATTAGTCGGATTGCCCTTAACTCTTCTTTGATTCCGTTGAATCCATTTATGGTCGTGTTGATGGTTTGCAGTAACTCCCATCTGGTTATCTGCAACCATTTAGTATTTGCTCCAACTTGAACTCGTGGCATAAAAATTGTCTTGAACACTGATGAGGTCAGGCTGAACAGTCTGTGTTCATACGGGAATGCATGAAAAGCTTCTTCTGATTTAGCCGAATAGTAATTCTCTCTCTTTATTCTATTCATCAGTTCCACAGATCTCCTCTTCCTCAGGTGAGCATCTGCTTTTGGGAAACTGTCAATATTCAAATCACTCTTTGGAATCACCAATGCTGGAACATTGTCATTCACTATTGTGCATATGGTGTGCAGTCATAATGTCGACATCAATAATGTCGACAGTCAAAAAGTCGACAAATTAATGTCGAAAAACAATAATGTCGACAAACAAAAATGTCGACATTTTTTGATATTTTTTCGAAATTTAATTTAGTGTATGAATAAATAAATAAATATATATATATATATGATGTGTTGAGTATGAGGGGTGGTTGGGGGGGTGTGGGGGGGGGTGGCAGGGTGGTGTTGGGTGAGGGGGGGTTGGGGGGGGACCCCCCCATAGTAAATACAATTTTTATTTATTTAATTATTGAATGAATGAATAAATAAATAAATAAATAAATAATTGGTATGTGTTGAGTATGAGGGGTGAAAGGGTGGTTGGGGGGGTGTGGGGGGGTGGCAGGGGAGTGTTGGGTGAGGGGGGGTTGGGGGGGACCCCCCCATAGTAAATTATCCTTTTTTAGGTTATTTATTTATTGAATAAATAAATAAATAAATAAATAAATAATTGGTATGTGTTGAGTATGAGGGGTGAAAGGGTGGTTGGGGGGTGTGGGGGGGGTGGCAGGGGGGTGTTGGGTGAGGTGTTGATAGTTTTAAGGGTTTATAGTCATAATGTCAAAAAAAAAAGTCGAAATTTTTTTTTCGAAAAAATGACTTTTTACATTATAAGTATAGGATGTCGACATTATTATTTTCGACATTTTTTTTTCGACATTTTTGTCTGTCGACATTTTTTTTCCGACATTATGACTATAAACCGTGCATATACCTCCCCAGTTTCTCGGCAGTCTGATATATGCTTTGGATCCACACACCCAATAGTGATCCATGATCACTGCGGTACCATGTACCATTCCTGGAGCGTCAAAAACTCATCCACAGTTTTGCTTCTCCCCCATTTTTCTTGTGCCATTATTCCTGAAGCAGAATTTTGGGCTTTCCAATGGAACTACCTGCAAGATTCCTCTGGTGTCTTCGACCGGTGTCAGTAATTTAGCAAGTGTTGGCCATAATGGCTTGCATCCATTTCGCACTATGTTGATGGTGGGTTTGTAGTGACCGAAGACCATCCAGCCTCTGCAGATCGCCACTCCCTTCTCCCATCCGTCTGGTGAAAGCACTGTTCACCAGATTTGCATTTGACCTCTGTTCTTCCATTTTCTGGCTTCTCCTGGAGATTTTCCTTGGACATTTAGTTTTTGATTTGCCTCTCTTCTGATCTATGCTCCTTTAACTTCAGGCGTCTCATATCGGATCACAATGTGCTTTGTCTTTCCATAATTCCTTGTCTTTATGTCTTGGACATAATCATTTTCATTTGGATCAGTTGCTTCGGTTGCCCATTTCAGTGATGCATCACTTCCCATGAAACTGGCCTCTGGTCTTGCACATTGATACGTGTGATAGACAGTGTGCTGTCTGGACATCAATTTCTACAGCTACAAAGATCTTTGACTTCCCCATGCTGTAAGGTAGGAGTGCACAAACAAAGCATTCTTCTTCTGAATTCCGTCTTCCAACTTCTTTCATATGCTGGTACCATATGTTATTTCCCAAGTGTGCTGTGCTGTCCAAGAAGTTTTTTAGTTCACGGTCATCTCCTTGTATGCTTCTCTTGATCCTCAAGGTTTTCATGTAGTTTGCTATTACTACGTCCTTGAACACCTCTGTATGGCTTCTTCTTGCTGGAGGATTCTCACTTACCTCAATCCATGGTGTGGGCCTTGTCGTGATACACAAAATGCAAATTTGCCAATCAGGGCTTTAGATGACAGCATTAGCCGCTGAAAGCCAATAGTTTATTCAAAGTATGTGCTAAATGCTGACAGTAGTCTGTTGTAGCACCTCCATTATGCAGTAGTGAGCTACAAGGAATATGCAGGCCTAGTAGGGATGGTAGGTCACATTATGCATTGTAGATAGACAGGCAGGGCAGAGGCCCCAGTTCTGTAGCTAATAGACATTATTGGAGTGTTTGGAGCATTATGGCACCTATATAGCGCTTAGATAGCCAATCTTAAGCGCTATGAACACTAAGCTATGAGTGCATGCCTTTTAGAGCTTGCTCACATAGGGTTAATTCATCTCGGCTTCTCTTAGAATATTCTGCCTTTCTAACTGTAGCCATGCATGGCTTCATAAACAAATCCTGTTTCCCTGAGAAGGCCTGATACGGCCTTGCCCACACGCTGATAAGGACATTCCAGTGCTTTCGCAGAGAGGGCTCCAAGGGAGGGGTACGAGCGAGCAGGGAGCATCGCAGAGAGAGTTGGGTTTTTCCATGAGCAAGCCTATTTTTTGCACAGGGAAAGTTCTGGAACTGTGCGTCATGGACTGACAGCACGAGATTACAAAAATGCATGCCCACATAGATCAGGTAGGAGATCGATCCGTGGACTTTGTTCGAGCAAGATCGAGTGTCCAGAACCTGGTGCTCTGTCAGCACCCTGCAGCGCTGTCCTCGGAGCGGGGCTGGCAACAGCTTGTTTATGAGGGCCAGGGTCTTCCAGTGCTGATTGAAGGGGCATAAGACTGTGTTTCTCTATGTTTCTCTAAGTTCTATGTTTCTCTATATTTTGTATTTCTCTAAGTTTTGTGTTTTGTAATCTTCTCTAACTTGAACCCCAAGATGCTGCTAAATTTTACTGTTTACGCTTTTTCTAATAAATGGTAAACATTTTGAAGGTGTCATTTGTCACTAGCATGAGTTCACTGCTCGGCACAATAGGACCTGTATTTTGGGCTTATTTGGGTAATTTTTGCTCTCAAGGGCTGGTCCCGAGGAAGATTTTCTCCATTTCAAGACAGGCCCCTTCATCTGTACCAATCGAGTAGGCAAAAGTCTGGCAATTCTTTCTTTTTCCTCTTGCCTCTTCCTGGCTCTGGCTATGGACGGCCATATTGATTCTGCTATCATCTGTGCTCATGAGATTTTGGCTGGGCTTGCACTTGCCCTTTTTAGTGATGGATCAGGGGTGCTTATCAATGCTGGCTCAGTTGGCTTCTTCTCCAACTCCTTTTGTCTCTTTAACAGTTCAGCTTTCTCCATTTGTATTTTCATTTCGCTTGTAGGATAGCTTTTTGTCGTCGGTTGTCCAACCTTCTCCACTTCTTTGGCCTGTGGTTCGGCAACTATTGACACTAGACCTGGTGTGTGTGCACTCATCGTTTGCATGCGTGTGGTTGTCAGTAACCTTCTTTCATTCTTACTCTGCCGACCCTGTCTCTGGCTTTTCAACTTGCTTGTCACTGCATGTGTGTCATTGCTAATCACATCCATTTCAAGTTCACTCACTCCTTTGTCAGACCTTCTAGGAATTGGGATCACTATAAAGGGTCTGGGTGCTTTTGTGGTTGTCATGCGTACATTATTAGGTGGGTGCACTGGAATCGGAACACTTTGTACACCTATGAAAAATGCAGCTCGAATCGTCAGTGACAATAAAACAACGATGAATGCAATGCAAAAATACATTATGCCCCTGTAGGTTAGGCGGCAGCTCTTAGTTTTGGAACAATAAGTGCGTCTCTCCTCCTGAGGGATGATGATGCTGTTGTTTTGATTTCCCATCTCTACATTCTAAGGAAAAAAGACTAACGTTAATATATTCTATGGAACAATATCTCTGGATTCTGATGTCTCTGCTTGTCGGTTGCAGGTACTGGAACAATTGTCCTCCTTTGCCTGGACAAAGGATTGTCTATTGTCTCTGGATACAGTTCCCTTTTCTATATTTGAAAAATGTCAATTAAGGCAATAAGTTCAGCAAGTCCTTTTTCACTGTACGTGTTCTTAATACACAAGCTCCCAGTCTGTTCCTCTTATCCGTTTCACTCCAGAAGACATGTTGTGTCCTTGATAGTATAAACAAGAGTGAAGTCTCTGGCAATACTTCTCGATCTGTCCCTCTGCGGAAAGTCTTACAATCTCCTCTGGAAATTCTGATGGTTATTAGAAAGTTCAACCTGTATCACAATACCATGTACATCTGTGTAGAGTTTGCTGGGTCTCTGATGAAAGTGAGGACGTCAACACCGGCGGGCCTCCCCACAAGTTCGGAAAGTCCTCAATTAGGCAAAAGAAAACATTGCTCGCCAATCTGCCATCTTCTGGTGATAGGGACATTTGTCTTGCCTTTGCCGAAATTCTGGAACTGCTCGGGACTCACTGTGAGCAGCTTATGTGATCTCGATGGGTGTGAAGAGCAACCTGAATTATGATTCCGTTCAGGATTCCACCAAGCGTTCTGTGTTTGCTGGGTCTCGAAGAAATGTCAAGAAGTCAGTGCGTCTCCCAACAAGATCTGGACAGTCTTCAATTAAACTAAAGAATAGCACGCTGAAAAGCCTATTCGCTTCTTCTTCTGCTTGGGACATTTGTTTTTTCCTCTTTGTACTCTGGAAGCAGGAGGAACTGCTCAGCGATCACGGTGAGCAGCCTCCTTATTGTCTTTTTGTTTTCAGGGTCTTGAAGAAATTCAGTGATGCTAGTGATCCTTCCCACTCGTGACTGGCATGACCTCAAGACTAGGTCAAAATAGACCAGAACGTCTTTAGTGATGTCGCTGCTGTGGGACACCATAAGTGAGTCCAAACAATGCTCCTGCTTGGAACGAGTCTGGATACTGTATTTTCTTCCAATTCGTGTGTCTGTCATCAAAATGTGGCATATCCTTTTCTTGTCAAGGCTTCAGTGTGCCTCAGTCCAAATTTCAAAGTTAATAACCTATGTTGTGGCTTATGCATGCATTTCTCTTCTTCACCCTGCAATTAGGATGCACAGAGTGTCCGTTTTTTATGTCCTTATCCCATTTTTTCTTTTGCATAGAGTGAATGTCCAAAGTTAAGCCACAACCTTGCACAAATGTTCTTTGCCTTTGCTTTGCTGGTCATGAGTCCTTCTTCCTCGTTATGGATCTCGTCTGCATGTGCTGCGGTTCTTCCCCGTCGTCTGTAGTCTCTATTCGTTGGGGTGCGGGCAGGAGGCTTTCTCCGATGTATGGCTTGATGTCACCCAGGAAGATCCAACCTCTTCTTCCTTGTAGCTTGACTGCAGAGGGAGTGACGTCTTCCACTGTGAAGGGTCCGTTGAACCTTGGCTCGTCCCACTTCTTTCTCGTGTGATTTTTCACCAGGACCGTGTCTCCAGGGACGATTGATGGTACACATAAATTCTGAATTGAGTTTGCAGTAGTATCTCCTTCTGTGTTCTGTGCTGCCTTGCACCCTTTTTGTCGTTGCTGCAGCTGTCCTGAAATTACAGTAAGCCAGGATTTCATGCAATTCAAGTAATTTTGCATTTCAGACCCTATGATTTCTCCTGTTGGCTGGGCATCACATCTAGCTCTATCCCGGGGTGTCAGTGGAGTGTGCATCCTTCTACCTGTTGCTATTTCGCGCGGCGTAAGATGATGGTCAGAACCAGGCTGGTTTCTGAGTGCGTACAGTGCCAATGGAAGGCAGTGTAGCCATCCCTTCTTTAGAGTAATCTTCAACTTGGCTATCCTTTCCTTTAACAAGCCATTGAGCTTCTCACATATCCCATTACCTTGCGGGTGATACGCCGATGAGAACTTGTGCTTTATACCAAGCAGCAAGCTGATCTGCTCAAATACTGCATTAACAAAGTGAGGACCATTATCTGACCTGGGAAATACCTCTCTCACCAGACATTTGGCCACACAGGTAGAGTCTGGGTGTGTACATGGACCTGCTTCCATCCATCTAGAGAATGGACACACCACAACAATTAGATACCTGTACCCGTTACATACTTGAATCATATCGACATAATCGACATTCAAGTGCTGAAAAGGTCCATTGGGCTTTGAGATGACTCCTCTAATTACTCTTAGTGTATGCCCAGCCGTGAACTGTTGCCAGATTATACAGTTCACCATAAAAAATGCAACGTGTTCTGCTAAGTTCGGTATAAACCAGTCTTCAGTGATCGTTGCTGCTAGATTCTCTTTTGACATGTGCGCTGGATAATGCAACTGTTCCAATGCTAATTTTAACAGGGCTATAGGCATTACTGGTTTACCAGTGCTGTCCTGTCGCCACAAGCTTTCAGAGGGGTTTAAAGAACACCCTTGCTGCTTCCAGAGGTTCTTTTCCTCCTGTGGTGCTTCCCATTGGAGTTCCATTAACTGGGTTTGCCCCATGTTACTATAACCCTCAGGTTCACTTCATGCAACAATCCTTTTTTCATGTACATCAGTTATTTCCACATTCATTATGGTTTCACCCTTGGTCCCCATACGCTTGGCCTCTGTGTCTGCTGCTTGATTTCCACGTGAGATAAAATCTGTCCTGTTCATGTGGGCGGCGCATTTCACGACCGCTATGCCCACTGGGAACTGTAGTGCCTTAATGAGCCTATTCCATAGGGCTGCGTGCTGCACTAGCGTGCCGTGCGCTCGGAGGTAGCCCCTCCTTTTCCAGCATGCTAGGCCTACGTGCACTGTAGACGTCCCATAGGCGGAGTCACTGTACACCGTTACTTCCAGGTCTGCGTGATTCTCGATAGCAAGGATCAACGCCAATAATTCTACAGCCTGTGCTGAATAGTGAGATGGTAATCGCGCACTAAAAAGTACTCGAAATTCTCCATTTGCTGTGTGCTTTACCACAGCAGTGCCTGTATATCTTTGTCCATCATTTTGATCGATTCTCAAAGAACCGTCAACGAAGACAATTTCTCCTCTGCCAATGCATTTTCTTTTACTCTGGGAATTTCATCATAGAATTCCTCATAATTTGCACAGTCATGGATCGGCTCTCCTTCAGTGACTGGTTCTGCTATGAACATAGCTGGGTTCACTATCTCACATCGAATTATCTTAATCGATGTATTCGATATGATCACTTCATAAGCAGAAGCTTTCCGAGATGTCAATGTGCCCGTTGGTTTCTCTAGAATGGCAAATAGCGCGTGCTCGACGAACAACATCATGGAGCATCCCATCACAATGGTTGTAGCTTTCTCCATGGCAAACGCTGCGGCAGCTAAACTTTGTTTCACAAGGGAAGTGGCCTCTCATCACTTGGTCCAAATTCCCACTGTAGTGTGCCAGGAGCTTGTACCCCAATGTGGTTCTCTATGTGAGTACTGCCGTCATAACACTGCCATTTGTGTGTGAAAACAAGTAGAATTCCTCTGCATAATTGGGAATCCCTAAAACTGGTGCTGTGCAAATGGCTATCTTGAGTTCAGTAAACCCTTCTTGCATGGTCTCAGACCATTCAATTTTTTCTTTCGTCACCTGTGCCTTCTTTAGGGCTTGTAACAAGGGCTTAGTATATGAGCTGTAGTCAAAGACCCATGCTCTAACATAATGGCAAAGACCTAGAATACTCTGCATCTGTTTTATCGTGTGTGGCTTGGCTGTGTTCAGTATGGCTGCAGCCCTTTCAGGGGTAACCCTTTTCCTCTCATGCGAGATCAGCTGACCTATGTACAGCACTTCTTGCTGACAATATTGTAACTTTTCTTTTTCAACTTTATATCCTTTCTCAGCCAATATAGTCGAAAGTTGAATAGAATCGTGTCTGTATCTTTCCTCTGTCGTGCTGAAAATTAAGATGTCATCCACATATTGCAAGACAACACTCTCTAATGCAACATTGCTTAAGTCCATCTGCAGGACTCGGTTGAAAATTGAGGGAGTCTCACACTACCCCTGGGGTAACCTCGTGCTTTTCAGATGCATCTGTCAGAATGTAAATGATGTCAAATCTTGTGAGTCTTTGTGTAATGGAATTGAGAAAAATGCATTTTTCAAGTCAATCACTGTGAAATACTGTGCCTCAACAGGTATATTGCATAGGATTGTGGCCGGGTTAGGGACTAGAGGGGATCGGCCTCTACAATATCATTTATCGGGCATAAATCTTGAATTTGTCTCCACGATCGTCCCTTTGATTTTTTAATCGGATAAACCACGGTGTTGCATGACGACTCTGACGTCACTAAGATGCCCAGTTCTATCACAGCAGAAATTGTCTTGAAAATTCCTTCATCTGCTTCCCTAGACATGGGATACTGTTGTGGCTTTGGCAAAATTGCTCCTGGTTTCAATTTAATCCTCACTTCTCCGACTCCTTTCAATAAGCCTTCGTCATAGGGGCCTGTGGTCCACACTGAGACAGGCACCTGGGCCATGTCGTCATCAAAATATTCAGGACGGTTCTGTGCCAGCATCATTCTCTGGGGCACTTATCATAGTCACCCAAAAAATGAGATTTACCTCAATTGTTGTTTCCTCAACACCTGTTTGTTCGTCAAACAGATCATCATCAGGGACGTCAGTCAATCTGTACCCAACCTCAATGGCGATTACTGTGCACCATTGTCTGCCTTCATCATCACAACCATCGATCAGTGTCATTTTCCCTCGCACCATGGCTGTGTGGATTGCCAAGGGAAATACTTGTCCTGTTTCTTCGTGCATAGGTATTCTTGGCCTAAATAGAAATTCATCTGGGGTCCTCATGGTTTTGCCTGCAAGGCCTGGTAGCCCTGCCCTTAGTATGCATATCCCATACATGAATATTTCTGGCTCCATTGGGATAGCTGTATGATCTAATCATCTCGCACATGTTCAAATAATGCATTCCTGGATTTGAACATATTATGCCCTTCTCCGTGAACGGGATTGTCATGTTTAACTTCGTCATTAGGTCTTATCCCAAGATATTTACTGGGGTTTGTCTTGAATATAGCAGTGGTACATTGATATCACATTCTCCTATAGAGACTGGAAGTTCATTTGTAAAAGGAATACGACTTGTTGCTCCTGTGAAGCCCTGAGTATTTATGGCATCGCCGGACAAGGAAAACTTGCCTTCACGTATACACGAGCGTGTTCCTGTGTCTACTAGGAAGGAATATTCTTTATCCCCTATTCGACATCTACCCTTGGTTCATCTTGAGTGTTAGGTGTCACTGATAGAACACATCAGGTTTCCCAGTGAGCTGTCCTAGTCCATATATAACTTTGTCCTATGCTGCGTGAATGGACTTCCTCTATCACCAGTGTTAGCTCTTATTCAATGCCTGTCCTGCACTTGTTGTCTATGACAGTTGCATTGGCGACTGTTGAGACTGTCCTTGTGGAAAACTTATCAAGTTTGAGGTTGAAAGCTTTGCTGTGCTCCTGGCGCTTGCTGTTGCACCGTGTGATTCTGTGCAACTCCATTTCCTCCTTGCTGTAAAAACACAGGTGGATTCACCATCCCTACTCTTGTTCCTTGTTCGTTTTGCACCATGCCTTGATTTTCTGCATGTGCGTGCTAGATGCCCTGTCATCCCACACATCCAACATATGGGCGGTGGTCTGATTATTTGCCCATTTGACATATCCCGATTGCCATTTTGCATGTTTTGAAAACCTTTCTGATTGTTTTGAAACCCTCCCTAATTACTCTGCCATCCTCTTCCTCGAAAGCCTCTCCCTCTGGGGTAAAACCCATTACTGCCCTGATTAACCTGCTGTTGATTATTGACTTGCAGTATGTTCGATCTGTCTGTGCTAGTTATCATTGCCCCTTCAGTGGCCTACTCTAATAGTTTTTTCTGCACTAATCTTGTCTCTTTGGCTTTTCGTGCAGCCTCTTTTTTGCGATTCTTCTCCTGCAGCAATCTGCAATAGTAAACTATGGTCAACTGTATTTCAGACCACGGTTTGGCCTCAATTCCTACCAATTTCCTGAGCTGCTTCTGTACCTGATCTGACAACCCTTGGCATAATATATGGTAAAACACGGGTATGGATTTCCCCCAAGATTCACGGGTTACCAATACGCAAGCGTCTTGGAAATTCTGAATGTAAAGCAAAGGATCCTCTGACTCCTTCATTTTTCATGTCATTATGGCTCCCATGTCAGATGTATCCAGGTATAGCAATCGCAAAGATTTCCATACTGCGGCTCTGCAATTGTTAAATGGAGCTCCATCATGTGCAGTATTAACTGTAGTCACGCCAGAGTAACCTGCACGTGTCCACACATTGTCAGCTCGATCACCAAGTATGGCGATTAAAAGACCCTTAATATCTCCAATAGCCAACGTGTTCCCTCCCTTCAGTCATTTTTTCTAGCTCATGAATCCATTTTCTGGCTCCCGAGGTTAACATTGGAAGCTTATTTTTCAGGTTTTCTCGATCCATGTGTGGCCATGGAATATACTGTGGCCTCGTTCCTCCTTTCTCAAGCAACAGGAATTGTAATACGTGGCACTCCTTTTCCTCTCTCATCATTTTTCTATCCAATGCAGGGATGATAGTCCCGCATCGCCGTCTACCTGGCAATGTCCATATTCGGCTCACATAGGGTGGTGGAGACACCCCCCTCTGACCGTAAGACACTCCTTCGTGTTGGTCTGACTGTGTGGTTGACTATGATGCCTTAGGGGCAGACTCGCTAAAATCTGACCATCTTATCCCTTTACCTCCGGAGAAGCGTTTTTCGCGTCTCCTCTCTTCTTCCTTTTCCTCATATTCCTCTGTTTCTGCATCTGATATTGTCTGTGCCCAATTCGTGCACTTCCTCTCATCTTCCTCGTTCCTATTTAATGTCAACCTATCTAGGGACAGCTCTCTATTTCTACTACTTCAAGAGGCATCCTCAGTATCGTACAGCTGAGTGCTCTCAAGAAGCTCGTCCTCTCCTCTCCCTTGGGGTACTTGCTCTAGCCCCATTTCATCACATATTCTATAGATCGTCTCTCCGATGCTTCTGGTGTCGAAGTCATCCTCGATATTTGCCCTAGACGTGCCTGGTACTGAATCGTACTCAGGAAAGAATTCTTCTATGTCTTCCCAATCTACTACTGGATCGGGTTTTTTAACCTCTCTTTCCAGATATTCAAGATCATGCGTTCACTGTCTTCGCTTACGTTCTATGTCGTCATCGAATTCTCTGTGCTTCCTAGCTTCCTCTCTGACCCTATCTTCTTCCCGTTTTTTTTCATCTGTTCTTGCCTGTCCTGATCATTAGCTGCTCTGCTTATGATCGTGTTTCCTTTCTTGCTCCTCGCGATACAACTGCTCTCGTCTCTGACTATCTTTTTTGCTGATCCTTTCGTCTCTCAATCCTTTTTCCTTTTCCTTTTCCTTTGTAAATCGTCTGGCTCTCCCTTTTGTCTCATGTCCTCAATGCCTTTACCATCGAGTTTCAATAGAATCTGCCCTCGCATCCATTCATTCTGTGTGAATGCTATCTCATCAGTTCTGTCCTCATCTCCTTTCCATCTTTTACCCTCTCTATTCTTATCTGGAGATGTACTTACTTGCGCTTGATCTCCTTTTTCTTTCTGGCACCTCTCCTTGTGCCTCAGGACTGTCTTTGTCTGGGTTTTCGTCATTACTTTGCGTAGGTGACTCATATGCCGGGTTACTATATCCCGTGGCTGCTTTAAATTCCCTTAGCAGGTATAATCCTTCGTCTTTACTGACTTCACTTAATGTTTCAGATAGGGCGGGTGGCACGGAAGGCGTCTCATCCCCCTCTGTGCATACGTTAAGTATCCAATCTAAGGGCGGTTCCAACTCCTTATCCTCTTGGTACATCTTCCAAAGTTTTAAACAAGCTAGGCGTTTGTCTAACATTTTGCCAGTGTACGTGGCGTGCAAATACATTGTCATGTGTTGCAGGATCGTTTTAGACAGCGATCCACCCTAGGGCCATGACATAAACAGTTTGCTGGCGGTTCCTTTAACCCATTCTGCACTGTACTTTTTCAGCTTAGGTGCATGTTTTGGCAACTGCTTGTACAAGTGTATTAACAGTGTAATATCTTCCATACTTAAAATTATTTCTCTTCTCCTCAAACAACACTTTGATACATTTTATGTTACTTAAACAAAATCAACAATATGAGCGAGCACCAATCGTCGCAAGCTCCAATCCTGTTTTTACGACAAGAATTATTTTTTCTTTTTCAAACAAGAATCATCGATTCATAGTATACAGTGTCTTAGTTACACAATTGCGTAATTTTCATGCTAATGCCTCCAAAATTTATTTTTTTATGACTTCAGAGAGAAAAAGAAAATAAAATAAAAACATAAGACAGATGTGACAGACTAGACAGAATAGACAGACTCCAGCCGCTACACAGATCTCCTGCCCATATGATTTACCCCGACATGGAGTGTAAGCCCATTCCTTTCAAAAACATCTTTAACCGTTTTGGTCTCCTATTTCGTCCTATTTTATTCAGGACTTTGAATGCAGGCTTCTTCTAACTGCTATATTAAAGCGTAGGTATTTGGGCATATCCTCTCTCTGCTCAGGTATCCTCCTGGTATCGTCCTCTATGCTCGGGTATCCTCCCGGTATCCTCTATGTATTGCTCGGTCATCCTCAAGTCACTGTTCCTTATATATATATATATATATATATATATACACACACACATTCTACTCTATCTCTAACTTTATTTTGTCCCGCCTTCAACCGTTACCTTCCCTTACTTGATCTAAGGCATGCAACTTTTTTCCAAAAGCGTTCAGTCTTTTTCACTCAACGTTTGCATGTTTTCCTCTCTGGATCCTCGGGATCACTGCCTTCGTCACCGCCTCTCCTGCCTTTCGCTCGATCGGCTCCTCGTAGAAGTGGGAAGGGGTTCGTGGGTGAAACACAGGTTCCTTCATACCTCAACCTGCAGGTTTTACAACGTCGTCTAGCCACTATCTACAGGGAGCTTCTCGGTCTACTTAGCCGGATGGCAAAGGACTTGTGATATTGCCGAGGACCTAGAGTTACTTTATGTCGATGGTCAATGGGTGTCTTGTCTAATCGATAATCGATACACCATGCTCTCTCTGCTACCAAGTTGGCACTAGGAGCCCAACTGGCCGACAAAGCTGGGAGTTGCCCAATAGCACTTTAAGATGAGTAGCAGCACCCGTGAGATGGATGGGGATGCAGATTAATACTCCAGCATCAAATCAATGATGACAACTCAATGGTTTGGTAAAGGGAGTCTGTTTAATGACAAGTACAAAAACCGGGAAGTTCATGAACATCAGCTATTGCTTGATCTTCCTTCTCGCTTCAACATCTCCAACGAACTTCATAAAAAACACATCATTTATACTAAAAACTCATCATCACTGACGTATAACGCTTAAAATGTTGCATGCAATTCTATTGGTTATAGGAAGGTAACTTTAATATAGGTGCTATATCTGTATATGGTAACGGAGTGAAGGGATTGGATAAATAATGTCAGGTGGGGCATCTAAGCCCTTCCTTCAACATGGCTCCTGTGGACGTCACTAAAAGTATGACGTCTCATTGGTTCTGCTAACTATAGGACCCAAGATACTTGGTCCACTATGATTGGGTTGGCATCAACCCCACTCATACTTTTCCACTAGCTTAGCAGCATGCAGAATAGCCGGCCAGGTGCAGGGTGCTCGTCTGTTCCCCCAGTCTTCCTCCAATTATTGCTACAATCAATCATCACCTCAGTGGTCATGTGTCAATTATTTCTTTGTGGTTGGCCTCGAGACTGCATCTCTGTCTGGAAAAGTTCAGATATCTGTGCATGGCACAAGGCAACGCGTAGGTGTGAAAGTTTCATCTCTTCTCGCTTGGCTGGTCACGTGATTCAGACATTGTGAAATCGTCTCATTCTCCATGCAATTTGTGTATTTGATTTAGTTTTGCCCACCACCTGCCTTCTGCGGCTTATCTTGACCTCTCTGAACAGGATATTCTGTTCTTTGCTTCATTAATTGTATCTACTGTTGGTCTATTTCGGCCAATATGACCTTGGCTTCTTGGCACGATTTGCATGCGTCTGAGTTTCTTTCTGTCTTTAGTTTTTGATTTACGTGCTGAGGGGCTCCTCTCCTGAGACCTTTAGTAACCCTTGGTTGATTCTGCTCTTGTGCATAGTGGAAGTATACTCATATAAAATTATCCTTTTTGAGGTAGATATGTATAGCGCTTGCCGCAATCTATCTTACTACTAAGCAGAAGCAAGCTGCACAGTTTTCTTAGCTTTCTTGCAGTTCCAAGCATATGTACACGTGTAAACTGGCTGAATATCTTCATTGTGCTTGTGGCAGAAGCTTCATACCTTTGACATCGGTATTTCACTTTAGGTTCATGATGTCCCTTATCCATGGATTTTCGTCTCTTTCCGTCATTCACAGCTTGTCATATCTTCTCTATGTGAGTCAGTCCGGGTTCTCGTGACGTCACCATTCGTCTTCCTTTAGGACCTTCTTGGCTTCTTAAGGCATTGTTTTTTGTTTGGCAATCATCAGTTTGTCTCACTTGTCGATATAGTTTCCTCAATGGGTACCTTACTGTCCAAGGTTTCTTATGTGCAGGTACCTCAATAGGTGCTGTCAGACTGATAGGTACTGGGCAGGCCCCACTGCGGCTCTCTGCTGTTTTATTTGCTCATCATACGTCACATATTTTGGCGTGAAAGTTCCTGGTGCTTCAAAATTAATGATTTGAGTGCGGGTCGTGCTTGGGACCTCCTCTACACCAATGATACAGAGAAGTGGAGTGGTTCAGTGAAAATAAGTCGCTCACTCGAAAGTCTCCACGAAAAGGTGAAAGGCTGTAGAGTGCTGCCAGACCTAGGGGCCGCAAGTGCCGGTGAAAAACCAGTAATCAGGGCCTCAGTGGTCTAGCAAAAAGCACAAACACTCACCTCTTCCTGGATCCCAAAGATGTTATGAAGTAAAAAAAATCTGCGTGAGCAACAGAGTTATTGATATTGATTGTTTATTTCTATTTCGCTCGTACACAATTGTTTCAGAGCACAACAAGGCAAGGGAGGGGAACATGAGAGAACAAAACAACGATCTTACTAAGCCCAGTGACATTGAGAACGTGCAAGTGCATGGGAGAGGGGGAGGGGAAACGTGCATGGAAGGGGGGAGAAATAGAAAGTGCAGAGCAAACAAGAAACAGATACATAATAATAAATAAATTAATAATAAAGGCAATAAACAGTGGTAGTTCAGCTAGCAAGTGGCAAGTGCTGGGTTTAAGGCAGCAAACAGGGTAGGTCTGATAAGTGCAGGAAGAAAAATGGGGGAAGACTGTATGGGTACAGCTATAGACCCCAGTGCAAGGGGTGGCCCGGAGGCAGTGCGGGAAGGTGGCAGCGTGAGCAGGTACCTGGGCCCGGAGGACAGAGGGTGGCCAGATGCAGAGTGCCAAGAGAGAACAGATCAGCAGGGGAGAGGGGGAGCGAAGGCTGAAGCAAAGAGGAAGGTCTTGAGGTGCTTCCGGAACCAGAGCTTTAGAGTGGCAAGAGGCTGTTCCAGAGGGAAGCTCCAGCCGAAGATAGAGATCTACCCTCAGCTTGTTTCTTTGAAAAACGATTGACCCTGAGGGATTTAGGGGTAGAGGAGCGAAGAGCTCAAGAGGGGAGGTATTTGCGGAGGGATAGCTGAAGGTATTTTGGACTGAGTCCCCAGAAAGGCTTGTGGACAATGCAGAGGGTTTTGAATTTAATCCTTGCATCCACTGGGAGCCAATGGAGAGATTTCAGAGCTGGAGAGATACGATCCCAGGTCTTGAGGCCAAGGACAAGTCTTGCAGTCCTGTTCTGAATTAGTTGCAGAGGGCGGAAAGTAGAGGCAGGTAGATTTAGAAAGAGACTGTTATAATAGTCCAACCTAAAAAGAACCAGAGCTTGGGAGACAGCGAGCTTCTGGGGGAAGGAGAGGAAAGGCAGAGTACCTCTGAGGAGGTGCAGTAGGAAGTTTGACTTTTTAGAGACATCAGAGATGTGGGCGGAGAAGGAAGGTTAAGATGTATCACACACACAACGGCATCATAGATGCAATGTAAACAAATCCAAAATGGTGAATACAGAGCACACAAAATGCTGGGGATAAAGGGTTGAACACAGCAGGGATGTTCTACATCCCAACATATATGTAAGAATATTAACGTTATCATATATATTTTGTCATTAAGATCTAAATAAATACTGTATGACTACCAAGCTACTTATACACTGCTGCCTTCCTTCATAGATTCCAAGAAGATGTTGAATCTATCAAGGGAATGCTAATAACTGGGAAACAACATTCATATGCAATGAAAAAATCCAATTGGGAACTAAGAGAGATAAGAATAAGTTAATAAATGATATTCTTGGCAAAATATAAGAGGAGCCCTTCTTTGAATACAAAAGAGAGAAAGGATGTACCAGGAATACCTGGTGTGCCTTGAGGAAGGATCAGAGATCCTTTAATAAACCAAGAAAGGGGGCGAGGAGGTAATAGCTGGTCCTAGGACCTCATTACGCGGTTGGCGGTAGAACCCACCGGTAGGTGGTGGTGGCGTGCTACCACCAACCTTGTAAACACTGTTTCTGCCGCCTGATATTCCGGTGTGACCGGGATATCATGAGCTGCAGCGGAACGGTAAATCCCCAATCCCATGGAGTCCCATGGGGTCACTGAAGCACTGGCACCGTTGCTAACGGTGCCAGTGCTTCTGTGAAAACACTGCCGGTAGGGGCCTGAACTACCCACAGGTCAGGCCTGCCAGGAGTACTGTGCCCCTGCCGGCAGACTCGTAGGAAAGTGTGCCGGTACCTTGCTACTGGCACCCTTATATACAGACTGCCAAACTTGTAATGATGCCCCTAGTCTTCCAGATCACATCACTTCTGATCCTCACTTCCTCCATGGTTATGCAGTATCAAGCTACTGTTTTGAAGGCTTAGTTAGTAACAGGAGGAGCAGGAGGAGCAGTAAATATGAGTATCCCTTTAAGAGCAAAAGAAATAGAGAAAAGATTCATCGAGGATATGTGGCCTGCATAGAGAACAGACATACATCAATGAAGTAAGAAATGGAGCGAGGAGGAGTAGAATTGCTAGTGCTGGAGATTAGTATACATAATTCAAACATTTTTGATTTTTTTAAAGTAACTGAATAGACCATGTAATAGTTGGGCCAGCAGGCAATTGCATGCCGCTCTATTCACACGCATGCACACATTTATGCCTACCGCACCACCTAACTATTTTATATGCGAAGCACAATGCTGTGGGTAGTCAGTGCATCCTACCGGGGGTGTGTGCATGTGGCAGCAGTTGGCAGATGGAAATAGCTAGGCTTGAGAGGCTGGGTCAGGGCAGCCTGGCCCATGTGGCCTCTAGCTATCAATTCCCAACTAATCTGGAAAAGTGAAATGTAAGAACTTTGGAAGCCTGCTAGCTTGCATTAGTTTCTTGGCAGAGCAGGTTTGCGCTCCACCATGAGACCACCACCCAATTTGCTGGCAGCCTGCGCTGCTGATGACTATTGTGCAGGTTTGATTATGAGGACGCAGCACTGGCGGCTCTCTATATGCCAGGCATAAAAAGTCAATTGCTACCTCCGTTGAACATATAAACACTGCACACCAAGAGGGGTGCATAGATGTAGAGGTACAACCAACCCAAAAGGGTGCACAGATGTAGCGGTACACCCAGCCCAATACGATTTTAAAAATGGAGGCACAGATGCAAAGCAAGAGGGGTGCCCAGATGTAGAGGTAACGTTGCTTTGGGTTGGGTGCATTTGTACATCTGTGCACCCCTCTTGCTTTGCCTCCATTTTAAAAATCATTTTGTGTTGGGTGTTCATCTACATGTGTGGACCTTACTTTAACTATCACAGTTTTGCAAGGTAGCTCTTTGCAAGCTCTTTCAGTTGGAAATGTTCCATCATGCATATGAGAGGTTCTGCCACAGATAAAAGAAATGTATTTGAAACCTGTGCCCCTTAACAATCTGCAGAGCCACGGACACTGTGTGTGTCTGTCTAGCTGTGACCTGGGGAAACCGGCAGTGCTTGAATGTCCGGCCTGAGCCGAATCAATGTCTTTTCCCCTTGTTAATTCTGTAATTGTTATGCTACCTGCATATTTTCAAAGTGCTAGGAGCACACCTGTGAGTCAGAAAGCTCTCCCCTCCCCCTGGCCTGTATTTACTGGTCCCCCGGCCTTTCCACAATTTAATCGCTGCACCGTCCCTTTTTAATTTACCAATGACTAGTCTCTGAGTGTCTAATTTGTGGATATGTAAACTGTGTTAACAATGCATTGTATGCTTCATATTTTTTCGAGATGCTTGTGTTAAACAGTGGCTTCTGTGTTGTGAATACTGAACCCATAGACTTAGGGCACTTTAAGACGAGGTAGCAATACTTAGAGATTGATCGGGATGCAGAATTTACTCAAATATCAATAATCAAACCGACTCAGGAAGTTAGCAAAACTTTGTCCGTTTCATTTGCAATTGACTAAAACAGGGCGTTACAACAGACATCAACGGACATTTGCTCGATTCCTCTCAACACATTTTATAAAAAACACAACTTTTATAGTCAAAACTCATCATATGTGATGTCACATTACGTGGCAAATTACTAAAACCTACTTGGGGATGTGATAGGCTTACAGGGAACATCTAGGTATACGTTCCATATTGACAAGGGTAGTGATTGGGTCTCTTACATCAGGTGGGCAACTAAGCCCTCCTCTATTGCAAGTCATCTTCCGTGTCATACGAATACTCAACACTTTATTGGTTACACAAACTATAGGGCTCTTTGATACATGGCCCTCTACAATTGGTTTGGCACCCTTGTATCCTTCAGGAATATTCCACACGCTAGCAGCACGCAGGCTATCACTCCAGGTGCAGGGAGGGTCGGCGTGATCATGCCTCCCCACCCAATTAGCCCACCATCCATCATCACTCTTGCTGTCTCTCAGTCAATTAAGGCTTTGAACTTAGCCTTGCAGAAGCTCTCTGTGCCTGATAATAAAAGGGAGTATCTTCTTGGGCTCGGTGTAGCTCAACCCAATGTCTATTTTGATCTCACTATGTGACTTGGAGACAGCATTTTCTAGCTCTTTTCTTCATTTAATTTCTTTAGTTAATTGCAAAAAGGGACGCCTTGAGTCTCTGCGATCGCTGGTGCATCTTTATGGCCGAGTGCAAGCACAGCAGACGGCAGGGGTCTTAAGGCGGAGGGAGTATCCAATGACTGGCCAATTTAAGGCCATATTTCAATAGTTTAGTAGAGGCAGAAACCAGCTACAAAGCCATTTAGAAGACGCGATATTCAGCGTGTGTGTTATTAAATATGGTTGCGTGCGTGTATGTGCGTGTCCGTGTGTATGTATGGGTGCAGGTCACTATTTTCTGGACCCACACAGGACTATGGGTTTGTGTTTATTTATTGATAATTTGGACCCTACTACTATTTATCATGTTCAGCAGAGGCCATGACAAATCACGCTGTAGCAAGCACCTGTTTACACACTTTGGAATGCAGCATGTGTACATTATGCATGTGTGTGTGTGCACAGACCTGCTACACATAGCACACGCCACACATACCCAGTCTCCTGCCCCTCCTTCAGCTCACGCCCATCAGAATTTGGCCACGTGCTTTCTCCAGAGACCCCGCCCCCTGGATTTCGTCTCCCACTTAAAGCACTGTCGTGGGCAACCGCTGAAGGCTCTTTTGGACGTGTAGGTAAGTTGCGGGCAGAGAGAGCTCTGGGCACGGATGCCCTCTGCTCATCGTGTGCACAGCACACCCGCCAGTTTCTTACACTGGCCCCTTCAGCTTATCACACTGCCCATCGGTGTGTGCGTCTCACAAACCAGCACGTGTAAGCAAGAGACCGTTCAGACTGCGACTCCCGCGCCTTCAGTCTGTGGCCTCTCTGCTGAGATTGCAGGCTTTAACAACATGGTCTAGTCACATAAAACGTAGGCCTCACCAAGTAAAGCAAAAAGGTGAGGTCTTATATTGACGTCACCTGTATTCTATTGGTTTTGGCATAAACCAGCTTGGCAAGACTCCAGAAACCTAAATCAGGTATAAGGGCTGCCATTTTGAGGGCTTGCCCGTCAACCTTTAGAAATGAAAATGTGGGTGAAACTTGTTTTTTTCCTTTTGTGGACGTGCTCTCCATTGACACCTATTGGCCGGCCAGGGGATCACATAGAGGAATGGGTGAGCCACTGTGGTTGTGTTTTGTTGGATGAGCGCAGTGCCTCCCGGTGTTATCTTATGGGCTAGGAACATGTCTTTCGTTGGCAATTAAGGGGTTAATAACCCGTGTCTGGCTGTGGCCCTGGGCCAGGTAGGGCTGTGTAACTGTGCTGAGTGCTCAGAATGCACATGCGCACAGCTGCCTAATGACCCTATGCCATGGGTGACACCTTCAGCCAGCCTTGGCCTTTTCACTTTGCATCCTGGGAATTGTAGTTTTATTTTTTCATTGTGAATGTCTGCCTATACGGTGTCACATATGACTTGGGGCCACCGGGCAGCAATGCATTCGCTCTTTGACAGGTGCCTGGTCCATGGAGCAACTTACTGTGTGATTGGATGGTGACGAAGCATGCCTTTGCTCAACTCGATGTATGAGGTTGATCGGTAAGGCCCACCCACAGGTTTGCCATAGGCAAGATGCGAATGCCACATAGAGTTGCCAACTGACTCCATGCGCGATGGGACACCCATCTCCACTGCTGGGCGTTGCTTTGACCTTAGTTTTACTTCAGTGCATGTAATTGACCCAACACTACAAACCACAGCAGGCAGTTGGTGGAGCAAACGAAATCCCATTGCTGGGGCATAGTGTCCCTTGCGACCCGGAGTCGAGTGGCAAGCCTACTGCCAACCAGAAAAGTAATGTACAATGTATTGCACAACAGTAGTGTCTCGCATAGGGCAGTAATGGAAAATGTTCCATCCTGGTCCAAACGTGGGTGGGGAGGCTGAGTATGATTGAAGTAAAACCGCATTTGACCAAGATCACACATACACTATCCCGGCTCTGTATACTTACACAACCAGGTGGAAGCTAGTGTAATTCCTGCACCCGCTATCCAATACCCCCGCCTCCCTCGTCTGTCCCATCCCCTTCCCTCCCCTTCGGAAAGCATGGTGAGTAGTTGCTTGCCCGATACGTCTACATCATTAATTCAAACCACTCCAGAATAGAGAGCGGGTGCCTGAGCTCTTGTGAAGGGAAAGGTCTGTTATCGGAGCCCAGCCGCCCAACAGTGTGTCAATTATCCCCCCTCCCCCGCCACTAATCAATACTGCTGGAGACGCAGACCCATCCGTTTCCGGCCTCCGGTATTGATCGGCCCTGATTTATTCACACACAGAGTTATCCAGACCCAGCTGTTGGATTGTGTGTCCCTTTGCCCGCTACAATGGGTAGGATTGGCCTGTAGGTAGGGGCATAACGTGGCAATTAAACTTCTTCCCTCTAGTGTCAGTGGCATACAAAGAACCCGTAAGTAAACATGTCAAGTGTGAAGGCGCTTGCATGATGTATCCTGTGGGCTGGTCTGGTGGCTTCAGATGAAGGGGCATGGCCCTGCTGCCTTTTGGTTGGTTGACCTCACACAGGGGAGCTGACTTATGAATTTCCCCGGGGTGCTCAAATATAGGAAGTGACATCACCCGCAGTTATATGACAATTTTGCACGTAGTCGCCAACTTGGTGCAAGGGGTTTGGGGTGGCGCAGAACAGTGGAAACATTGGCTAGCATGTACTGCATATACTAAGATCAAGTAAGAAGGTTTAAGCCTCCCATAAACCAATTACACCCCACTTATGCTTAATAACGTCTTACCTTCCAAGAGACAGTCATACACCTCTTTATACTGCCTTATTGTATTGTAGAGGAGGAGTCAAGTACCCCCACCAAAAGCTCTGCTCCCATGTTGCCTATATGTTGAGAGCCAGAAATTGAGACACGTGCAGTGCCAGTGAGGATGCCTGTACCGCAGAGAATCCTGTTAACAAGGTATCCATTGAGAAAACCCTATATGCATACATGAAGAAACTATGGCCTTTTGGATAAAGTTCTGGAGGATGTGTGAAAATGAGTTCAAAAGGAAGACTGGTGACGTCATGCGAAGCAGAACTGACGCACCCAGAAAAGATGCACAAGGCAAAATAATATAAACATTCTATAAGAACTGAAGAGGATGTGTCGAAGAAGAGCAACATTTCGGGCCCGAAATGAAGAGGCTCATGCTAAAGAAACGCTGAAGAAAATGCCAAATCAGTTTACACTCGTACAGACGCAGTAACGCAAGTAGACAAAGTAATCTAAGGCTGGGTACGTAGTGAATAGTTGCGGCAATGCGCCAATGTATATTCATAGGATTGTATAGAATCTGGATGTTCAACGATGCACTTTAGCAAGGCTTGAAACCCTGTGATTGGAAAGGGTTTTCACTGTGACGCAGTTAGAAAACAGCTAATGGCGAAGGAGAAATTCAAGAAAGGCTTGGCTGGCCCAGAACCAAGAAGTCGAGGCCACCGTGAGCCTGGTTGTCCATCTAGTAGTTAAATGAATGTGAGAAAGAAACAACCTTCTGTTTGAGGTGGAATGGAAAAACACTGAAGGTGTCAAGAGTTCATCAGCGAACCTTAGCACCGCCCAATCCGTGGCTTGGCCTTGGGGGGTGTCAGATACTGCGTTTTCAATCACCCCCTCCTCCAAACACACAAACGCAGAAGAAGCTGGCTCTCCTGTTTTAACAAGCACACAGACGCTTCCGTGCACACGTGTCTTTCTGTTGTCTCGTGCTAAAGTTCTGTGGGTGCTGCCAGTGGAGGACTGAAGAAGCAGAGCCCAGGGTAAAGGGCGGTATTTAGAGACTGCCGGGACTCTGACCCGGCTATCCCCCACCCACTTAAAGCACTGTTTACCAATTCTGAACATAATACGCGTGTCAGGACCCAAAGGATGGTACAGCTGTGGCTGCCCCTTCCTTACAAAATGATATGCAGCACTTGTAAGCAGAATGAAGGAATGGTGCACCTGCAAAAAACCCAAGTGAAAATCCTCATAATTACGGGCAGGAGGGCTCCATTTCGTGGTCCACACACACGTGACCTGCACCTACTAGAAAGTGTCTATTGATTCAGGATAGATAGGGATGCCTGTTCCCAATGAGTTGAAGGCAGGGGATACAAAAGTGACACAGGTTCAAAGGCAAATGTTCTGTCTCACGGCTTAGGAGATTGTAGAAGACAATTTAGTGGGAACACGCAGCACCTTCAGAATCGTTCCAATAGTCTCGGGAGGATAGCTCAGAGGGCAACATGCTTGCCTTGGAAGCAAGACGACCTGGAGACCACAGGTTCTATCCCTGGGTCTGCGCTTAGAAACCTCTGGGTATTAAGCGCATTATAAATAACCTATCATGTCATGTCATGACTACCTTGATTTGTTGCACTTGGCCAGGTGTCCGTCCAGGGCTGAGAAGACCCTTTTTGTCCAATCCCTGTTCACTATTCATGCTAAGCTTACACTATGTTGCAATGGCCAACTATTTTCCACTAACCTGCAACTCGACATTTGATACTTTCAGAGGTGGTCACAGGAGGAGCCATCAGAGATGGTTACCCAATAAGTATTCTAATCCATTATAGAACCTATATGTAGTTCACCTCACTAACCAATCCTATCCCCTGTTAGGATTATTGGGATGTAACTGCATTTTGTGATGTCACGCACTAACAAAACCAGCTGACAATTGCCTAGACACAGAGCTTGTGAAGAATGTTGCGTTGTTCATGCTGCAATCCCTGTCATTTGAATGTGCAATAAGGACAGTTGAACTTTGTCCTATGGCTGGATCTTCGGTTCTTGGTGCAGGGGATTTCCAGTGCCCAGTTCCTCTTGCATGTAAATTGGGAGGCTGTTAATAGTCTCCTGGCCGCCATTAAAAAGAAATAAATTGTATGTGTGTGGGTGTGTATGCAAGGGTTTGTGTTTGTATGTGTGTGAGTGAATGAGAGAGTGTATGTTGTTTGAGTGCCCATGTGAATGAGAGTGTAGGAATGCTGCATGGGTGCGGGTGAATGGGAGAGTGAATGAAGAATGAATGATGCTGTATGAATGTTGATGCGTGTATGTGGAACCGCGGAGCAGGCCTTGGATTGGCGGGAGAGGGACAGCAGCCAGGTGGACATCTTTTCTTACTGTGGCATGATATAACGTTTACTGGGCATCAAGGGTGAAGGTAGTATGATAGTGTTCCTACTTGGTACTGGTCCAGAGGTACCAGTATATGCACATATTTCTTTACAGTGGCATGGTATTTCTTACTGGACATCAAGGGTAAAGGCAGCATGATAATTGTTCCTACGTAGCACTTTACTTTACTGGGCATCAAGGGTGAAGGTAGCATGATGAGTGTTCCTACTTGGTTCTGTCCCACATTGATGGAGCCAGTCTGGACATATTCCTTTACTGTGGTATGGTATTTATTACCAGACATCTAGGGTAAAGCAAACATGATAAGTATTATTACTTGGCTAGACTTAGCTACATTGGTGCAGCCAACCTGGCTATATTTTCTTACTGTGGCATGACATTTTGTACTGGTAAAGCCAACAGTAGCATGTTCGTATATGGTAATACTAGTATATATTGTGACAGTCTTTATGCACATGTATGGGCACAGCCAACATGAACATGTTTTTTATACTTTAATATAGTGTGGGCAAAGGCATCGTGAAAGTGAGTTGGAAAATGCTCCTGTACACAGTTGTTGACTTGTTGTTGACTTGTATGTATTGGAGTATTTTATGTGTTACCCTACAAACCGATTTCAAACCGTGACCTTTTGCTACATTTTCTACAGAAAGTGTGCTGAAAATGCATGATTTGAACCCAATATTTTAAAAACAACGTTAGGGTAAGTGACCACCCAAACCCCCTTTGGTTGGTTTGGGGTCCCTTGCTGCTCGGGCTCTCCCCCATATTCGTGGGAAGAAAATCACAAGGGCCTCACTTAGACAAAACTGTGAATGTTAGCATGCTAAAGGTCAAGTAACCCACTAACCAACATAAGCTCGAACTCTGCTTACTTATCTCACTCAAAAAACTCACACAACCATCTCTCGCACAACAAGCCGCACGCACTTCACAACACTGCAACAACACATAAACTGGAGCAACAGCACACGCGGACTGACAGCGATCCAATACCCGCACCAAAGCTCAGCACCCAGTGTACACCGAGTTGAAGCTGCCAACAGAACACCACTCTTCTCACTATCCTACTCCCTCTTCACCTTACTAACCCACCCCACCTTATCTTTTCCAGATCCGCCAGAGCGCCTGGGGACCAATTCCGTTGGTGACGGTGCGCGGTACAAATACCTTTAACATTTAACCAGCTTGAGTATCTATATATGTATTTTTAGATAACACTAAGAACAGTAGTGCCACATTCAGGCTGCTTCTTGGACGTTAGCACCTCCCCTCAGAAGTGTGTGTGTTGCTGTACTCTGGATGGCTCTGTGCATTTGAACCCTTGCAGCGCCACGGCTCGTAGTACACACGCTATCCTGGAACTGTGACAGCTTTGTGTGTTCAAGGCCCAAGCTCCAGAGGTAGCCCTCCCACCTTAAAGGAATGGTTCGGTCAGAAATATTATTGGCCAAAAAGCTTGCCAATAATAAAACAAATATCTAAAATATATATATTTTTTAAGTCCCTATGGAAGGTTTCGAGCAAATGAAGCTCAAACTTTAAAATTGGAAGCACTAGGGGGCATCCATTTTGTGATGTCAGGCAGCCTCCTCAGCTCTGCCCTTGCAGCACTAAACAAGCAGCAAAAGCCCCCTACTGGGAGCTTTTGCTTACTGCAGCCTGAGCAGAGCTGAGGAGGCTGCCTTCCCTTTCATTTTACATTTTCTGTGCTCCCCAAGCCCAGGGAAGCACAGAAAATGTAAATGAAGGCAAAAAGCCGAGGCGCACCAATTAAAAATATAACATTGTTGTATTTGTGATTGCCGTGGTTGGAAAACCACGGCAATCACAAATACAACAACGTTGTTATTATGACAGTGGCAGCTTTCGCGTGGAGTCTTCTGGGCTCCCCCAACCCTGAGGGAGTCCAGGAGACTCCCAGCGAAAGCTGCCGCATTCAGAATAACAACGTTGTTGTATTTATAACAGAATAACAGAATAACTCCCCCCAGGGAGCCCGAGAGCACTAAAGTGAAAGCTGCTGTAGGTAAAAACACTGTGGCATTTCTAAACACCCGCATTGTGTTGCTGCTTACAGCAGCTTTCACTTTGGGGCTCTCAGACTCCCCCGGGGAGCCAGAGAGCCCCAAAGTGAAAGCTGCTGTAGGTAGAAACACTGCAGCATTTCTAAACACACGTGTTGTGTTTCTGCCTACAGCAGCTTTCACTTTGGGGCTCTCGGGCTCCATGGGGGGAGCCTGAGAGCTCCAAAGTGAAAACAGCTGTAGGCAGAAACACTGCGGCATGGAAACACAACCGCGTTGTGTTTCTGCCTGCCTTGGCTTTCACTTTGGGTCTCCAGTGCTCCCCCGGGGGAGCAGCGGAATCCCAAAGTGATAGCCACGGCAGGCAGAAACACAACGCGGTTGTGTTTCAAAAATGCTGCGGTTTTTCTTTCTAAGTTTCTCAGGCTCCTCCGGCTTGGAGGAGCACGAGAAACTTAGAAAGAAAAACCGCAGCGTTTTTGAAACACAACAACGTTGTATTTATGTTTGCGGTAGCTTCAGCTTGGAGCCCAGAGGGCTCCAAGCTGAAGCTACCGCAAACATAAATACAACGTTTTAAAAGCTGCGGTTTTATTTCTAAGTTTTACGGGCTCCTCCAGCCCGGAAAACGTAGAAAAAAAATGCAGCTAGTGCTTATTTAAAAAAAAAAATAGCACTTATTGAGATGCAGCTGCAGCTTTCCTGCCTGCAGTCTCTGGTCCCCGTCCTCCGAGTCCAGCACCAATGAAGCAAAAGCCACCCAGTGGTAGCTTTTGTTTACTACATCTGGCTGGCTTTTGCTTCATTAGTGCTGTAAAGGCAAGCACAGGCGGCATACATTTCACAAAATGGATGCCCACTAGTGCTTGCAATTTTAAAGTTTGAGCTTCATTTGCTTGAAAGTTTCCATAGGGACTTAAAAACAAAATATATTTTAGATATTTGTTTTATTATTGGCCATCTTTTTGGCCAATAATATTTCTGACCGAACCATTCCTTTAATGCCAGGCAGAGGCCTGAGGAGCCACGACCCGCAAACGGGGGAGCTGGCTAGGGTGAGCAGGTGGGCCCCGGCCCTTACAAGAAAATGAGTTGACCTTAGCAGACTGCACCTCTCTGCGCAGGAGTGGACGTTCTGGAAGTTGGGGCTGGGTCTTCCTCAAGCTAGGAATGCAGTCCTTGAACACCATGGCTTTTCAAATCTGCAATCTCTCCATTGGCTCCCAGTGGATGCAAGGATGAAATTCCAAACCTCTGCATTGTCCACAAGGCTCTCTGAGGCCTGGGTCCAAAATACCTTCAGCTATCCCTCTGCAAATGCCTCCCCTCTCGAGTTCTTCCCTCCTCTATCTCTAACTCCCTCAGGGTCAGTCGTTTTTCAAAGAAACGAGCTGGGGGTAGATCTCTGTCTTTGGCTGGGGCCTCCCTCTGGAACAGCCTCCCTGCCACTCTAAAACTTGAGGAGAACCATCTCTGGTTCCCGAAGCACCTCAAGACCTTCCTTTTTGCTTCTGCCTTCACACCCCCTCTCCCCTGCTGATCTGTTCTCTCTTGGCACCGTGCACCTGGTCACCCAGGTTCCTGCTCACCTTGCCACCCTCCCGCTCTGCCTCCGGGCCACCCCTTGGACTGGGATCTGTATCTGTACCCATACAGTCCCCCCTCTTTCTTCCTTGTACTTATCTGACCTACCCTGTCTGCTGCCTTAAACTCAGCACTTGCCACCTGCTGGCTGCACTACCACTTTTGTTGCTTTTATTATTTATTTATTAATATTTATTCTGTTCTCCTTTTGCTCCGCACTTTCCACTTCTCCCCCCTTCCTTGCACTTTTCCCCTCCCCCTCTCCCATGATCTTGTGCATTCTCAATGTCACTGTGCATAGTAAGATCGTTGTTTTGTTCTCCCCTGCTCCCCTCCCTTGCCTTGTCGCGCTCTGAAACACTTGTGTATGAGCGCAATAGAAAAAAAATATCAATTCAATTGGATTTAATTCAAAGCTGCTGGATGCTTTGGAAGAAGACTGATCTGACAGAAGAGGGTTCCTTCGCGCGCTGTTACAGAAGGCGCTGTTTTTAAGTGCCTAGGGCTCATTTAATAGCAAATGCAAATTGCATGCAGGGTGCCACAAAAGTTTGTACTTACCTGCTGTTTGTCCCCCCGCATACACTTTCAATATTTGCAAAGCAGCAAACGCTCGCTGCAATCTACACTTTGCAGGCCGCATTTATCAATACCATCTGCCAGCTCTTTAGCAGCAGGTTCTAATTCGAAATGCAGGAATCCATTTGTTTTACTTCTGCATGAAACCTAACGGAGGAGGAAAGCATGGCACAGAGGTTACCTCCGGTCTGTGCCTCCTCCTCCACTTTGCCGGAGCGTGGAAGTGGGCTGGAGCGGAACATGGATATGTAAAAACAATTTGCCTTGCTTGGACGCCTCAATTTCCCACACCTCCCAATTGAAAATGACACCCTCTGTATGGAACACAAATGGTGTATTGAGAAGTATGCCCTCCGGGTAAATGGCGAGGTGCCTCATTCGATTATGTTTGTGGGCAGGAAGGAAAAACAGGTGATGGCACAATCTTAGAATATGACATTAAACACTTCGAGGGCGACCGACCGCATTATCTGACTTTCAAAGAAACGGCGGGCGAGTTTGTAGGGTCTTAGCAAGGAGGCCTCGCCGTAGCGTGATATTTGGGAGCAGAGATCCCAGAGCCAGTAACTTGCAGGAATGGCATGTTATCGCACTCCAATGCACTGGATGACAGAGAGGGAGGTGGTGCGGGGAAAAGGATAACAGAGAGTCTCTGTACGTTGTCTGGTGCTGGCGGTGACTCTCAAGAAGTGCTTTAAGTGGGATGCAAAATCAAGGGGGGCTATAACAAGTGTGTGTGGCCAACGTGTGGGGCATGCCCTACTGAGTGCTGGGCATGGCCTGAAGAAGGGACAGGTGGCTTCGGCAAAGTCCTTCTGCACCACACATCACGAGACCCTGCTGCACCATGTATGTTGGGTTAATTAGCATTGGCTTGGATGGTCTTGTTTGCATTCAGTCTGTAAATCTCTATCTTTCTCTGTTTGTAAATATATTACTCTCTGTAAATAATGTTCTCAGTATACAAATCAGTGAAAAAATAGGTCCTCCTGTAAATAAATCACCCAGTCCTGACTTCACGACCAGCTCAGGACCAGCTTAATGGCCTTTTTTTAACAGGTCATTTAGGATTTCAGCTCTCTGGTGGATGCCTTCTTTTGTTCTGCTGTGCAGAGGCCAGCACACCTATTCCGTGATAATCTGCAGCCACTCACCCCTACCTCTGCCGATTTATCTAAGAATTTGCTACACAACGAACCCCCACGATGGGGCTGATTGTATGTACATATTCTCCAGGCTTCATAAGCTAAAGGCTGTGTCATTTTAAATATGCATTTGCTGGCCAAAGGCAGACATCTTTTAAAGGTGTGAACTTATCTCTGATATGTTTTGTCTGGTCATTTTATATATTGGAGGAAACAACCTGGTGGCCTTAGAGGAGCAGGGCCTAGTGGTGGAGCTGGCATGAGTGGCAATGTTTTATACAAAAGCAATTGTGGCGTGGTGGTACATGGTCACCAGAAACTATCGGAAAAGGGGACTGCCAGCAAAGCCCTTTATTTTGTCAGCAAGTAAAGGGACCAATGAGATGGCCAAGTAGATCTTTGGTGTGGGAAGTGAATAAGCTTGCAGCATAATGAAGTTCAAGTTGGACTTATTTTATGGAGCCACAATGATAACACCAATAACATCACTGATTGGAGTGTGCCTTAGAAAACATCTCCACTGTAATCTATGCACCTCACTGGTGTCTCTGAGGGGGTAACCGAGGGGGCCCCAAACATCATTGAAAAATGAGCACCCCTACACATCTTCAGTCAGCCCTGAAATGACATACGAGACAGGAGAGGATGACAAATAGCTCAAATGAAAACTAATGGCTGCTCTGCATAAAATAAACAGCATTTTGGGAATGTAAGACCACACATTTTTATATTAGACAAATATGTCTGTGACAGTGATTCAAGTCTGCTCCCATTCTAAGCACATGATGCGCTCTGTTTGTGCTGGTCATTTAATTCGTGATAACACCAACAGCCTGATTCATGGAATTATTTGTGTGAAAAACGCAGATTTGCGCCCCTTTCTCCCCGAAAATCCCTGTTTGAAGCATGGGGATTTTCGGACAGAAAGGCGCGCAAATCTGCGTTTTTCACGCAAATAATTCCATGAATCAGGCAGCAAATTGTAAAATGTTTGCAAACCACAAGTCATATCTACTCATTTGGACAACTTCAGCCTTTGAGCATGGGGCGTCGGCTGTGCTGGCTGAGTGGGAGACAGCTTCTGGTTTCCCTGCACATATTCACAGCTTGTTCTATCATAAAGCAGCTTAGGTCTTTTTGTGCATGCTTTCAGGCTCTTGACTCACGCTCAGGGAAAATGGTGCTGGGCTCTTATTTGTGGGGGACTGGTGGGCCCTGCCAGTACCCTGGCAAGTTGTACCCTCAGCACACTTAAAGCCCTGCTCTCAACCTAGTGACTCTTTAAGGCATGTGAAATCAGGTGTGTGTGGCAGTAATTCCGGTAAAGTCAACGGGTGCTAATTCATTTTTAACTGTTGGTAAAGGTTTTTCTGGGCGTGACATCCATTGAAGTCTATGGAAGAGAACTGTTGTGTTGGAAGACGAAAATGCAGCCAAAGTGGGTAACAGACTCCAGATTGGGTATGGGAGGCATGCCTTTAGTACTGGGTAACAGACTCCAGATTGGGTATGGGAGGCATGCCTTTAGTACTGGGTAACAGACTCCAGATTGGGTATGGGAGGCATGCCTTTAATACTGGGTAACAGGCTCCAGATTGGGCATGGGAGGCATGCCTTTAGTACCCATTTCATGATCGCTGTACATTGGAAAGTGGAGCGGGATATGTCTTTGAGTGTCTGGTCGAGCAGGTATGACGTGTCTTTGAGGGAGATGGTAGTGAAGCGATTGATCATGCATGTTGCAGAAAATAGCATTGGCAGTGCTTCTTTTTAATATACCGGATGGCGTAGCGGTGACGCCAGCCAATAATATTAAACAATGATTCCAGTATTGGGGAGCAATTAGTTTATGTCCATTTATTTAAACTAAAGCTGTTTGTTATTGGATGAATTAAAAAAAATCAACAAAGGCTGTAGATGCATTGAAGAATGATTGGTTTCGTAATACAGCGGGTAAACTCCAGTTTGCACGTATCTACCTTTTGGCTGCATTTTCTCAGTATTTTCTGGCGGTAAATGTTTTTCAGTTTGAAGCAACTTGGTATATTGTCAACCGTGGGTGCACCTCTACTATAGTGTCCCGTTGCACAGCTCACAACTGCTCAATGCAATTCATAGAGGTCAGCCTGAAAGTTCAGCCGGGCTACCATTGATATGCCAAACTGATGCATTGAGTTGAGGCCAGAGTAGTTCATGTGCACCAGAGTTAAGGTGTGGATTTGGAGTGCCCGGGTAGCCCTGAGCCCAGCATGCCACTTTCTTTTCTTACAGCACCCTGAATTCACTCAGATGAAGTGGTGGTTGTGCAAGAAGAGATAGCTGAGTGGGTTTAATGTCTACTGCTGTGATCAGTGCACAACCTGCAGGAACCAGGTTCGAATCGTTCAGCCCTTTCTTAATAATACTAGCTTTTATTATTAGACCTCATGGTGCCTCCTATCACTTATTTGCACTGTAATAACATGTGTGATTATTACCCAACTAATCAAGGATGCAGGGCATCACGGGCCACCTGGGATTCAAACCCGTGTCTGGCAGTCTGCACAGATGCCTTTGGTAGCCCACAAGATGCTGACTCATTTTTCTAGGGAGTTTCTCAATCTTCCTAATTATACTCTCCGTCCTCTACAACTCATTCAGAACAGAACCGCAAGACTTATCCTTGTCCTCAAGCCATGGGACTGCATCTCTCCTGCACTGAACTCCCTCCACTCTGAACTTAACAAAAATGAATCGCTCTAAACATTTTGAGCAGGACTGAAAAAACACCCTTTTAGATAGGGTTTTCCGTTTGACTTTGGGCTACTATGATCATGTGATTGGTGATTATACTTCTGTCTGCTGATATATTCCAACTGCACTAAGAATCGATTTGGTTAGTTGTGTGCGCATTTACAAATATCTCAATCAATCAATCAATCAATTATTCAATCCACTGGCTCCCAATGGCTGCAAGGATCAAGACCCCCTGCATAATCCACAAGGCTTTCTGGGGCTTGGGCCCGCACTGTCTACAACGCTCTCTTGCTAAATGCTCTGCCCCTAGAGTCCTCCACTCGTTTTCCTGCAACTCTCTGCGGGTGAGCCGCTTTCACAAACAGAGATTTGGGGGTAGATCTTTATCCTCTGCAGCCTCCCTGCCTCTCTCCGTCTTGAGCCGGAACACCTTAAGTTCTGGAAACTCTGCAAGACCTTCCTTTTCTCATCCTCCTTCTCTCTCCCTCTCCCCTGCTAACCTCCCTTCTTTTTCTCTCCACCCTCCTTCTCCTCCCTAACACTGTTCAGTTTTTGCTGACTGGTTGCCTGGTTCACCTCCAGAGCCTACAGGTCCCATGCTCCCCCGCCATCTTTTCTACACTTGCCTCCGTGCCGCTGCACTTTGATCAACATTACTGCACTTTCAGTTTACGCCCCATGAGCAGGGCAACCTCTCTACACTAAACCCAGGGCCCTGCTGGAACGGACTCATTTTGTCCCCCCCCCCAGTTCCCCCTTTCTCCGCACCTCCGTCTGTACGTATGCATTACCTAAATGTACTAGGACCAGTCAGCTGTCTGTCCTGTCCCCCCACCCACTGTCTCTCGCCCCACCCTCCAAAGCTTGGTCGCAACTTAACACTTCATGCACTTGCACTAGGGGAAATGTCGTCAGGCCTATTATTCTAGTTTCTCTGTGTTGATCATTTGAAATCTTCAAGGCCTAAGAATGAGTACTGTATTCCCTTGCTCCCTTCCCGCATTGAAGCTCTTTGAAGCACTTCATCTGTGTATAAGTGCTGCATAAATAAACAATACAATTAAATAAATAAACACATTTGATGTCACTGAAATGGGCACAGTTGTGTTAGGCGATAGTAACCACTTTTATTTTACAGTGCTTCAAAGCCTAAAGGCTGTAGGAGTAAGCACTAAACACAAAAATAATGTCTTAGTTAACCACTGTAAAACTAGGGATCAAGTTGGATTTGCAGGGAAGATGCCTTAAATCCTATAAAATGGATGCACCAAATGGGTCAATATTGCCAAGTAGTGTCTTCTGCTGCTCCACAGCCCTCCAAACGTCGGGTTGCCGTCTAGGGAGGCCAGATGACTTAGCCTGCGCTATCATTTAACACACGGATGCTATCCGATGATTTAGTTCAATTGGTTACATTACAGCAACCCAAGCCTACATGTCCCAGAATGCGCTATTTATGTTTGTATCTTGACAGAGTTTGAGACTGTACTGGGAAGAGGGAGGCAGGACCTGTAATTCGTTTAGCTATGGGAGCATGTTTTTCCTCCTTTTGCTGTCGATTTGGAGCAGAATATTTTATTTTAAGCCTCTGTGTTGTGAACATTCCAAACCTGCCTAGTCTTCATGTACTGTTAGGAACTGCGCTCATGCTCGGAATCCCAGAGCGAGACCTGCGGCGAGGAAGGGTCCTGGAGCCGGGGAAGGTGGGCACTGCTGGGAATAGCTGAGGAGCAGCTGCCTGGAGGGCGGCAGTGACCTCACCACGAAGCATCATCTCCAGGCATGAGGCATTGCAATGACATGCTCCCTGGGGGCCACTCCTCCCCCGCCCCCACACTGACTGTCTGCCCACCCACTCACCTTCACAATACAATCCTAGGCACTTTATTGGCATGGCAATGTAGACACATATTGCCCAAGTAAAGGCATGTGACAGAGCAATGCCACATTCCCTTCAGCTACGGTAGATGCCCGGAATGTCTTTGCGTGCACGGCAGCACACGAGAAAGTGTCTCTTTCTCTGCTTCTCCCAAGTCACATTGTCGCAGATTCTATCGCCCTGGAGCTTCCTGTTTGAGCTGTGTCAGCCAGACTCTATTTTCAGCTTGCGGTCACCAAGTCTGTGTTTGGTGAGCGATTTCCTATGCTTTTTGTAAATTTATTTTTAACCAAGGTGAAGTACTCTGCACGTTTAAAGTGTATCCCCGGCGATTCGCAGCACGCTAGCTTGTCCCAGTTCTGCTGTCCAGTACATTGTGCATTGCTTCTTCAGGGTCTGTTTTAAGTCTCTAGCCTAGGGGTCTGCAACCCGCGGCTCTCTAGATGTTTTGGACTACAACTCCCATGACCACTTAACATTTACTATCCTTGGCTGGATTTGGTCGAAATGAATCCAATTTACCTACCCCACCAAAAGACCTAGGGTGTTTTGGTGTCCGGAGAAGCTCAAGAAGAGGGGCATGACTGATTCTGACGCGTGTTGGTGCTGTGGTTTGGATGTTGGGACTCTTGAACATATGCTCTGGGATTGTGTCAGGGTCCGGGGCTTCTGGCATGAGGTTTGCAGTATGTGCTTGCGAGTCCTGGATCGCACAATTGATCTGGACTTTAAGACGATGGTTTTGGGATGTAGTGAATTACTTGAAGATCTTTCTGTGTCTGAGAAGAAATTTTTGTTTAGGGGAGCTTCAGTGTCTAAAAGACTGATCTTGAGGGGTTGGAAATCCCGGATTCCTCCAACTGCGGAAAGTTGGATTGGTGAGATGATTTCCTTGGCAAATATTGAGAGGGTGATATATAGGCGATTGAGGAAACTGCAGGTACATGCTAAGGTGTGGGATTCATTCTTAGATCTGTATTAGCAAGTAGACTATATGTAAACATGTATTGGCTTGAGGTTTGTATATATTGCAGGGTTTTTTTTTTTCTCTCTCTTCTCTGCTCTTCCTTTGTTGTATTTATTGTATTTGCTATGTGATTGATGTATTCTTGTTGTGGTTAAATTGTAAATAAATATTTAAAATAAAAAAAAAATATATAAAATGCATACCACCAAAAGTTCAAAAAACAAAAGTTTGAACGTATGTTTTGGTGTGGCAGGTAAAAAAAAAAGAAAAACAAAGGCTGCGGGGCTGCGGGGGTGTCCCCAGCAGCAACCCACTCACTATACTACACAGTATAGTGAGCAGGGCTGCCCGACAAAAATTAAAAAAATAAAAAGGCTGCAGGGATGTCCCCCGCAACACCCCGCGCACTACACTATAGAGTATACAGTATAGTGAGCGGGGGTTGCCCAACAATACATTTAAATAAAGGCTGCAGGGGTTGTATAATGTATAGTTTAGTGAGCGAGGGTTGCAGGGGATACCCCTGCAGCTGCCCGAAAAAGAAGGGGAAAAAAAAGAAGAAAAGGACCCTGGAGCGCCAAATCCGATCACGGAAGTGAAAGGGAACAGGCGTCTCAGGGTCCAGCAAGACAGAAGGCAATGTAAGTAAGGGGCGGGGATGTGTTGGGGGTGAGGGTAGGGGTGTGGGTGGGGGTTTGGCTAGGGGTTTGGGCACATTGGGAATGTTCAGGGGAGAAATGACTGAAGATTATTTCGAGCAAATAATCTTCGGTCATTTCTCCCTCGAACATTCCCGTCGCGGGAAAATCACACAGATTCATCCTGGCTAGGCCTGATGGGAATTGCAGTCCAAAACATCTGGAGAGACAAATGTTGCCGACCCCTGCTCCAGCCGGTGTCTCCTCCCGTTTTTTGGGTTTCCTTTGCTGGGGCAATGTGGGGCAGTCTAATGACACATGACATAACATGTCATATTTTGCGCAGTGGATTTGCTGTTTGGTCTTGCAGTCTCTGCTAGGGGAGGGAGTCTGGGTTACCGCTCCCGATATTGCACCAAAACTTACAAATGTGCTTTTGGAAGTCAAGCAGCAGCAGGAGGAAGCTCCCTAGTCCTGCTCTGCGGCCATGGCGTGGGCAGTTTCCATGCACACTAAATACCTATTTGCGGGGTTGGCGGTGCAGAATTTCTGCTGCATACTTGTGCCATTCTGCACACTCGTTCATATTCTTACTTGTTTAGTGTTAGGAGGTACGCCCATAAAGTAGGGTAGGGGAGATGGTTCGAACAGTTTTCACATTCATTTTACTGGTACATTGAAATACACTGCTGGCTTCTTTGGGGAATGGAATGGGAGACAGGTTTCTTGTTGAAGTGCTTCTATTGCCATTTGAAAGCTTCCAGGCGCACTTATTCTGAGACCTGGGTAAGTGTAGTCTGTAACATGCTCAACGTTCGTGCCATTAAGGACCAGTTTGAATTGGTTGCCATTGCTCTTAGCTTTATTCTGGAATTCCACGATTTTAGGCGTTTTTAGGTTCACTTCGAATGCCGGGCCTTGCAGTGATCTTCGTTGAAGTTGACATTATGTTGGAGTCCTTGCTTGGTGGGTGCCATGTTGCCGGGGCATCTGCATAGGGCAGGCCTTTTATTTCTGTGCCATCAAGTCTCAGACCTTGGGCCGGGAATTCCTCCTGCAACATAGGGAAGTCATTGATATAGAGATTGAGGGGGGATGGGCGGAGGTTTCACCCTTGTCTCACTACTACCAGCGCTGGTCAATGGGCCGGCTCTTGCCGAATCCGCGATCTGGCTTCAGATGACTTGCCGGATCTCGAGACCCGGCCTGCCTACACCCTGACCAAGCTATTACTCTGGTGGGGGCTCGGTGATCTAATCTGCGCTGTCCTTCCTTCCCCAGCCTTCACACGCGCTTTTCCTGTACTTATTTGCTCAGCCCGTTTCTTTCTTCTGTCCTGAAAGGGACACCACAGGAATCAATGGCCCATGATCCCGTCAGATAGCACAGCGAATAGAGTGCTCCCTTGGACATTCTGCGGCAGGTTCGAATCCCAACAGGGCCAAACTCCACCATTCATCCTTCAGAGGTCGATAAACGAGCACCACACACCGTGGGAATAATAAGCAGCGCTCAGATACCTGAGGGTTCATAGCGCTACAAAAATGCAAAAGTATTATTATTATTTATGAATATCATTGGGGTGGGGGCCATCACTGTTAATAGCAGGCATTCTTCATGCTGGGCACACTGTTGTTTTCCAAATGTACATTTTACACTTTCATAGAAAACAAAGCCATTACCAAACTCAAAAATGCTGCTTGCATTCATTAGTTCACTAGCTTTCTTTGAAATGTTTTTTTTGTGTCGGACTATCACACCAATACTCTGTAATTTGTGTGCCCCTTGCTTTGTGTTTTATCACAAGTTATATTTATAAAGATGTTATATGCTTGTCAAACTGGTTAATCACAAATACATGCTTCTTTTGTGCTGACATTTATCAGGAAATTAAACTGTGGGTACATGGGTGCCAACATTTGATTTTCACTATACGGGCATACATACCCCCCCCCCCCACCACCGTCCTAAATATAAGCAACCCATCCCATCCCCAGTCCAACCCATCAACCAGCCCAACTCATCCCCTGGCCAAACACATTTTATAATTGGAATCAGAACTTTGCTTTTTTGAAATCCGGGCTGATTTGGTTTACAACAAAGAAAAAAATGATTACAAAATAGTTTAAGTTCATGTCCATTTCGATCAAAGCACCAATATTTGTATAAATAAAACACAATACACATTTGTATAGACCCATTGTGATTACTCGAAAAAAGAGGTGTGAGATAACATATAGTGATTTCTGGTGAGATCCCTGTAACCTACAGTATGAACCGGGGTGGGGTGGGGGTTGGGTTGCACAGGTTACACTTTTGTGCACACACAAACGGTGTGTGCTGGGCTATTCAAGCTTTCTCACTGCTGCTTGATTAAATAATTTGCAAGAGCCTACTTATATAAGGTATCTTACCCTTCAAAGATGTGGTCAAAGATGTGGTCCAAGATATATGACTTTGTTGTGCGTTGTTGTGTTCATGGGCTCAAATCCCTCCTATATGAAAAATAAGCACAGTATGGGGTTTATTGTTTGGTTGTCCTTCCATGATCTGAAAGAGTTATCAAAAAACCTGTCTCCTCTGCATGAGGAAATATAAGTGTATAGAATAACACTCAGAGAATTCCAAAAAGTTTTATATTTGAAAAGATTTAGAATTTCTATTTTTACGTAATGAGCATCGCATCAAAGACAAAACACATAAGCAAACACAACATTCATGGTCAGAGCAAAACAGAAACCTGTATTCACAGGGTAATATAGTTAGACAAACATTAATGCAATTACTACTGTCGCTACTGCAAGTATACGACAGGCATCAAACACAAAGTGAACAAATAAACTAAAACAAATCAATCGTACAACTTTCTAAAGAACACAAACAATTGACATTGATAGTGTTTGTGTGTTGGTACAAAAGTGTCTACACCAGGTGTTTCAGCCCTATAACGGGGCAAGGAGAGCCATTTCTTCCTAGGGCCTTCATCAGGACGAAGGGAAAACTGTGATGTTCAGGGAAAGCTGTAACAGGAATGGAGAAATCTGATAAGGGGAGGCTCAAAACCTATTGGGTTTAGGCGTGACATAAATCACTAATATCTAACTTTGAAGTAGAAAAGACATGGCTTACCTATCGGGACAGACGTCTCACCACAGGTGAAGGTGGCGTAGATAACCTGGTAAAAGAATAGACAATACCCATTGAATACATCTGATATTGTGCGGCTCAATAATAGAGGAAAGAGTGGAAAATAAGGACCACATGCTTGCTGGATCTTACCTATTAAGGGTGGCTGTGCGTCCAAGAGTCAGTGCGCTATGGCATCTACCTCTTCACATATAGTACTAAAAACAAGGAGATATATGTGTTCATTCTAAATATGAAATCTATGTAGTGCGGTGTGCACTCAGAGAAAATAAATCAAAGGGCCATGTTGACATGCTTACCCAGTTCAGAGGGGGGATTTCTCACACACGCAACTGCTTGGCCTCGGAAACAAAACCATCGAATGGAGTCCCGGGCGTGGATTCGAAACAAATTGGTAAAAAACGTGAAGTCACGATTTCTGTTTTGCTCTGACCATGCAAATTGTGTTTGCTTATGTGTTTTGTCTTTGATGCGATGTTCATTATGTAAAAATAGAAATTTAAAATCTTTTCAAATATAAAACGTTTTGAAATTCTCTGAGTGTGTTTCTATATACTTATATTTGCTGTTTTGGGAATGAAAAAAGAAGGGAGGAGGATACATAGTAAGTTTGTTTTCCAACCCATTCATTTTTGTTCTAGTAAATTTAGCCTTCCTGGGCAGAATAGGGTTGCTTCCATCAGGAGCCCTTTGATATTATTTCCTCTGCTAAAGGGACATTCCTAATATTTTGTGCAGTTTTGAGCAGGGTTACTAAATGCCCATAATAAGCATGATTTCCTATTAGTATACCACACATTTGGTTCCATAGCGTATTTTTATTAACCTGAACTGCACCTAAATATCTGGGTGTTGATTAAATGACCTGTGTTACTGCGCGGTCCTTGGTGGTGAAAGCGCTATCGTAAAATTGCAGTTTGTTTACTTTTTATGGTCACAGCAGCGTAAAACTAATGTTGTGAGTTATAGTTTATTCTGCTTCACCCATCTTGATCTTTTTAAATTCCCACAAATGTAATGTCTCTTTTATCTTGTAGTTGGTGGTGTTTTTGACAATGGTCTGACAGTGGTTAGTTTTTGTCTTGACTTCCGATTGCTGAAATATCTTCTCTAATTCGTACTCTCAGTTCACAAATTAAGCTCCCAATGTATATTAAGTTACAGGTACATATATAGCATATATAACGTACTTGGAGAGACAGTTGATTGGTTCTCTGATTGGGTTTTTACTCAAATGTTGTCTTTAAACACGTTGGTGTTTTGCAGTGCGTGTTCACACACTGAGCAGAATTCACATTTCCTAAATCCAGACGATGGTTGCTGTAGCCAAGTTGTTGTTATTGTTTCATCTTTTTCGGGTAGTAGCGATGGGATTAAGCTACTTCTCAGTGTTTTCAGTCTTCTGTAAACTAGGGTCAGTTGATCTTTGATACACTTTCCAACATGTGGATCTAACTTCAGAAGATAGCAATTTCTTTTGAGTACTTTTGAAATCTCCTTGTTGTTGGCACAGTAGGTGGTAATAAATTGGACTGTTTTGTCTTGTTGCATTTCTTTGTTTTTTTGAGTCAAAGTCTGTTGTCTCTTCATTGTATAAGCTTTGTTCCAAGCCGTTGCGATTGCTTTTTGAGGGTACGCTCTAGCAGTGAATCTGGTGGTCAATAGTTTGCATTCTGCAATGAAAGCGGATGTTTCCGTACAGTTCCGTTTGGCTCGTATAAATTCACCTTTTGGGATGTTTCTAATGACTGGTTGTTGATGACAACTTGTGGCGAAGAGTGTGGAGTTCACTTCCGTTTCCTTTCTGTATGTTTTTGTTAGTTAGGTCTAAGAAGTTGATTTCAACCTGACTGCTTGATCCGGTGAATTCGAATCCATATTGGTTATCATTGACTTGTTAGGGCTGCTTATGGTGTTATATTTTGATTTTTTTGTCAGTTGGTTTAGGTCATGCGTCACTGCTTTATAGAAGGCATCCACCATATTATCTGGCGATAGTTGTGGCAAGAATCTCGATTTTGGTTTGAGTTCTTTCAGGGTTAGTCTTGCTGGGTGTATCTATAGTTTGTGCATAGTCTGATGTATTCGGTAAGCATCAGGTTCCTGTATTGATCTTAGTAAATGTACGTTTCCCCGTTCTTCAATGGTTATATCACTTACATGGGCCGTTTTCGATGCAGTTTTGCGTTTGTCCACTTGTGTTGCAAAACATTTTTTTAGTTTAAGCTTCCTAACAAATTTGAATAGTTTTATATGTTTTCCAATCGGTTCAAAAGATGTTGTTGGGGCAAACGATAGGCCTCTATTAAGAAGACTGGTTTCTTCTGCTGTTAAACTCTGATTTGATAAATTCATAACTAGATTGTTTACTTCGATTTTTCGATAGCCACCACTGGCTAGGACCTATAGCCCTTGTCTTGAAATCTTAATGGCAGGGTATCCCAGGGCTGTATTTACCACTTTTGTATTGAATTAGAAGCTATTACCTAATCATACAAACAGAGCAGATGCCGCTCACCTTTGACCTACTTAGCATCAAGTGCCTTCTGGGATCTGAAATGTGTTGCTATTTCTATGCTCAACTAGGCACTGTAACCAGGGGGAAGGAGGACACTTCCAACTGGCATAGGCCGGAAGCACTACATTCCCCACTGCGGCCATTGCCCAAATGAGGCTGGACAGTACTCAGATCTCCCAGAATACCAACATGAGCACCCCATGACTCATACCTGGTCTGAAAATTAAAAACTGGATTGCAACCCTTCCAAAACCTAACGGGTCACGAGAGCCACCTACTACAAACCTGAGGAAAGGGAAACGGGTCACTCAACATCCACTGGAAGCATCAGTGGCCAGAAAGGTATGCTCTCTCCAGCTGTGCAATTATCTCATCGTGTACTGGTTGGTTCTGCAAGCAAGCTATTTCTGTTGTCTACAGTGCATAGAGTTTTGGGAAGGTGAACGCACTGATTACCTCATTGCACACTTGAGTCTCGGCCAGGGGCCCCGAGGTGTCCTACATTACCTAAACATTTGCCATATTATTGGCAATAATTGTGAAGGTGCAATAGTTTAACAGCTATTTTTTTTTTAATTAAAATGTTTTGTTTGATTTAACAAACTTTTCATTTGTTCATACATCTCAGTAATAAGGAAAATGTCAGTCATTACCATTCGTATTATTCATATTATTCGCAGTGTTCACGTTATTCACATTGTTCCTCTGGATTTTCGGTAATAAGATCATTCCAGAATTTAATCACAGTAAATATTAATCGTTGGTTATTTCCTTCGAGGAGTTCCGCCCATCTTTCTTCTGTTGTCGATGGCTTTTCGGAAATTTTAAAGAAGTCTTTGTATAAATCTCTTTTCGGTTTCAAGGCTGGGCATACCATGATCAGATGAAATAGAGATTCTGGTCTCGCTAAATTACAAAATCGACGGGCATCAGATTTTTTGAGAGGTTTCACTATCAAAGCTTGGTATTCGCGAGTGGGCAATATATTTAATCTAAATTGCAGAAACAAATTGCGAAACATACAGCTGGGAAACTGTACCAGATATTTAGGTACTTGATTAAGTGCCCTCACCTCTGTTTCTGCATGAAGATGCCCTTTGTACTTTTTCTGTAATTCCAGTGTTCTTAGCCAATCGTTCGTTTGTATTTTCCGTTTTGCATATTGTGGTCTATTCAGCAGCAATTCGTCTGAGATGTCTTCTATTTTCATTTTCGCCTTAATTTCATTAACCCATTTCCGTAATGCGGTCGATTGGAAAGCGTCCTTTTTTTCTTTTAGGATTTCCAAAGCTGGTATTTCATCATGAGACATAATTTTTCTTAACAAGTCCAGTTGTTTCCATAGGACTATTAACTGTACCGATTGTAAGGCTAACTCAAATCTCAGTCTGTTCATTGGAAATGTTTTGGGCAAGGCAAGTGTCTTCCTCCAGAACAGGTCCTCATAATAGGGCCATCTCATTATCTTTTGATTAATTAGTGTCTCGCTTGCATATGTTAAAATTGAGATTACTTTTTGTTTGTACAGAAGAATTGTGGGTTTTGCTGAATAAGTCCCGTATTTTAAATGGAAGAAACGACCTTGGTTTGCCAGAGTTCTTGCTTTTGCTTCAATGTGTTCTTGCCATTCTGTTTCGTTTTCTGAAGGATTAATTATAACCCCTAAATATTTGATTGTCTTGGTTGTCGCAATCTGTTGTTTTCCTATCTGAATCTTTACGTTTGGTTGACTTTTGGTTTTCAAGTTAATCAGCTTCATGATTCTTGTTTTATCGGTGTTGATTTGCAGCTTATTGTCCATCATGTAGTCTTGTGCTTTATCCATTGTTTGCTGCAATCCTTGCAATGTTTGGTCCAAAATGACAATATCATCTGCGTAAATTAGCGTTTGTATAGCTTCGCTATTGATTTTTGGTGGATCCGCTACAGTGTTTAGAATTTTTTCGCTGAAATCATAAGTAAAAAGATTCTAAAGACACGCAGCTAATGGGCAGCCTTGCTTTAGCCCGTTGTCTACTGGAATCGACTCAGTCAGCCTTCCTTCTTTGGTCAATCGAACCCGTATTGAGGTATTCGAATAAAGCTCTTTAATTGGGTTCAGAATATTTGCGGGGCAGCCCCAATTTCTTAATTTAACCCATAACAGTTGTCTATTCACTGAATCGAAGGCAGTTTTTAGGTCTATAAAGATACCATAAAATTGTTCCGATTTAGCCATTGCTTCATGTTTCAGCATATTCAACAGTAGGAGGTTGACATTAGTACCTATATGTGGCTTTTTTGTTGTTGTCTTTTGCCCATTGATTCAACTTTGTTTGCAGGAAACCAGCAAATAATTTACCCAAGGGATCTAGTAAAGCTATCGGTCTATAATTGGACAGATCTTTTCTATCTCCTGTTTTGTAATTTGGAATCAAAACGCTGTAGTCCAAGTCTGAAGTATCTGTTGGGTCTTTTTAATTAAGCGTAATAGATGACTCATAAAGTTGGCCCACTGGTCCGGGGCTGCTTTTAGATAGCTGTTTGTTAAACCATCAGGTCCTGGGGCTCTCGATGATTTGACTGAGTTTATGGTCTTAATAATGTCTTCATGTTCCCATTTAATGTCTCATGGGTCATCGTTTGCTTCTCTAACATTTCTAACTGTTTGTACAGACTTTTGGTATAATGCTGAATAATGGTTCACCCATCTATTTGCAACCACTTCTTGAATCATCTTTTGCTTGTCGCTGATATATTCAACAATGACCATTGCTGCCTCGTATTTTTTTCTTTAAGTGCTGTCAAAATCGCTTCTGCATCATTCTGCTTTATTGAAGCTTTGATACCTTTGATTGCATTGGAATATTTGGTCTTTTCCTTTTTTATTTCTATCTCAAAATTAGGTGTTTTGGATTTTCTCAATTTCCATAGCGCTTTGAGATGTTGTCTTTTGTTTTGTTTGGACTTCGGTATTGAAATAGTGAGGGTGTGATGGTTTTTGGTTATTTTTTGTGTCCTTCCGTTTGTATCTTTCAAGGATCCAGCCATACTCCATTTTGATGATATCTTGAATTGGTGCGCCTTCGAAGGTTGAAGCTATTTCCGCCATTTGTTTGTGCTTAATCCTGAGTCTATTCAACCCATTTGTTAGCTCAAGGACCGGTAGTATTAGGCATTGGTCAGTGGCTGGTTTGGTAGACCATTCAATCTGGATGAAATGATGATCGCTATCCTGTTGTCTCGAATTTCTTATTGAAGTCGTTAAGCTTCTGATTCTTTTCGATGTAAACATATAGTCAATGATTGATTTCAATGTTTCACCTGTCCATGTTGGTAAAGGTTTACCTTCAGTATCTGTTGGCTGGTTACTTAGATATATTTTTCTTTGTTTCACTTCTCTCATCCACTTTTTTGCTCTGCTCGACCATGAACTGGGGTCCAATGACTGGTCTTCTTTATCAAATAAGTGAAAGTTAAAATCTCCAACTATGATGAATTCCATGGGACTATTCGCAATTGCTACGTTGTCCAATTCTTCAAATATGGAGTCGATAAATTTCTTCTCTGACATTGCATTAGGGTTCCAATATATATTAACTATGGATATCAACAAATCATCCAAGGCGGTCGGTATTTCCTCCTTGTTTGGTGTTGTCATTTTAATAGTTAAATATTGAGCCCACGGATGAATGTTTTTGCTAGCAATGATTGTCCATGTTGGAAATATTTTTGAAAGTAACAACATTCCTGTTGCGGGCCTGCCCTGTTAACCTGATATCGCTGGATTCATTAATATACTGTACCCATCACAGATCACCTCTTCAGTTAGCCATGTTTCTTGTAAACAAATAATATCCAGATTCTCTACAAATTTTGACTGTTTTTCTAGGAGATGTTTATTCCCCCTTGTATTCCATGTTCCTAACGAAATGGTACATTTCTGTGATTCATTCTTATTTCGTTGTTATAGATAGGTTTTCTTCAAGTTTGATTCCCTTTGTGGAGAGTCGTGGAAATCACGCCATATGGGTTGTGAGTGCGCATCTTCTTGAGGAAGTAACCTTGGACTATGATTGTTCCGCTTTGGAGCAGGTTTTATCCCTCTATTTTGGTCCTCATTATAATTTGGTTTCAGATTGGAAATGGGGCTAGATTTCTTTTTTTTTTTCAGCTAAGGCCCTCGAGACAAAGATTTCCTCTATTCCAAATCCTAGTTTCTCAAACTGATGTTTATTTGCTAGAACCATTTGCATTCATTCTTGATTGCAAACATCTATTTGCACCTCTTCTATATGTTGCTTATTTGGAAAGAGAACTAGATCCAGATCATCCGATTTTAATTTCTCCACTTGTGGGATTGCTTTGAATAATCGTAGAATATTGGCTCTAATCATTATTACCGGATCATCTGTAATAGCTGTTGATGGAAATAGAGCTATTGTATAGGCAGCGGTTATCTTCTGTGGGTTTAGAAATTTTGGTCTCACTAATATGGGACTTATTTGCGGGATTGGGCTGTTTTGGCTGAGCTCTTCAGGTTCTGTTTCTGGTGATAACCATGGTTCATCATTAGATATTATTGAGTATTCCAGATCCATGCTAGATACTTCTTCTTCCTCCGCTTCAGACAAGGTTTGTTCTCTCGTCGAGTCTTTATATTCGTCGACGACGATCAGCGTCAGATCTTGTGAATTGATTGACATAGAAATATAGGCACTCAACTCGTCAGCAGTTGATAAGTCTATTATTGGAATAGGTTTTTCCACCTGACTGGATGTTTTTTTATTTATTATTTCCAGCAGGGCATCCAATGGTTCCGCTGTTGCGCTGGTAACTGAATTGGTCTGCTCTTTTTGAATTACCGTTCTTTCCTTTTCACTCGCTTTTTGTTGCGTACCTTTTTGTTTTAGCGTAGGGTGGTTATTATTATTCTTTGCCTCATCTGGTAAAGTTTTCTGTATTGTCTTCATTTTCCTCAGAAATGCACGAGATCCATTTTGGATTTTGTTTTCTGTTTTTTTCTTGGACTTTGAGTTCGTTATTAAATCTTGACCCACCATTCCACGCTTTGAGAGATCAAATATATCAAAGGGGGTACAAGCTGGTGGTTCGATGGAAAGTGGCTGTGTCGGTAATGGAAAATTTGCTGGCATAATCGAGAAAGTTTGGCTTTCATATTGGAAGCTTCGATCTGCTTTATGTTCTTTGTTATTGTTACAAACTTTGGTTTGCGTCTGGATTGTTGCATATTGTTATAGTTCCATCATGAGTCCCTGTTTTTCTGTTTTATCATCCATCACTTTTTTTGTTTCATTTTTAAATTTGTTTATTGACATTTCTCAATGTTATTACAGTCGCTTGACATAGAAATGTGTGTTGTTAAAGGATGGTGTGGATTCCGTGAGAGAACATTAACAAATTAACAATTCAACATTAACTGTCTCCAAGTGTTCCGTTCGTTACGGTGGCCCGGTTTGCCAGTTCAAGGGGGGTCAGGTTGTCCGATGCTGAGGGGGAAGAGGGGGTTTGAGCTTGTAGGAACCTAGTAAGGTGAAGGTCGGTTGCTCTTGGGGTTCAATGACATTGGTCGTAGGGCTGTGTGCCGTGGGTTTATTCCTTTCAGGGGGGCCTGTCGTCCGAGGGATGAGACAAGGATCCTATGAGTTCTTTCCAGGCCGCTAGGGTCATGCTCGAGGCATCCGTCGATCTAGCTACGCTGTCTTCCCATGCCTTTGTTTCTGCCTGTGTCCAGCGTTCCAATTCCCTGTGCCATATTTTTTGTTGGGGTCCTGCGGGTTTTTTCCAGGACATTGCAATGGTTCTTTTTGCCAGTATGCACATAATATCCATTAATTTGACTAGATGCTTAAGTTTGGCTGGCCTGGGGTACGTTCCTAGTAGGCATTCATCTGGAGTCCATTTGTACCTAGTCGACCCAGCTTTCTCGCTTGTCTGCTGTACAGCGGTCCATAGGGCTTGTGTTTTGGTGCACGACCAAAACAGATGGATCAGGTCCGCATTGTTCGCCCCGCACCAGGTGCAGTGAGATTGCGATGATTTGGTGAGCTTCGCCAGCCTGGATGGGGTTAAGTATGTTCGATGTAGGAGGTTCAGTTGAATTTGTCTAAATCTGTGGTTCCTGGAGACTGTTTTAGGATGCGCTAGGGCCCTCTCCCACTCTCCACTTGTTATCTCCCGGCCCAAGTCCGTTTCCCATCTGCTTTTCAGATCGGCGCTACGTGGGTTAGGGATGTCACTCAGTTGAGCGTAGATTTGGGACACTGTTTTACCCCCTTGATCTAGGTTATACAGTAGCGTAATTAGGGGGTTTGATTCTGGTTCCTCCGGCCATGTTGCCCACTTATTTCGTGCTGTAGTTCGTATCCTGTGATACCAAAGAAACTGGCCCTTGGGCATTCCAGCTTCTTCGCATAGTCTTTCAAATTCCTTGAAGGTGCCATCAGCGTATAGGTCCCCCCATGTATATATCCCTTTCCCTTCCCAGTATCTGAGGTGTTGTAGGTCCGAGTCGGATCTGCATAGGTCCGAAATCAACGGTATGTCCGGGGAGTACTGGTGTCTTGCGTGGGCGAGTGTCTCTGCTCTGCGCCAAACTTTTCGCCCTAGGGCAGCCATAAAGGGGGCATTTTGCATCAGGTGACTGGGGGCCCAGATAAGTTCCCTCAAATGGATCGGGGAGGTCAAGGACTGGAGCAGGGGAGTTTCAGATGTGGCGTCATCAGCCAACCACTTGGACACAAAACTAAGCTGTGCTGCCAAATAATATTTTTCCAAGTTTGGGAGTTGGATCCCCCCTGGGTGTACGGGAGGACCAAGGTGGTGAGTGCTATCTTGCGCCTCCCTTTCCCCCATAGGAACTCTCGAAGTATCCCTTGTAGTAGGCGAAAGAAGGAAGCATTGATATAGTAGTGTATGTTTTAGAACTTGTACAGAAATCTGGGAAGGACAATCATCTTAATTATTGAGGCTCTACCCATCATGGACAGGGGGAGTTTTGCCCAAAAGTTCATGGATTTTCTCAAGGCCGGGATTGCTGCTTTCGTATTGTGTTTGTGCGTCAATGCCGGGTGTGCATTACGTGTATTCCCAAGTATTTGAATGCGGTGACCTCCCATTGTACCCCTAGGGAAGGGAGTTCCGGTATGTCCTTGTCCCTTAGGCCCGCCAGAGGGAAGAGGCAGGACTTTGCCTTGTTAAATTGTATACCTGAGAACTTTGCAAAATTGTATAAGACGTCCAGCATTGTGGGTACGTTGTTGTGTGGGTCCCTAACGTACAATAGTACGTCGTCTGCATAAAGTGAGATGATGTGATCCTCTCCCCCCAAGCGTATCCCGGCGTCAAAAAATTGTTTCCGAAAATAGATGGCAATAGGTTCTAGGCATAAAACATAGAGCATGGGGGATAGTGGGCATCCCTGTCTAGTACCCCTGCATATGTCCCAGGCGTCAGATATGTATTTTCCGGTTTTCACTCTAGCCTTGGGTTCCGTGTAAAGAATCCTGACCCACCTAATGAACCCCGGGCCGAAGCCGAAAGTTTCTAGAACCGCTACGAGCCATTCCCAATATATCGAATCAAATGCCTTAATGGCATCCAGGGATAGCAGTGCACATGGCTCCGCGAAGTCCTGCGTTTGGTTTATGACCTGTTGCAGTCTGCATAAATTCATGGCCGTGTTGCGGCTCGGTATAAATCTGCACTGATCCATGTGCACGATCTCCCCTATGATTCTAGCCAGCCTCTTTGCTAGTATCGTCGTCAGAATTTTCACGTCGTAGTTAAGCATGGCTATTGGGCGATAAGAGCCGCAATCGTCGGGGGGTTTGTTGGGTTTGATGATCGGGATCAAGAGGGTCTCTCTCATACTGTCGGGGAGCCGCCCTTTCTCACATGGTTCTCGAAAAAACCTTGTGTAATAACGGTGTAAGGGACCTTTCATATGCTTTATAAAATTCGGCGGGTAGCCCATCGTTCCCAGGGGTTTTGCCGGTGGCCAGTGATTTGATCGCCTCAGTTATGTCGTCGGTAGTGATGTCTGCCTCTAGGGCTTCAATTTGTTCTGGGGTCAATCTGGGGAGGCCTATTTCCTCTAAGGTATCTGTAATCTGTTCTCGGGGAACTTGGTCTGCGTGGGAGTAAAGGTGTTCATAATAGCGCCTGAAGGCGTCATTTATGCCCTGTTGTGTATGGAATTTGTTGCCGTCTTCATCCTGTATCATGGTGATGTTGTGCCGTGGGTGTTCTTTCTTGCACAGCCAGGCCAGCAGCCTGCTCAGCCTGTCAGCTTCTGTGTGTGCCCTGTTAGTCTTAGTGGTATAATCAAATTTGGCTAGTCTGTCCCATGCCAGTGAGCATTTAGCCCTAAGTGTTTTGAGGGTGTCCTCTCTTTGGTGTGTGTTCACCGGGGCTGCCTCCGATTGCTCAATCTCTTACCCCTAGTGGTCTAATTCGGCCCGGAGTTGTTTTCTGATGCCTCCCGCTTTAGCTTTGATTTCCCCCCTGGTTGTTACCTTTAGGGCGTCCCACATTGTACTCAAGTGTTCGACACTTCCGGTGTTCACTTCTATGAAGTTATCTATAAAGTCGTGTAGTTCTTCCCTGAACAGTAGATCTCCCAGGGCATCTGTCGGCATCCTCCACATGGGTATAGGGGGTCTAGGGCCAGCGTGATTCCACTCTATTAAGAGTGGTGAGTGGTCCGAGATGGTTCTCCCTAGGAATTTTGCACCGTCTATTTGTGATAGGTGCTCTTTGCTTACGAAGACATAATCCAATCTCGTGTGGAGATCATGTGGGGAGGAGAAGAACGAGTATCCCCGGGCATCTGGGTGTTGTTCCCTCCACGTGTCGGCCAGGTCTAATCCATCTATTAATAAGGACAGGGCCGCTGTTGCTGTTGAGGGACCTTTCAGGTGGGGCTGGGACCTATCGAGTATGGGGTCTCGTACACAGTTGAAGTCCCCCCCCCCCAAAAAAAGATTCCGTGCCTGAATGGTGCAAGTTTAGGGTACATCGAGTTCAGATATGCCGGAATGTTAGTGTTGGGAAGGTAGGAGTTCACTATACATACCTCTTCTTGTTCTAGTCGGCCCCACGTTATCACAAACCTGCCCTCCGGGTCAACTTCCGACTTAATTAAATGGAATGGGAGTTGAGGGTGAATCCAGGTGTATACTCCTCTAGAAAATTTGGAGTAAGTGGTTCCAATTCCTTGTCCTCCCCAATGCTCACATAGTCTGGCCAGCGAGTCCGCGGTACAGTGTGTCTCTTGTAACAGAGCTATTTGCACTCCTTTTCTGTTCAAGTAGGACTTAATTCTGTTTCGGCGTGGATAGGTTCCTAGGCCCCTTACATTCCCAGATATTATTTTTATTCTAATCGTCATGGTGTGTTAATAGGGTATCCGTTGGTTCCGTCGTGCAGTCACCTACTACTTCCGTTTGTTCATCAAGTTTCGGCTCTCCCTCTCCCTGCTCGTCCTCTCCGGCATCTTCTGTTGTTACTCTTGGAGACTTTTTAACTTGGGTAACTCCCATTATGTGCATGGGGAAAACAAACCAAACAACTCTAACTGTCCCTAGCAGTTGCTTCAACGTGCAGCGCTCAGGGGGTCCCGAGCCTTCCAGGCCAGTCCTGGCCTTCCGGATCAGGTAGTGTGTAGGCAGACTGCCTGCACAGTTTTCGGTGGGGTGGGTCGCTTTTCTTTCTTCCGTGTGTTCCTCCGAGCTCCTGTCCGATCTAGCTTAGATCTCAGTAGGGCTCAAAATATGGTGCGGTTGACTGCTTTATGCATTCCTGTGGGGTGGTCTCTGTTTTCTTCTTGCCGTGGCAGGTGTGTGGTCAGCCCAGATTCGGTTGTGGTGGTTCATCTTTGCCCTCAGCCAGGTTATTGTGTTCTAGCCACATGTTTGCTGCGGCTGGGGTCTCAAGGAATATCGCTCTTCCTTTATATAAAACTTTGAGGCGCGACGGGTATAGCAACATGTACTTTAGGTTGAGCTTCCGTAATCGTGCTTTTATTGGGATAAAAGAGTTCCTTGCTCGTTGCACTGTGGGGGTGTAGTCTGGGTACATGACTATTGCCGCACCGTTTCTCTTGATCTCTCCGCCTTCTCTAGAGTACCGCAGTATGATTTCCCGGTCTCGGAAGTTTCAGAATTTTAGCGATGATTGGGCGTGGATGTGAGCCGGGTGGGGGGCGCTTCTGGAGGGATCTGTGGGCTCTTTCTACAGAGAACCCCTGGGAGAGGTTCCCTGGGACAATTTCCTTTAGCAGCAGTGTTTCGATAAATTCCGTCGGGTCCGAGCCCTCCATGTCTTCAGGGACCCCCAGTATGCGTATGTTATTCCAGCGCGCCTCCAGCCTGGCCACCTTCTGTTCTAGATCCTGAACTTTTGTTTTTAGGTCTTGGGTGTTCTCCACGTTGTCCTGTAGGGCAGCCTCCGCAGCCGTGACCCTTTCCGTTAGGTTTCGGGCATCTTGACGCATAAGCTTTATGTCCGATTTCACTTCTTCGATCTTTCCTTCGACCGACGTGCGGAGGGCCGCTATTGCTTGTAGGACTTGTGTGTGTTTGAGATCATCTTCTTGATGGGGTGGCTCCTCCGGTGCCTCCCGATCTGGTTGTGTTTGTCTTTGGGGTCTGACTGTTGTGAAGGAGTCCATCGTGACCAATTTCGGTTTGCCTCTAGGGGGGGACATCCCCCGTTTCCAGGCTCACCGCCTTGTGTGTCCAATCTGGTTCTGGGGGGTATATCGGCCTCTCCTTCGGTCCCTGGCTTGTGGTATAGTACGTGTGTCACCAGGTGTGATCTGCTGGGTGAGATCCCCTATCAGTCGGTGCCAAGCGGCCCGGATCTGACGCTGCCCTGGCGACCCACCTTCGTTCTGAGCAATTCAGGGTGGTCCTTTTGTTGATTTTGGCCGGACCTAGCCTCCTTTAGCTCTCTGGTCCCGATGGTCTCACCCCGCCGTTGATTTTGTTTGCTGCGACAACTGCCCTAGGGGGCAACAGTCCGGAAATGAATTGCCACACCCTTTACCCACCAGTGCGGTCGTGTGTTGCTCTTTGGTAAGATGGCGTTGGGTGCAATCAGGTTTCGGAAGCTTGCGGGTTCCCGCTCCTCCCCCGCGTTAGCGCTGGGCTTCAGGTGGGGTGGCGGTGTCCGGTTGAGTTTCAGAGGGTCTCAGGGAGAGTGCCCCTCACCCTGAGTTCAAACGGTGTGTTGGGGCTCCACGGCTACAGTGGGGCGGGCTTCTGTCCGCTGCTGGGTCCTGTCGGAGCGGTGTTCCAAATGGGTGTCCTTAATTTCTACAGCGCGGGCAACCCGGGCTTATTATTTGTTGCGAGATGCGTCGGGTTGTCCAGTTTTTACCTTCGGCGCTCCGGTATCGGCCCCTGGGGATCCCTCTGGAGTTGGCGGGCTCCTTCCCAGGGCGCCCCCAGTTGAAGTCGTTCGTGTTTCGGCGCAGGTCCGTAGGCCACGCCTGTTACCCCCGTCGCGTGGGTCTCCTGATGGGGCGCTTGCCTCCCAGTTGCGCGATGTGTGGGGGGTCCCCCGTGGCTCTCCCCCTCTCCTTGAGTCCCTGGTACCTGGCTGGGTCTTTTCGCTTCGTTGGGCACTGCCAGTACGCCTCTGGCTCGTCCCGCCGTCGATGGTGCTCCCCCCTCCGCAGTCCGCTCTGACTCCTCCGGGTGGCTGGTTCGTTTTCAGCCGCTTCAGCGTTTCCCGCCGCGCTTCCCGGCGGAGCTCCTCTTCCGACATGGTCTCCGCAGCCCTTCGGCACCTTCAAGTGAGCGGACCGGGCCGCGACCAGGGGGCAGGCGAACCGCCGCCGTGCTTCTACGGATACCAATTCCCCTCGTATCCGTCACGCCGTGTGCACCGCCATGTTGCGGGACACAGGGGCTCGTGTCCCGCGTTATTGATCTTCCCTACTCCGATTCACCACGGGATCAGGGTCGAGTGTTGGAGACCGGTTCTCCTTCGTGGATATATGTTTTTCGCCGTCGTGCAGACAATTTTAAGGCGTTAATTCAGGTGTTGACAGGATCACGGACCAGAGCTCCACGGAAGCCCGACTTTACTGCATGCGTGCTGGCCACGCCCCCTCATCCATCACTTTTTTTGTAATGATTGACACCGTCTCGAGGAGATTCAGTTTGTCTGCCTGGTCGGCTCTGGCCATGTCCGCCAATCGTGTTTGCCAAATTCTCGATGTTTCGGCTTCTTGTTTTAGCCGTTCGTGCATAGTGTTTATAAATGTTTCCATGTATGTTTCATCATTATCATTGCCAGCAGTGTTGCCTGATCTTTTATAGCGTCAACCATGTATTCCTGTATCTTTAAAAACGGAATCATTGCTGTTGACAGCACGGCTACCAGTGTATTTTGTAAATCTAGCATAGTTGTTGGTATCCTTTGTTGGACATCCAGTACGGGGGATTGCTGATTCCGTGGTAGCTTTGAGGCAGCTGGGTCATATTCTTCCAATTTAGGATTTTGTGACTCTTTGGTCAATGAGGTTGTGTTTTTGTCACCAGGTGAGATGGGTCTTGACCGTACAATTTGGGTGGATGTCTTGATATTTTTGGCGTGTATTTGCGTCATTACTCCGTCAAAGACTTCATTTCTTTTTTCCTGTGACTCCATGATGGCATCAATTTCAGTGATGTTAAGAGATAGTCGGGCGCATCTAAGTGCATTAGGTTTATTGCGATCCATGCTCTTAGACCGTGATGATGTGTATGTTTTCTGCCAATGTAACCTGGCCGCTTTGGCTCTGTCTTGTAAGGACGGGGTAAAGGAGTTCTTTTCGTCATCTTCCATTGTCCGATTTTTCCCTATTGGGTGATCAGGTTGTGATGTACCATGAATTGGCTTCATCTGGGCCATACATCTATCACCTTGTGTCGACTTCCTTACTTCTTCTGTTTTTAGGCTGACTGGATCTAACGTCACCGAGGTGGTCTTTTCTTGACCTTTCAATGCAATAGTTTTTTGTGCAATATGAGTGCTAGTTGATAGTTTCACAGCTATCTTATCATTCAACAGCAACTGCCCTTTACACGAATGTGGAACATTTTGTTCTGTCAGTACCGGTCTTGTATTTAATTTCTGTGTTTCAATGTTTCTTGCGGCGTGTTTACCTCCATTGTCGTCTGGGTAGCAGGGTTTACAGGTAAGTGTGCAAGGGATTCCTCCAACTTCCCTTGGAGCCTAGTTCTTGGTTTTTGAGATTCCATTGCTAAAAGACTTCAGCGAAAGCAACCGGGGGTCAATGAGTGGAGTAATTACCTGGTTTGATCAGTACTTCCTGCCGTAACCAGCCGCAAACTGCAGACAACAGCTCGCCCTTGACTCCACTCGGGCTTCACGACACAAGGGTCGAGCTGAACTGCTTTAGAGGCTTGCAGCAGGGGGCGTGGCTTCCACAAATCACGTGCGACAAGTCACATGTAGCAACAAGATCCCGCTCGCTTCAACTGCTCACAGCCGGCCGGTGACGCTTACGCGAATCGAAGCGGATGCAGGATGCGGGTGCAGAACTTTTTCAAATAGAGCTCCTCGTAGGCAAAAGGTCAGTAGTTCGAGTAGAACGAGTAGGAGATTAGAACAGCCGCACAGCAGACACAAGCTCGCCCTTGACTCCACTCGGGCATCCAATAAAAACAATATGGATTGGGAGCCCCACGTCACCCTTAACAGCTATGCGTTTCGCTTCCTCCTTGTGCAGGGCTAGAAACCAGACGGGCAAAGAGCAGCTGCCACAGTCTTAGTAATCACACTACCGCCATACCAGGGAACTCTGCAGACTGACATCTCGCGAGATTTCAGACACTGTTAGGGAATTCTAACCAGACAAAGAAGCTCAATGTTGCTTACTTCATGGTATAAAACCAGCTGCCCATCTTGTCACTTGTTTTCTTTGAGAGTTTTAGTTGTATGTTTGCATAACCAGACAGCCGCTCTAGGGCCCACCGAGTGATTCGCTCAACACCTTCTTACAGGAGACGACGGGTACATTTCTGAAGGGGGGGCAGGTACAGCATTGTGGCCCCTCGGCAGGGCCCATTCCACTGTGGTGTGGACCCCACCCAACACACCATTCAAATTGTGTGGTGTAATTTGCCCAGGATCACACAATGTTTCTCATGAAGAGAGGCTGGGTTTATAACACAGGTCTTCTGGTTTCAAATTATTCTACATCTCTGCCTGCAATAGATTTGGACATGAAATTGCCAGCGCAAGTAATCTTAATACCAACGCCTGCTACCCCCATCCCCCACCCAAATATGTATGATAGACATTACTTTGCTCATTTAATGTTAGGCCAGGATGCATCATTCCTTTAACACTTGTCATAATCCTGTCCATCAAACAACATTTCAAAAGTCTGTCATTTATTATGGCTCACAAGTCAAGTTGCCAAGAGAGGACTAAAGACAGTGCTGCTTGTGTTGAGCACTCTCTATCTGGCCATATATGGAGAAGTAGTTGGAATTATGCAGCAGGTGACTTCAACTCCCATCTTTAGTTTTAAACCAATACACAATGCTCTGATGAATCTGCCAGATTCATCCCTGATTCCTCAGTGGTGACCTCCTCCCATGTGGCCAGGGGACAGCAGCCACTACCTGATCCTGATCCTAGGGGCGGCAACATGAGAGAGAATCACATGGGAGGAGTCAGCCTGTGGAGAGATAATAGGACTCCATCTGGAGAAACATGGTATTCCCCATCTTTTCTTGAGCAGAACCTCTGCATATTTGAAACCCTCATGGATTATTGCCATGTTTCCTTTCGCATAAAGAGCAGGGAAACCTGTGTCATTAGACCTGTGGAACAACCACGCCATTCTGGGGGAATTACCTTTTTCAATTCCACTTATCGTTCCAGCAAAAAGGACTTGCCATCAAAACTTTTTTTGCTCATCCAAAATCCCTAAGTCAATCATTCGACTTCTACTCCCAGACTTCCTCGAGCACTGAGACGAGGGAGAAGAGAGATCGAGCAATGTGGAATAGAAAAGACTCTGAACCTAATGAGCGTTCTTTTTTTCCACGGACACACACCTGTGCCCGGGAAATTTAAGCAGCCCAAACGGAGAACGAGAGAGCACTGATGTGGCAACCGGCGAGAGAAACTTGCATCTCCTTTTACGCAGAAGAGAGACACGAAGCCAGAACCGGTGTGGTGGAGCAAGGCATCTTGCCACCAGAGGAAGAAGAAACTGCTATGCTGCTGAAAGCTGCGAAAATGCCAGGAGCCGGTTAAGACCTCCTGGGCGTTCTCTGAAGGTGAAGAGCAGTCTTCCACAAAGCGGAGTTGAGACAGCAGCAGGCGAGCCCGGTGGAAGCCGATGTCTGCCGAGTGTAGAAAAGCAGACCGTGAGAGAGAAGCGAAAGGGATCCCTTTACCAGACGAACGGAGGAGAAGAAACCAATGCTGCTAGAGACCAGTGAGTCCTCCTGAGAGCAAGGGGGACATCGGGGCATATCGTCTTACACCCCGGATGAAACCAATTGAATGTTACTTACAAAAGGAAAAGCAGGATGGTGGACATATTGAGAGAAGGGTATTTGAATCTGAAATAAACGCTTGTCAAATGTGTAAATGTACACAGTGATGATACGAAGCAAGCAGAACGAGTATAATATATCGGAAGGTTACATTATATAAAGGACTTTTGGAATGGGCGAGAGACCCGAATAAGTAGAGGTTCTGGCAGGGGAGTATACCAAACAGTGACAAGTGTGTGGATATTTGAAGTCCTGGCTAAAGAATATACCAGGCAATCTCAAGTGTGGAAAAGCAGAAGTCCTGGCAGGAGAGGATAGCAAAGCAGGATGTGAATGGATGATAGCACAGGGGCAACGCGCTGGTCTTGAAAGCAAGACCACGCACAGCAACAGAGGTCGAATCCTGGATTTGCGCTTAGAAACCAAACTCAGGTACGGTATTGGGCGCATTAAAAAAAACCAATTAAATAAATACATTAAAGAGTACACCAGGCAATTTGAAGCGTGTAACACAAAAGTTCTGGCAGGGGAGTATACCAGGCAACTGAAGGAGATTGTGATAAACCAAAAGAGAAGTCAAACAGTTGTTGTGCAAATGTTGTGCTTGGTCAAGAAAGAACTGTTTTGGAAAGAAACCAAGATTGTGAAACCAGCCGGTGTTAATGAAAGTATAATACTTGGCCAAGACAGGCCCAAAAGACAGTTGTATGTGAAAACCCTTCAAGGAGTAAAAGAAGAATCCAAGGAAAGGGAACTACACTCTGGAGTAAAGAACGTCAGCCTTGAAGAAAAGTTTGTATGAGTTATTTTTCTTTTATGAACACTTTTCCAAACCGACGAAGATTAAAGACATTTTCCCTTTTTCTCCTTAGAGTTTAGTTTTAGTGTGAGGGTCAGAATAGAAGTTTGGACACTGGACAGTGTTGGTTTTGACACCCTGACAGATTCTTAGTTTTGGTTTTAGGTAGGGAAAATCCTCTTAGTGCAGGGACAGAGGCCTTTTCCCAACCCCATTTCTTTTAATAAAAGTCTTTAACCCAAACTATGACTGCTTTCTGTCTGACTCTCATTTCTGGCTCCTCACAGTGCATTCGCCATAGTTGTCTTTTACATGCTCACCTGGCAATCATTCACACACTGATTTCCCTCTACACTGAGGCCATTATATAAGCCCCTGCTGGGTGTTTGCTTCCGGCTGTCCTCATATCCTGCCCTGGCACACATCATGCCCAGCTACCCCAGTCTGTGTGCTATACAGTGGAGCTGCACACATCTGGAGCCAAACACTGAACCTATTCCTGCTACTGGCCTTTAAGATGAAGTGCAAGAGTGCACCCCAGGAGTGACATCTGGATGGGGACCCCCTGCCTCCAATGATCTTCCTTTAATTGCATACCCAACTGCTCAGAGCTCATCAACATAAGTCCCCTGTTGCTTCTTTCAACGCTTCCCTTTAATGCCATCTCCTTTCCCTGAAAGGTAACCCTGCCATTTTCATTTCATTTATTGAATCTATAACGCACTTTCGCCAAAGCGTCAGACACATTAAAAAACGGTACAAAGAAAGCGTAAGCTGCTTTACAAAAACAATTTATGATGAAGTAAGGAGATGGGCTTTCAGAGAGAGATGGAAAGAATACAAGGACACAGAAGAATGGATACAGAGGCAGACAATTACAAAGTTTAGGGGCAAGCAAAGAGAAGGAGCGAACGAGAACGGGCTCAGAGGGGTTTAGGAGTAAACAGTAGGAAAAGAGACTGAGAACGAAGAGAGCGAGCAGGGGTATAGAAGGAGACCAAAGAACACAGATAGGGAGGAGCTAGGATATGCATACTTTTAAAGACAATACACAAGAAATTGACTAATAAAAGAGATTCAAAGGATAGCCAGGAAATGGAGTGTAGTGCATCTGTAATGGAGGACTGAGAGGGAAGTTGAAAAAGAGTATGGATTCCAGCATAAAGGATAGAACGCAAGCGAGCAAGACTGTAGCAGGAAGACCAATAAGAGGAGCAGCGCAATAGTCAGTCAAGTCTAGAAAGAATCAAGGAAGAAATCAGAAGTTTAGTGGCATGAAACAATAAGAGAGTACACATTTTCCATGTATTAAAAAGCTGAAAGCGACAGGTCTGGGCTGTGGCAGAAATCCGAGAAGCAGAGGAAAAGGTCAGAGTCAAAGATAACTCCTAAATTGTGAATTGATGTAGAAACAGTGATAGAGGAAGGAGGAAACATGATAGCAGAAGGAGAAAGAGAGGGAGAGATGAAAGGATGGACAAAACAGAATTTCTGTTTTAGATGAATTAAGGTGCAGAAACCGTGAATGCATCCAGTATTGGACTGAAAGTAGACAAGCAGAGATGTTACTATGAATGTTCACAGTGAAAGACGAGAAAGAAAGACAAATCTGAGTTTTTCCTCAGCGTAAAAGTGACAAGAAAGACCAAAAGGTTTAATGATGTGAGCAAGAGGGGCAGTATAGAGAGAGAAAAGAAGTGGCCCGAGAACAGAGCCTTGAGGAACACCATGCTGAAGAGAAGCAGGAAGTGAAGGCTTACCAGCCCACAAAACCGAAAAAGACCAATTGGCAAGATAGGAAGAGAACCATTTTAAGGCAGAGCCAGTCATGTCAAAAGAAGAGAGCGCATAGAAACACTTGTGTACACGCCTGTTATAAATGCCTTATCATACCACAGTGGCTGTTATAAACTAGCACATCATCCCTTTCACTTGGATTACCTCCTTCCCTCTTATTGTACAGCCTGTTTATGCGGCCACTGAATGGTACATTGATATCCGGTTACATGACGGATGGCACAGAAATCACTCCGAGTCTCAAGGATGATTCAAGGGATTTTATAAAAATGTCTGTGGGACGTATGACCATCCGTCTCTTACTCCTTTTTCCCCTCAAACCTCCCCCTGACTCAGGCATCCATAGCCCATAGTTAGTTATACAGATTGTTGACCCCTACTGTCTATCAGATATCTTATACTAAAAGTGTTCTCCCTGAAAGCAGGCTCACTGTCTCCCTCACTAACCTTCCCTACTTCCCTACCTTCACCACAGGCGTGTGTTCTAATCAGGAAAGTTGAGGTCCTGTGCCTTGCAGGTACTCAGTATGATTTACCTGATTCCACTCACTTCCACCTTCACCGCTCCCTTCTACTCTACATATTCCTCACCTGTCTCCACCCAACTTCCTATCCCTCCGATGTTTCACTCCTCTCTTCTGCCTCCAACCTTTGATATTGACCGTTTTTTTACTCCTCATACTCTACTACTCCCCATGCTTACTACTACTGCTCATCCCACTCTCCACCATTCCTCCTCCTCCCACTCCTACTCTTCCTTCTCCCACTACTACTCCTCCTACTCTGACTACTACTCTTCCCACTACAACCCCTCCCTTGATGAGGGTTGGTCCGCAGTCCTTAACCAATCTGCTGGCTGCCTCTCCCTTCTTGGCATGTGTTGAAGGAAATGCTTAAGAGTGGGTCTTACAACACAAAAAAGAGAGAGACCCTGTGTAAATCTTAAATTATTTAATTTGGTATGTGTGCAACCTGAAGGTTCTCCCTAGCTGGTCCCCGGGGATCTGTCATCCAGGTGGCCAGGACACGGCCATCGCGATTGGATCGAGTTCCTGGGAGTGGACCATAGGGGTGTCATAGTATTGGTTTTATGGCGGTATGATAATCTTCTTGCCAAATGACGGTATATCATGGTTATCGCGGCATTGCAGGTGAAGTTAACTAATCCTACCAAATATTTTCTTAAAGGTCACTCGTTGATCGCCTTGAATGAAAGAGTGACTAGTGGACGTGTTAAAATGCACATTTTGAGCAATGGGCTTGCTGCTCAGTCACAGGTCATCGCTTTGAAAATCGGACTCGACTTGCATTATTTTGGAACCACATGGCATGGGCATCATGACACCTCACTGCGATCAGTCATAAAAGTCTGTTTTGATAACGCTTTATCCCATTAAAGGGAGAAAAGTCACTCATCTGAGATCCGAAAGCCCATGTCATTGTGTTTCTTTTGTGAAAATGTCATAGCCAACACACACTCGCCGTAAGGTTGCATATTGATCAAATCACTATAGCGTGTTTACCATCTGCCTGGTGTATTATAAAGTTCTGATGTTGGAGTCACCCCTGACCATGTAATCCTAACAGGACAGCGTTCAGTGGGCGCTGTTGATTTCTTTCCTGATTCTTGCAATACATTTTCATTTACCTTCTTAAAGATAGTGGCACAAAAAGTTTTGAAAATGACAAAGTTAAAATACATATCGGCAAAAATATGGCCTGGACCACCACCTCACCACAGCCCCATCATTACCATTTTCCCCAAGTTTGAGCGCATTAAGACCTTGTCACGTGAGTTGAGACGAAGGAATGCCTTAATGGGTGGTGTCACAAATCGAGGATAGACCTGAGAAATATCTCACCCCCGTTGCTCTGGATACTTCAAATTGAATGTAGAATCTGTCCTGCTTGCTTGAGTCCAGTGCCAGAAGGCAGGTGAAGGATCAAGCGAAGCAACTACTCTAGTGCCAATGTGCAAATCTACATGGAGGACAGTGAGGCAGGGGGGGCAGTTATATACTAGCACAAAGTACTGATAGGCCCAGTGTTCATACAGTCTACAGAGCTAACGTTTTTTGTGGACATGCATCAGAAGGGCATCCAGGTCATTCCCTCCTTTGAATTCTGGGATGTGTAAGTTCCCCATCTTTCAAATTGGTGGGAAAACTACAAATCGGCTGATCTTTAACCAGACTCTACTGATCACAGAGAAAGAGCGGTCACAGCATCAAAGCTGCATTTACTAATGTGGCCTCACTTTCCCTATGCTCTTGTCTGCCAAACGCCATAACCCAAAGTGCAAGATCCAGAATGTGCAGCAATTGCTTACTGCAGCCTTTCCAAATCAGATTGAAAAGCTCACTTAATAGCTGCCGGCCCTAAAACGGTATACCAGTATAAACAATGTGACTGTTATTATAGTTCAATTAAACTGTTCACAGTATCTATGATGGTATATCGTTACACCCCTAGTGGACCAGTGAAGGAGGATCATCTGGATGGGGGGTCCTCGGAGAGTGGGAGTGGGATACCGCTGGGTGAGATGCGGTATTCCCCTTCCTTTTACACCTTTTCCCCACCCTCTCACATAGGACATTCCAAACCTTCCCCAACCCCCTTTCTGACTCTAACATTTTCACACAACACAAAGGACAACAGATTAACACCAGAGCTGTTCACATGACATGTCCCAATATGAGGGTCAGGCAAAGTCAGGGAATTGATCAGAATCACACATACCTGACGGCCCTTTCCCTTCCACACAGTGATAAAAGTTGGAGCAAGAGAGCACAGTGCGAGCAAGGCGAGCATGGCAGACAGCACGACAAGACGGCTAAGCAGGTGCGGCAGTTCAAGAGAAGGAGAAAAGCAGCGGGAATTGAAAAGGTGGCGAGGAGAGACGTGACCGTGCCCTTTTCGTCAGAGACCTGCAGAACCTTTCGTGGAAGAGAGCCTAAGACCTCGAACAATAGCAAAAAGTGTCTTGCAACAGATGTCAACGGTATACGGGGGAGGCTTATGTCGACAAGCTGGACCGAAGGAGGCTCCTGCGCCTGTGGTACCGGCCTTGACTCCAGGAAAGCCAAAAGCCAAGGGGTTCATCACAGCCAGTGAGTCGAGGGGAGAATCAATAAGAACCGGACTGTGTTGAATGAAAAGCGCAAAGTGGCAAGTTTGAAGCAAGTTTAATGAACAGTGTAAAGAACTGTAAAAAGTGTGAAGGGGGGAACAGCTGCAGAGGGAAAACCGGCACCACATGGGTGCTAATTCAAGAGACTCTGGTAGATCCCCATCTGAGTGACACTACGAGTACCAGAAAGCCATAGGAGAGTTGCTGAAATAGGTGAAAGTGGTCATACTCTGTTTTTATTTGATAGGGGTGGGTTTTTCTAGTGCTTTCTGATTAGTCGATAGCATTTTTCTTGTTTAATTAAACGACTCTATTTTGTATTGAATCTTGATTGGACATCCTTTTTATTTTGGAACCATTGTATTTACGTTGTTTTAGTTGCTACAGCACTGCTTCCCACACTGCTCCTGAAAATAAAGCAAGGCCCTGGTTCTGTGCTAGCAAAAGAGGTAAAGAGGTATACCTTTCAGGATGCGCTTGTTTCACCTTTATGATTGGGATCACTGCTGATTTAGAAGTGTGGGGTTGAGTAGGCAGTGTAGCCACTACCCAAGAACTGTCTCCTGCAGAGCATTTTGTCAATCATCTGGAAAAACAAACATCAACGTCATCACGTCTGAAGCATGTATGTTTTCCTGGCTCCTCGTTTTGTTCTTCGTTGCAATCAGGAGACGGCAGAAGCATGAACAGGCAGAAGAGCCTAGACTGGTCACAGTTGCAACATTGGTTGCAGCCCAGTCTGAATCAAGGGTCTTGCCTGCTCGGCCTTCTTTGTCAATCCCCTAGCCCAGTCGTCATCTTTGCCAGTGGCAGAACCAGAGTGGGGGTAGAGGGAGTGGCTGCTCCCCTGGTTCCCCCCTGGTGACCACTGCATGCCCAATGCGACCCCCAGCATTCCGTTGGTGCCCTATTATCTACCCCCAGAGCACCAAAAGCTGCCTCCAATACTGAGCTTTGCCCAGGGGTTCTTTACCCATGCTTGCTCTTTGCTGTGCCTACGACTGCTGCTGTCAGGGCAGGCCTAAGTCAAGCTCTGCACACATCCCCCTGCCAGCCCTTTCCAGAGCACAGAGGAGTTTGTGTGCTTGGTAGGGGGTTAGTAGAGCACCCAGTTCAGGGAATGAGCAAAAGCAGAGCATGCTGTTCCCAAGACTAGAGGACATGACTCAAGCCAATATAGAACAGGGTCATAAAGTGGATGCTTACCTGGACCTGGCTAGATGGGATCATTTCTGAGCTTCCCAAGGGATATACAGGGGCACGGTCCACACTCATGCATGGCAGTTGCTATGTATGGCTCCGGGGCAGTGCCTGATTAAACCCGTGGCGGCCTCTAGGTAGTCGAAATGTTGTGTCCCCCCCCTCACAAATGATCTCCTAATACGTTTTTAATTTTCTTCGCTGCTTTATTTTGATCCATTGTCGCGGGGCCCCTCAAAGGAGTGGGGCCCATAGGCTGGTGCCTACTTGGCCTAATGGATAATCTGGCACTGCTCTGGGGATGCCGCTCAACACGACTCAGAGGGTGACTTTGCTGTTAGTGTGGTAAATTAAGTCTCTGGAAATGAACTTGGGAATGGTGAAATCCTTGGAGACCGGAGACGAGGGCAAGAACGGTTAGGGATGTACAGTCGTCGCAAAGACATTTTGGAGCATAGCTTCGATTTTAAGGCTTACCATATGTCCGACAAGGACTCATTTAATGACAGTGTGTCCACCGGATTGCAGGGTGCTGGCCATCAGGAGTCTTCAAACTTTGGCCCTCATTTTCCCCAAAATTCCCAGGCCAGGTGAGTGCTGCGCCATCCCCAGCTCTCTATTTTTCAGAATGGAAATCATTTCAGTGCTTTTAAAAGCACGTGGTGGGAAGCCGTAGCGGGCTTTCCCCCATGGCCTTTCCGCTAGCTGGGATACCAATTCGCCACGTCCAAGCCCTCCCAGAGGCCGTGATTGGCGCTCTGCACCTCCACACAAGGCAGGTCTACTGACCTGGTGCAAGCACCCCAAGGAAGCCATTTCCCCAAAATCCCCAGGCCAGGTGAGTGCTGCTCAATCCCCAGCTCCCCATTTTTCAGAATGGAAATAATTTCCGTGCTTTTAAAAGCATGTGGTGGGAAGCCATAGCAGGCTCTCCCCGTGGACTTTTAGTTAGCTGGGACACCCATTCCCTGCCTCCCAACCCTCCCTCCACCCGCGATTGGCTGTATGCCTTCCTGTAAGCTCCTCCAACTGTGATTGGTTGGCTCTCTGGCCTTAATGGCCCCTCCCAGGGCAGCCCTCTGCCCACGCAGCCCCTGCGGCTAAGGGCCCCAAGGCAAAGGGCCGCGCCTACATTGGCGCCTCCAAGATGTGTCCGCATGTGTCAGCATGGGAAGCCAGTGAAGCCAGCAGCTAACAGACACCAACAAAAACTGTAAGTGTGGCACGGGTGAGATGTAGAGCAATTACTCTACACCGGAAATCCCCTGCCACTCTATCTTACCCTCCCATAACATAGACGGCCATAGACTTACACCAGGCATAATTGGAAAGATTTGTGACCACCAGCCTGAACCTATTCATGACAGGATTGTAGATGTTGCCTTGCACTATATACTGACATACTTATGAAGGTCAACAAGCACCACACTTAGATGAAATTGTGAACCCTAGTCTGCACCACATCCTGATAGAACTGTGAATGTTAACATGTGCAACACTCAGATAATATTGTGAATGTTAGCAGGCGCTACACTTAGACGGAAGCTTGAAGGCTAGCCAATGACACACTTAGATGGAATTGTCAATGTTAGCATGTGCCACACTTAGATGGAATTATGTAGACTACCAAGCGCAACACTTAAAAGGAATGGAGAATGTTAGCATGTCCGAAACTTGGGTAGAATTGACAACATTAGCTTGCGTCATATCTAGATAGGATTGTGAATGTTAGCATCTGCCACATATATATGGAACTTCAATGTTAGCATATGCCACACTTAGAATTGAGAACATTAGCCTGCGCCATATCTAGATAATATTGTGAAGGTTAGCGAGTGCCACACTTAGACGGAATTATGTAGGTCAGCAAGTGCTACACTTAGACAGAACTGTGAATGTTAGCATGTTAAATGTCAAATAACCCACTAACCAATGTAAGCTCAAACTCTCTGCATACTTATCTCACTCAAAAAACTCACACAACCATTTCTCGCAAAACAAGCTGCATGCACTTCACCACACCACAACAACACAAAAGCCGCACCAACAGCACACGCGGACTGAAACCAATCCAATACTCGCACCAAAGCTCAGCACCCGGTGTCTACCGAGTTGAAGCTGCCAACAGTACACCACTCCTCTCACTATCCTACTCCCTCTTCATCTTACTAACCCATCCCACCTTCTCATTTACAGATCCGCCAGAGCGCCTGGGGACCAATTCTGTTGGCGACGGTGCGCGGTACAAATACCTTTAACATAACATAATATGTTTTGAACTGCAACTCCCATCAGCCCTAGCCAGTGAATGGTGAGTAATGAAGGCGGTGTAGGAGATTCACAGCCCCCTGCTCTTCACTTAGGACCTGCGTGGGTTAACGTGGTATATTACTAGAGTGCAGGTCATTCCAATTTCATTCAGACATCCCCGTGTGTCATATAGACTCCTGATGGAAAGAGTGGATTAGCAGAGGGGACACCAATCAGAAAGGGAGTTTGGGGGGTGGGGTGATGTGATTTCACATTCCTACTGCCAAAAGGCAGGACAAAAACAAACGAGTCTTCATCCAAGTCTGTCGCAATGTGACGGCGGGGCGCCAAGTCATGATTTATGGATGGTGCCGGCAGAGTGTCTTGAATTCAATGTGTCACTTCATTGGCAGTCCATGAAAGGTCTTCCTGGCTGGGGAGTTGTGGTTAGAGCGCAGTGGACCGGAAATGAGGCTGCATGGTTTTGTGCCCCGTGCAAATTCTTCCAGGTTTTGTCTGGTGGCCAGGCATACATCCCATTTCACTGTCAAGTCGCGATGTGACCAGCGCAAGGACAATCACTAACCTAGGGCTGAGTCAGAGGACCCCAGTTTTGGAGGTACATAAACAGCAGTGAACTGGGACCCAAAAGGGGCCCTGGAAATGTTTTTCAAGGTGGCTCCATTTTACTCTTTAAGAGCAAGGCCAGCTGCTCTAAGTATGGTCTGGGAGGGTTCTCGCACAAGAAACATTGGAAAGAATTGCCCCAATTATTGAATTTAACAGCACATTTGCCCCTATATACAGGGGTTGCAAGGTAATTATTTGCTTCACGTTGATGTGGTACAATAAGGAGAGATGGAAGGAAGGGGTGAATGGAGCATGGGACGGTGGCGGAGCTAGGGATGGGGTAGTAGGGATGGCCGCCCCCTCGCTCCCTCCGTGGGGCCCATTGCGCCCCCTAGCCTCCCACTGGCCCCTTACTTATCCATCCCCCGGCACCAAAGCTGACTCTGCTACTGCCACGGGAGACCGGTTTTGAGGAGCAGAAAACCAGGGTACGCCCAGAAAAGAGGCCCTTCATGCATTTCCAGAGCTCCCTGTAGGCCAGTCCACACCTCCACAAATACAAGACAGGTTTGTGTTAATTCAGGCCACGAGATGCAGGAACGCAGTCCCTGACCAATTGACCAACAGCATCCACCATCTCGCGCAGCTTCTGGTGAAGTTTAGCATCGTCACACGGCCTAGCCTTGGGGCAGGAAGCACAGTCTTGCTGTTCATCACTTACAAAGAGTTGACATGGTTTCTGAGAAAATGGGGTGCATCTCTTGTCTTGGCAACAACTTGCAGCTAGGCGCATTCTTCAGATATGACACCGCTGCTTTAACAGGGACGTTTCCTAGTTGCAAGGTTGTTTCTACGCTTGTTTACTCCCTGTTGTGCATGAAGTCACTCACCTTATTTCTAAAATTATAATTCTGGGAATAAAACCGAGGGTTGATCTGTTGCCTCCCGCTTCCATAACTGAAACCCATGATGTGCTGTGTGGTGATGGAGTGTAATAGAATTTCTTGCTTAGAAAGCTGATTGGCTAATCTAGCTGGCGTTTTGAATTATGAATCAGGAATGAAGCACTTCAGACCTTAAGGCCTTAATCGAACCAGGCTTTCATGGTAACTACTACTGACTATGTAAACTATTCAATTTAGTTTTTGGGCACTGATTAGGAGTGTGGCGGTAACAGTAATTCCGTCCGATGGAAACTGAGTCCACAAAGGTACTTCCACCCATATTTGGTGGAATTACCGTTACCGCCATACACTCAGCGCTAATTATGCCAGCGGAAATTGAGTCATTGCCCGAATGGGAAGCATGGTGGTGGACATTTTGAAAAACTCAATCCGCCCTGAATGCACATCTCAGGCTGAGAGATGGTGGCCAATGCCGGGGAGTTGCACGGCTGCCGGCATCATAAAACATCTGTGCAATGGCTGGCAGCCATCTGGTCAGACATCTGTGACAAAGTCATAGCTGTGGGTGCAGTCCCATTGGACAGTGAGGACTGCAAGAAGCAGTGGGATGACCTGAAGGCCAGGGGCCATAGCCTCCTGTACAAATAAATAAGTCATGGGACACTGGAGGCGGCAGCATGGACCCTCTAGTCCGGACCCCGTGGGAGGAGAAGGCCAACTCCATCCTCCACATGGAGGGGATTGAGGGATTTGGGAGTGAGGAGGTCAGAGCCAGCAGCCAAGGAGAATCTGGTGAGTCTGAATGTCCCCCCCTTTCTCCTGATAATGCACTGGCCAAATTACCATCCCGGCCCAAAGGGAAGTGCCCCCACATGGCAATGCACCGGCAAGGCCACCCAATGCGTATGCACGCAGAGCCAGGTTTCGGCATGGGTGATCCGGGTGGTCAACCGGGGCACCACATTAGCCACCCCTGAAGCACCAGCTCGGCAGTGTCTTACAAGGGATTCCTATTGAATTGGAAAGCGGCCTACTCCCGTGCTGGAGCAGGGAGTTCATCATTTCAACAGAGCACCACTGCAATACCAGCATGGGGGCAGCCTTTCAAAGGCTACTCCATGCTGGTGTGTGTAAGGAACTCATGGTGGCAACAATAAAGACAGACACAAGTGATCACAGGTCAAGGGTGTTTATTAAACGGTAAATGCAGGGTAGAAAAACACCTTATCTAAACCTAAATCTAAGATGGGAGCAAGCTTCGACCATCAAATGAAAAATAAGGCAGTCCTTGTGACGTTGTGTCAAAATAAAAGGGCCTATACTGAAGAAAAACCTATTGCCATTTCCTTACAACTAATTACAGAAAGAGTGTGGCAATAGGGTTTCAATAAAGAAAGGAGTGTTTACAAACAATAAGTCAGGATGTGATTGCCAGGGGTCTCCTGGACTTTGGAGCACAGCACACACTCGAGCTTTCTCAGTACAAGCCGACAGTTCCGTTCCAGCGATCAGGTTCTTCGAGGGTTAAGTGTCTTTTCAATAAAAATCTCTTGCCTTGGAAGGCCTGATGTATTGAACAAGAAACAAACAAACAAAGAGTTCCTTTGCAAATGGAATTTGGGTTAGGACTTTTCACCCCTGGATTTCCCTCGGCCGGGCTCACCCACGTGGTGCCGGATGCCTTTGTTGCTGGTTTTCTCCCTCTTTTCTCAATAGTTCCTTTAAACCTTTCAAAATAAATTCATATTAGCTGCTTGCTACCTTTCGCTCAACACAGTTCGTTTTTTTATCGACTCTCCACTCAACTCACCCGCTGTGATGAACCGCTTTGCTTTCTTCTCCTTCGAGTCCAGCTTCTCTCCCCAGCGTGGTCATCAGGGAGGAGGGACTCGTGTACTGTAGACATCTGCTGCAACACATGCTGGTTATTGTTCTCAGTCTTAAGTTTCCATCTGCAGAGGTTTCACAAGACTTGGTCGGAAAGGACAAGGTCGCTTCTCTCCTTGTCACCCTCTCGGAATGCACCATCTTTCGCCTCCTCTTGAACTGCCGCGCTGAGTTAGTGTTCACGTCATGCGGTCTGCCTTGCTCGTCCTATGCTCTTGTGCTCCACCTTTTATCCCTGTGGGGAAGTGAAAGGGCCGTCAGGTGTGTGTGATTCTGGTCAATTGCCTGACTTTGAGTGACCCTTTTATTGGGACATGTCAGGTAAACAGCTCTGGTGTTAGTCTGTTGTCTTTCGTGCCAGAAAGTGTTTTTGTCGGAAAAAGGGGCGGGGGCAGTGTTTTGGAATATCCTACGTGGCAGGATGGAGAAAAGGTGTTGAAAGAAGGGGGATACGGTGTCTCAACTGTCATTGTCCCACTCGGCACCCTCCAAGGACCCCCATCCCGGTGATCCTCCCTCACTGGTCCACCCCCCAGGCCATGTTCTGTCCACCTGGATGACAGCAGATGCCCAGGGACTAGCCAGGTAGACACCTTCAGGTTTCTCACATGTGGTACAGCAATCCCACATTTTGCACCCTCCTCACCCTTGATGGGAGGTGGGGGGTGCAAAACTATTATGTCCCCGGGTGCTGCCAGGGCTATGGCAGGCCCTAAATGCAAGGGTAAGTGGGCAACTGTGCACGCACCCATGCACAGCAGTATGAATGTGCATGTGAGCACATGCAACTGTGTGCCGCCTCCATGTGTGCTGAGAAAGGCCAAGTGCCAAAGTGGGCCCCCATCACGACCTCATATACAGACCGCATTGGCAGCACAAGAGCCAATGGGGTATACACCTTCACCAGACACTACCCCCACCTTTCTCACTACCATGTCGCATGTGTGACTAGCAAGCCCAAGTATGCATGATGATAAACAACATGTCATTGTCCACCCAACAGGTTCACAGGCGACTCAGGAGAGGGATGCAGGCCCATCTACAGCCAGATGATGGCAGCTGCACCCATCCAACTGGCCCATGACACCCCCTTGTTACCAGCGTGGGACAACCAGCCACATAGTCAGCGTGGCTTGGAGTCTGAGTGTGACACAGTTGGTAGTGTGGGTGGCAAGTCTTACAGATAACCCTGTTTCAGCACCAGCCCTCCCCATAGCCCATGACCCATGGTACAGGTGTCACAGGATGTCATGTGGAGGGGGCTAGACACCATTGAACAGTGACAGGTGAACTTGGAAACCCTGACTGACACACAAGTCCAACACCTCCAGGCCATCCTAAACTATGTCAGGGCGCCTCTCGGAGGATAGCGAGGGCTATGGACCGGGACTGACGACAGGCTACTGCCACATCTGCCACCCTGACTGTTGTGAGACAGAGGGTGAGGGATATGACTGGGAGCCTGGCCTCTTTCTCACTGTGGCCACTATCTACAGGCCACCTGGCAAAGTCGGCATCTTCCTCTCTGAGTGAGCTGACCTCTCCTCCTTGCTCATTGCCTCTACCTCTCAACTTCTCCTCCCCACCAGCCCTTCTTCAGGACTCTTTAACAACCTTTGCGATTCTCTCTCTCTCTCTCTCTCTCTCTCTCTCTCTCTCTCTCTCTCTCTCTCCCTATTCTACCCTCTGGCCTGACTCACTCTGCAGGGCACACCCGGGATGTTCTGATTGACTCAGACCTCCGCTTCTATAACCCACTCACCACCCCTCTCTCTTGGAGTGATCACTTTCTCCTTTCTTCCACCTCTCTCTCTCTCTCTCGTCCCCACAGGTGAAGCCAACTCCAGCAGTGCCACCTGCCTTCTCGGTCATCCAACCCATGTGGAGCGTGTTAGTTGAGACTTTCACTGCTACTTTCGCTCCTCCTCCTGCACCTTTGGCTGACTCACACCCTGACACACAGCCCTCTCTAACCTTCATCTCTCTATCTCTAACACTCAGGATGTCCTTGCCCCTGTCATGAGGATCTGCTTGAAGCCCAAATCCAAGTGTAACTCTTGGTACAATACCAACCTCACCGCCCTTAAATGCAAGTGTATGGCAGTGTTGAGGAGGTGGAGGGAATCGGGCACACCCCCTGACAAACTGGCCTGACGCCTGCTGGAAAGGCAGTAAAGACTCTCTGCGCTCTCTAAGAAGAGAGTCTCCATCCAGGCGTGCATCTCTGCAGCATCTAACAACGCAGCTGAACTTTTCAAAATCTGCAAGGAGCTGGCCAATCCTGCTGCATTCTCTACCTCTCCTGTTCCCTCCCACTCCCTCTGCACAGCCTTGGACTCTCATTTCACTACTAAAACTCAGGACATCCTGTCCACTCTCTCTTCCTCTACCTCCTCTTCCTCCTTCTGTACCACTGCTGGCCCATCTGAGGGTGTCTCGCCTCCTCCTTTCTCCTCATTTCCCCTGTTCACCCCTGACAATGTTTCTAGACAAGTCCGATCTATTAAAGTCTCATCAAAGCAGGTTCTTCCCTGCTCATCCAGAACCATCAAGGACCCCATCAACACCCTTGCTCGAGCCTTGGCCAATTTCTGCAATCACTCCTTTGCCACTGCAACATTCCTCTCCTGCCTTAAGCACTCTCTTGTGCACCCCCTTCTAAAGAAGCCCTCAGCCGATCTTTCCTCTCCGGCCAACTATCGCCCGATATGCATCACTCCTTTCCTGGGCAAACTCTTGGAAAAGCTGGCCATCTCTCAGATTAATCTACATACTGAATCTGTTGGATGCCTCCATGACCACCAGTCTGGCTTCGGAGCTGCCAGAAGCACGGAAACTGCTCTCCTGAACACCTGTGAAGACTTGCTCTCCAATCTTAACTATAATCTTCCTTCTTTTCCTCATTCTCCTCAATCTATCCTCTGCTTTTGACACGGTCAACCATGCCACCCTGCTCGATCGTTTCTGCCACAACCTTGGAATTACTGATCGGGCCATGGCCTGGTTGACCACCTTTCTCTCTGACCAACCTTTGCAGGTCCAACTGGGGTCTTTCCTCTCTTCTATCCCTCTCTCTACATGTGGCGTTCCCCATGGGTCTAGCCTCTCTCCCCTCTTCAACCACTACTTGGCACCTCTTGCTCACCGCATCGCTACTTTCAGCTCCAATTTTCAATGTTATGTGGATGACACCCAGCTCTCTTTCAGGCTCCCCTCAGCCACCTCTGCTTCTTCTCTCATACCAGACTGTCTGGCCAAAATTCAGGAATGGTGCCCCACCAATGATCTCTGCCTTAAGGCCAGTAAGGGTGAGATCCTCCTCATTGGGACAACCACTCCCTCCTTTCCTCTCTCTCTGGCCGCCCACTCTGGGCCATCTTCCTGCTCCTTTATGTGAGGCTAAAAACCTTGGTGTCATTTTCGATCCCACCCTCTCCTTCTCTTCTCACATTTCTGATGTCTCTAAGAAGTCCAACTATCTGCTGCACCTCCTCAGAGGTGTTCATCCTTTTCTCACTTTCCCCCAGAAGTTCACTGTATCCAGAGCTCTGGCCCTCTCTAAACTGGACTATTGCAACAGCCTCATTCTAAATCTTCCTGCCTCTACTCTTCGACCTTTACAACTTATCCAGAACAGGACTACAAGACTTGTCCTTGGCCTCAAGCCCAGAGATCGTATTACTCCAGCTCTGAAATCTCTTTACTAGCTCCCCGTGGCTGCAGGGAACACCTGCAAGATGCTCTGCATCATCCACAAGGCTTTCTTGGGCCTGGAACCGCTCCACCTCAAAGCTTCTCTTCCAAAACATCTTCTTTCTTGAGCTCTCTGCTCATCCACCTCCAACTCTCTGAGGGTCAGACGCTTCTCCAAGCAGAGAGTTGGGGACAGATCTATCTCCTCGCCAGGGGACTCCCTGCCTCTCGCAAACTTCAACAGAACCACCTCTGCTTCTGGAAACAACTCCTTTTCGCTTCCGCTTTCTCTCTTCCTCTCCCCTGCTGATGCACCTGACTACTCTGCGCACTGGTCACCTGGTCACTCTCTGAACTCGGGCCCAGGCTCCTTCATGTCCAGTTTCCCTTGCACTGCCTCTCCGGGCTCCCCAGCTCTTAAGGGTCTGTATCTGCATCCCTACAGCCAGTTCCATCTGCACTTATGAGCCACCCACTGGCAGCACATGTGAGTTAACTGTACATCCCCTTTCCCTCCCCCCTGGCACTTCTCTCCTTCCCTCGTCCCCGCACTTGCACCATCTGAATGACACAAGGCCTAGTAAGACTGCTACATTGTCCTTCCTTTGGTTCCCCCTCCTTGTCTTGTCGTGCCTAGAAACACTTGTGTACAGGCGCGTTATAAATGCCACATCATTTCATTTCAGGTTTTGCTGAGGAATGCAGGTGAGCATGTTCCTGATACTACAACACATCCGGGACCTGAGTCATACCAGTCCACCTCCATCACCCCCACAGAGGGATCCTTGCCCAGCACCTCAAGGTGCTGCTCCACTCGCCATCTGGCTCCAAAGCTTCCGGAGGAGACTTGTAATGGGAAAAGCCATGCAAGTGACTGTACATAACACACAGTATATAGGCACAAGGCTGGCGGGTGGGGGGTTATTTGGGGGATGCTGTTGTGGTGAGGGGAAACTGAGTGGTTGGGTTTTTTGGGGGTGGCGTTGTGGGGAGAGGGAAGAAGGTTTTGGAGGGTTTGTTTGGAATGGTATTTAGGGGAGGGGAGGTAGGTTGGGAGGGTATATTGGGGATGGCATTGTGGGGGGGAGGTGGGTGTTGAAGGTGTGCTACATTTCATAATTAAATAATAGTTCACTTGAAGCAATGCTAGACATTACACATTGTGTGCATGTGTTTAATTAATTATGTGACTATGTTCACATAAGTATGCAGCATGTAGATATCAATGTGTTAAGAAACATTGTCCATCAGTTCTTGCCAGACAAGGCGTTCATAGTTACCGTCTTCATGCTCAGTGCGTGGCAGTGCAGCACCCGCAGGCCGCGAGTCCTCCACTTCTGGGGGTGACCTATCCACATCATGGGGCCAAGGGTATATTCTGCCTGAGGCATATGTTGTACAAAACAGGTATGATGCCCTTTGTCCGGAAACCTCAATGAATGGATTTCAGAAAATGCATGCTGAGGACCAAAGACTGTGTTCTTGTTAAGAACATATCATTTTATTCTATTGAAATTTCATAAAACAAGTAGATACATCATTTCTAAACATACAGGTTCTTTCTACATATAATGAACAAAAAAACTATTCATTTTCAACAATTATATTTTTGAAAAAAGCTTTTTGTGCAAGCTGCATTTTTATGTAAACATCTCTCACATGCATATATATACAAACATACAGCACAACCATTTATTTTCTCTGCCAAATCTAATTTAGTGAAAAAAAATGTAAGTAGTCAGATTCCTGCTTTGTAAGTCCACCATTATACATGCATTGCAAAGGCAGGAGCAATTTGGCTGATCTTCTCTGGCCGGTTCATTTAGGACCCTCCAGTCCAGTGTAGGCACCGTAAACAAGCCATTAACAGTCCAAAGGTCTGCTCACTTCAGGACCTGGTCCGGGCGTGTGCTCCGTTGTAGGCTACCTCCTGTGTTGTCTGTGGATTCTGCATGGGTGTCATCAACCATGGTAGCAGGGGGTGTTCAGAGTCACCAGCAAGGTCAAAGGTCATAGGTGTCAGTCACAGAGCATTGTAGATGTGTTGCTGTTTACCACGGCATGTTGATAGACACTCCATCCAAGGCTTCATAGCCACCTTGTTGGCTATGTGGTGTCTTGTCATTAGGTTCACTTGCCTCACATTCTTCCATATTAGCTGGCATGAACATACTACACCAGCATCGGATCATCACCTTCAACAGGAAAAACGGATCCGGGGTCCAGTTCCACGTCCTGATGCGTAGTTGGATTGCTCCTCCTCCTGGCAGGCTCGCTGCTATACAGAAACACCAAAATGTAGCAATTCCGATGCTTTCAGGCAGGCATTGCACAACACCAAACCCCCTTCACTGGAGGGCAAATCTAGACAGGGAGAAAGAAGGTCTCAACAGTAACATCATAAGCCAAATAAAGTCCATCTTTATTGAAGAGAAAAGTATGACCGACGTTTCGCTACAGACCACAGCTTAATCGTGGCTGCTACATAGGTCTTAAAAGCCATGGTAAAACACAATGTTGAATGTTCTAGTTTGGAAATATTTGTAGATGCACTTGTAGCCATCTGGCCATGATGTGTTTGTATTCTGACAACATTGTGGTGCATGTGCCAAGCCCTATTGTTGCCACTTTGCTGTTCTCAAGTATTGGTGTGTGCACCCTGTCTGTCCTCTCTGGCTTACATGGTGTACAAAGGTGTAGGGTTTTGCAAGAACGCTTTGCCAATGTGCATCGGCGGAATCATAAACAAGGATGCATTTGTGCGGCTGTACCTAGTAGCCATGAGTGTTGTGTATGGTGCATCTTCATGAAGTCGTGCAGGATGCTGTTCTGTAATACCATGGTATAAAAAGGACCCTGGATAGCAAGCCAGGTGTGTTGTCATTAGGTTGGCATTCCGGCTCATCTAAGTGGTCATTGTTGTATGTTGTTCGTCCTGGTGCAAGGAATTAATGGGATATGGGTACATGCCCCAACTACATGTGCAGAAATCACCTTTCATGGGATGCAGTTTGGCTCTGTGGAAGAATCTAACTTTTAAGCAGCCTGCCACATCATAGCATTTAGGACGTGCCAAATCTGGATTGCGACATGCCATGTGCCAGATGTACCAATGTCTGAGAATTGCGGAATGCCAGTGTTAATGTCCATTTGGCTCTGCATGTCTGGTGGACTCAGTTGCACACACTGGATTGTTCAGCTGTCAAGTGGGTACAAGGTGAAAGTTTGTTCATTTGTGACAATGTGATCTCTGATGGTGACCATGACACAGTCCCTCCTCCACAGTTTACCTTGTACCACCTCCCTGTCAAAGTGTAGTTGAAGTATGTCTAAAATATAAAATTCCAGGGTTTACGGTTGTAAACCCAGACCTCTAAATCGAAGAATGGTGATTTGCACGGGACACTCTAAAATGTTGCTCGCCAGTCGCTCTGTGCCACAGTGTGAAGCCAAGAAGGATTACTGCACACATGAGACAACAATGGCACTACAGGACTGTAGCTGGCCAAATACCTTTCTCTAGCACTCAGACATGACATACCATTAGGGTATGGAGGCATCAGCAGAGTGGGCTAAGGGGTGGATGGGTTCAGATGGGTTTGCAGTGCACAAGGAGCCTGTGAGGAGGCTGTTGAGATTCTTAAATCTGCAAATTAGATAAGACCCATGATGGACACACTAGTGCCGTTGAAATCAGAGGTAACAAAAGTTTACTTCTACTCCTACATTTCTTGTCCCTTGTATTGTATTGTTTTCCTCATTTATATAGCGCCCTTTCCCCATTTGTATAGCCTCAATCCGCTTTGTGGTTGGAATACCCTCGGGAACCGTAGTCCATGTGTGGGAGATTCTAAGAGCTGATTTATAACATGCATGTGTGCATTTTGCCAGTTTAGGACTTAGGTGGGCTGGCTGAGCTCCAGTAACAGTCCAGAGGTCAGGCACGTGGGTGGGTGCTGTTGGTGGTTTAGAATACAGTGCTAGTGTCAGAGATTCAATGTGTGCCCATCCAGACCAACATGTTTCATAGGTTGTCCCTGTACACTAATGGCAGAGGTGTTGTGGTACGTCAGGGATTTCAGTGTGGACGGCTGTGCGAGCTGCCACACAGAAATTGCATAGCCATAGCTGCATGGTGCAAGGTATTCATACCTTAAACTTGGAGGGAGTTCATCCTCAATGTCGTTTTTCTAGGTCCAACATGATTAGCTGGTCTCGCCATTTGTGGTCTCCCTAGATTGAAAGCCTGATCAGTGGAAGAGGGGCCCAGAGGGACGGGGGAGTGATTTACGATCGTCTGTGGGAGAGGGGCCGAGAGGGCAAATTTGTGTGTGCTGGAGCAAACACCTTTTGGTTTGGGATACCTGGGTAAAGTGGGACACGCCTACGTTTGGGATACCGGGATGGAGGGAGAAATGCCTAAAATGGGGACCCAACAGTGAATGCATAACACCTAGATTTGGGATATGTAGGTAGAGGGAGAAACGCTTATAATGGATAACACCATTAAAGGCAGTGACACCTAGATTTGGGATGCTTGGATAGAGGGAGAAACTGCTAAAATGGGGGCACACCAGTGGATGTAGTAACAGCTAGATTTGGGATGCATGGATAGTGGGACAAATGGGACAAACACCTAAAATTGGAACCCGTGAGTTAATGAAATGGTACTTAATGGTTGGAGTGAAGCAGTGATAGGATTATTACTTACTATCTAGCAAACCTGATAAGCTATGCTATGTAGGTGAGAGGGGCGGCAGTGCTCTCCGGAATACAGTCATTGCTGTATTGCCCACCCAGACCACTCTTGCTTTGTCAGTTGCTGCTTGTTGATGGTGGCAGGCTTCCCTGGCGAACACGGACAAACATGGACTGGAGCAGCTTCTTCAGGAATGCCCATTGCCTTTGGGCCCTTAGCCAACAGGCTGCATGGGCAGACACTGTTAAGAAGCACCTCCCTTTGAGGAGGACCCAATCAGGGGAAAGGAAGGTGGGGGGAAGAGGGCAGGGCAGCGGCCGCCTAAGAGAGCCAGGTATGGTAGAGTTCTGCTAAGGTGAAAAAGGGAAAATGGCACAAGGTGGCAAAAATGGAGGCAGAGGCCTGGAAAGATGGAAACATTGAGAGAAACATAGCAGAAAGTGGCAAAAATTGAGGCAGAGGCATGGAAAGATGAAAAAAGGGGAAAGAAATAAGAGACACGGGCAGGAAAACATCAGAAAGTTGCAAAAATTGAAGCAGAGGCCTGTAAAGAGGATAAATGGAGGAAAAAAAAGACGAGAAAATGGAGGACAAATGAAGGCACAGGGCACAGAGAGCAAGAAGGGGGGCATTCGTCTCACAGGAGTCATGTGGGCATTGTGGCAAAGTTGGTAGAGCTCCCCATTCTTTTATGAGAGGGGCGCTAGCCACAAATGATTTTGGTCGGTCTGGCCGCTACCCAATGTGGCTTGTAGCAGGTGAAAGAAGTGGAATCCTGCAGGCTCTCCACACCCACCAAGTCGGGTATCATTCCATCAGGGGTGTCTAAAACCCTTCCAGGGCCGGTCTTTGCATCAGGCAGCCCAGGTGGCTGCCTGACGTCAGTCAGCCTCTAGGGGGCGCTGCACCAACAGTCCACAGTGCCAGTGCTAGAATACACGTGCAACACGTTTGTTTCCTAACATTATAAAAACGAATGTGCCTGTTCATTTTTATAATGTTAGGAAACAAACAGCCAGGGCAGTTTCTAGTCCATTTGGAGCCCAGGGCGAAACACTAGGAATGCGCCCCCCTACACCGCATCCCATACGCCAATCCCAATGCACCCCACGCTCCACTCCCGCCGCACCCCGCTCACCACTCCCACCGCACCCCGCGGACCACTCCCACTGCACCCTGCGCGCCATTCCCAAACTACACCGTTAAGGAACCCAGAGTCAAACAGTCCGTCACACAAGGAATGAATTGCCATTTGCAACGGTGGGCCACTTTTTCACTGGTGTCCAAGACAATTTTATGCCATAGTCCCACTTAGGCTGCAGATAATGAGGACTGGCCACACCAACTGACCATGAATATGGCATAGGATGCAGTATATACAACCAACAAAGAACACAAGATGCTGAATGGGGTTTGGAGGCAACCTAAGCCAAAAGGGCAATGACAGGGAGACACCTGACCCCAATAAACAATCACTTTAACATTCTTTGAATGGGAATCAAGTGTATGCTTTGATACAGTGAAGTCTTGACTGTTGTAAGGGTACATGGACCAGGATTATTTATTTATTCATGCAATGTTTGTCGGGTACCTGCATATTTATTTATTTATGAAATGTGTGTCGGATACAGGAATCCGACAAACATTGCATAAATAAATAAATTAACTGTCTCCATGTACCCGACAAACATTGCATAAATAAATAAATAAACCCGTTCGTGGCTTAAAGGATATTTACTCAGCAACACTGGTCAAAACTATTATCCGCATAGTGAAGTAACTCATCACCATTACCATGGAAGTGGTTTAAAGTATAATTGATATATAGTTTGGAAAAAAGCGGCATGAAAGAAATAGTGCTGCTTTAAACTATTATTTTGGCAATTTTCTGAGCTTGCAGGGACGCACCATGGGCCCAAACAGGTCTCTGTTTGTACTGTGTCGGGGTCCACGGTGCGTCCCTGCAAGGCAGGCCCACTCCCCACAGCCCACTGCACCTCCCCTCCCATCTCAATGCCAGTACAAAACAATTTAGTGACTAATGGGCCACCATTAGCAGTTTCCTGCCGGCATTGTGTTGGGAGGGGCTGGTCTTAGCTGCAGGGGGACCTAAAGTGTTTTTATTGGTGTGCTTATGTCCCCGCCAAGTGGCGCGAAAGTGGTCAGAGGGAGCCTCTGACTTCTTTAATGTCACGTAGTACTTCTGTACTACGTGACATTACAGTCGGAAGGGGCAGTGCCAGCACCTGACCTGCGGAGCGTTCCCCACATCAATGCGCCGCCCCACAAACTGGAGAATTCCATCCCCTCAAGAGGCTCCAGGGACCGTGGCAATTGCAACCCCTGAGGCTATTGCGCCCGGGCCAAGAAACAGGCCTGGACTTGCCCTTCAGGCAGCGCAGGGCAATTGGCAAATAAATTAGCAGCATTTGTTGCTTTATTACCTTCCCCCGGCTACGGGTTGCACCGGCGCTGCTGGCGCCAGCCAGGTCCATGGGCGCACATGCGGTGTGCCCGCCTCCAGGCTATGGGTGCACACTGACACTGAAGTGTGGATCGATTGGGGCTGGCTGGTGTTGTTGGCCCCGTACATTACAGAAAAGAGGAGCGATTGGGTCACTAAATCCTGAAGATGTTCCCATCACAAGCACACACTGCCAAGCAGCAGCAGAATCAGCAAATACAAACAGTTGCTGCATCCTGCCCTCCCTGATTGGGCCTTGCACACTTCTTTCCTCCTGCTCCCGTCCTCGCAGGTGAGGCCTATTGCTGCATAGGTGTTTTATTTATTTTAAAATGGTATTGCGGAGATGACTGAGCCAACCAAGAAGGGCCTCTGGAGGCCACAAAGCTAGACACTTTTGTCAAGGCTCAAGAAGTCATGAAAAAGGAAGCGTGCACTGGTGGTGGACTCTCCTCAGGAGATCAAAAGGCTGGTTCTCGGAAGACCTAGGCAGAGTGTCACCGTCAGCAGATCTTAGACAGTTGAAAGTTCCAGTGGGGTTGGATTGGTCCGTCCGTCGGCCATTCGGCCCGTGGCCAGGCCAAAATCGCTTTGAGGGCGAGGCCCTGTGGGCCAGTACCACGCGTGAGCCAGTTTGGAGGTTACTACGCCCCCCTAGATCCCGCTCCCGAGCATATTGTTTGTCGTTCCCTCTTTCCTGGGAATGTACTGTTGACTTTATTTTAGTGCAAGTGTTTCATACATTTCACTGTTCGCTCAGACTTGTCTTATACTCTTTGTCGTTGTGCTTCTTGTGTTTGGAATAGCAATCACGCTAGTCTAACAAGAAAAACAAACACCTACATGAACGCGCCTTGTGAATGATGGTGTGAAGGATGGATGCAGGCGCTGGACCAAAAGCTGAGCGAAGTCTGCACAGCAGCTGGCTTGGGAAAGCGACTCAGAAACTATAGTAGAAACCGTCTCCGTGGACAGTTGGCAGGGGAGTTGCTAGGTCTGGAAAAGACCCGGGGCTACGCTGATGTCGGAACTGTTGGGACTGGGGGCTAGCTAGTCTTTTGGCTGTAGCTCCTGAGATTCTATCAGGGGCTACAACCAAAAGATCAGGGGCTATAGCCCCCTTAGCCCCCCTAGCAACGCCCCTGACAGTTGGCCTGTCTTCCGTATAATGCAAATACCCAGACTTGCAGGATGCATGCTTCACTTTCTTTGTTCCATTGGGGGCGACATGCTGTAGCATCAATTCGTGGCCTTTCAAATACCCTTCACGGTGCAGCTTCCGATCTCCTTTAACACAAACGCCTGGACATGGCCATGACTATCTAACACCACATTAATCAAAGCCCAGGTCTCTAAATAATGGTTCAAGTGTTAGGGAATCACCTGCTCACACTTTCTGTCGTGTGACCAACCAGTGCGCAAAAGGTGTTTCAGAGCGTGGGGCTCTTGATGCCACCCATTTCTGCATTTGATACACCAGCAGCTAAACACACCTTGGGGAGGCAGCTCCTTCTGCATAGTCCATTTCTCTCCCAAGCTCGGGACAATGTTCTTTATCATAATGGAGAATGTGAAAAAGCGCAGGGCTGCAAGGCTGGGGGGTGAGGGTGGAGGGCAAAGCGCACTACGCTTGGAGATGCTTCCCCTGATACCCGCAGTACTCCAAGTCCCTTGAAATGAAATTCGTCTATACACTGCACAATGTGCAAGGGCCGCTGTTATTCAAGCAGCACGCGACTAGTAATTTGCAAAAAGTAAACTTAGCGAGTCCAAAGAAAAGGTTGCCTTCCGCCCTTTAGGAATTTGATTGTTTTTGTTTTTATGTTGGGATGGTAGACATCGTTTTTCTTTGCGATTTTACAGTTTCATGGTGCTGTCGGGAGCTAAAATGAGTGATCACGAAGGAAACATTTCAGAATTTTGAGAGTTCACGAGCATGAGCGGAACAAACCCCAATACTCGAATTGCCATTTCTCTGCCACGGTAATGCACTGCAGTGTGTTTCAATGTAAAGTACACATTGTAATGTCATAATTTTAGAACTCCACCTCTCCAACATTAACATTGGGAGCTATGTTGAATTGTACATACATGTCAACTCTCTGCATATGTTTAAAGTAGACTTTACCACTCACATGGAGTAGTGATATTGTTTACGTGTGTCCCTCCTAAATATATTTAACTTCCCGTGAAATATTTGATGCAATACCTATTGCATAAATGCATGTCTTTTAATGCTGAGATAGACGGGCTTGTACAGCTATCGGTGGGTATGTTGCTGGTGCTTGTTCTTGGAGGTTTGAGTAACACTGTTCAAGACCAGTTCATCACCTTTTAAGAGTGGCTAAATGTTTGAGGTCCCACAAATGACATTAGTGTAGATTTGAAATTGTCGATTCTCTGACCTGAGTCACAGCAGCAAACTGGTCATTGTTGCTAAAAATGAAGAGCAAAATCAGACTAACATAACCAGGCATGTTCGGGTATGACCCTCTTATTGCTGTTTTCTGAGGTTCATGAAATTCAGCAGATGTCAGCATTGACAATTTTGTTAACTCATAGTCCCCACTCCCGCTGCTCAGCCCATGACACATGCATGAGATCACAGGTCGGGTGAGGGGGGAGCCAACGATGCTTCCCGCCTGGGGTGCAATCTGTTGTAAGACCGGCCCTGAACCCTTCCATTGAAGTTGTTTAAAACCCTGACTCTTAACTGTGACTATCAGGCTAAAGCGCTGCTGACCATAGCTCAAAAAGATCACATGTTGGGCCATCAAACTGTCGGGCAGCACTTCACGTTCAGTTACAAGCATGAAGAGTTCAATGATTTCTCAACCATTCCCGAACGTAAACCACTGTGTGTAGAGAGTGGAAATGGAGCAACTGAGTTAAGCAATGGAACACAGAGAGTGCAGGAGACTGCGTGTCAGTTTCTGGAGGACATGAAATACCGTGTACCAAGGAGCTGTTCAAGATGGTGCTTTTGTTATGTAGCACCTGTACATTCATGGAGACACATGTGAGCTAAATTCAATAATTAATCAATGCTGAGTGGCTCATTATTACAAATTTAGAGAACCATTTCAGGAAATTGAACAAAGAGCCCAACCCAAGACCCAGAGAGAAAATTCTAGCAATCTGAGACAATCTCAAAAACTGGTGCAATTAAGGAGAAAACTTATGCACAATAAAAGAGTCTGGCCCTGCCCAGCGGGAGCAGCAGCAGACAGCGCACAGATATTCCTGACCACTTCCTGGTGAAGCAGGGGGACCCCCCACTTGATAGAAGGTGGCTGCTTTTCTGGAGGAACTGCTGGCGACCCGGACTCCGATATAAGGATGTGAAGCCTACCGAGAGTCTAGGAAGGACCTAAACACTAAATGCTGAGAAACAAGGTCATGAATAAATGGAACCAAGTGAATAGTGCGAGCCAGGTCCTTGAGACACCTAGCAAAGTGAATGCTGAGAAATCAGGCCATGGACTGAACTATCCAGGTGAATGCTGAGGCAGAAGGTTGTGGAGAGACCTACATACGGAAATGCTGAGAACCAAGGTTGTGGAGAGACATGAATCCATGAATGCGGAAAACCCTAAGGTCAGGGAAAGCCTGCATCACATGAATCATTGTTTGACTGCCCTACAGCATGCAATGCACAAAGACCTAGAGTGGCAGCTATTGAGGAGGACCTGAAGCCCAGAAATTAAGCCAGCCTGTCCATCCAGTGAAGACCATGATACTGTAGCCGTAATCAGCATTATGTCCCGGGTAAGTGACTTAGCACTCCCCCATTGGCCAATTTCCAGGCTTTACGACCCGATATGGCTCTCAAATTTCAAATAGCACGGAGATTAGCCAATGGGGGGATACCTAGCCATTCCCACTGTCTTGCTGCGCTGACAGTGTAGCTCTCAGCGCGGCAATCCCTCATCATGGGAATGCCACGCTGACAGCCATACTACCAGCACTGAATGGCTTTCAGCGTGGTGCTCTGATGATGAGAGGGCGCACCATGCTGACCGCCATGCTCCCAGCACCACGTGGCTCTCATCACAGGAGCGCCAAGCTGAGATTGATTCGGCCATGGTTGTCAGTGTGGAGTTACCTATTCTCTGGAGTGCTGCGGTGACCGCCAAGCTGTCAGCGCAGCTCTCCACCTCTCCTGGGCCGCAACTGACAAACGAGGCCCGTCCATGAAAAATGACCAGCCCATTCCCCCATTCCTTACTTACTTTCTGAAGGCGGTGGAGGCCCTGCTCCCAACACCGTTGCATTCCGGTCTGCAATTCACAGATGCGGGCCGAGCATGTAAAATCAACCGCCCCTCCCCGCTACTTATTTTGTGACATTGGAGGGGCAGATAGCCGCCCTGCTGTTGCCTGCAGCCTTAGCTATGCCGCACCTGGAAACGCAGCCCAGCTGCTAATTAAGCGAAGCCCCTCCTCCTCATCACGTTTGGACGTGGTTGCTGGTAGTCCCTTTTTTTTAAAAGGCATTTGTTTTTAATGGTTTTTAGGGAAATTATAGATTTATAGACCACGCCCTTGGGCCTTACTGGGAGTTATGGGCCTTGAAGACCTTGTTAAATGCCATTGCTTTGCTCGGGCCTTTAACTTGGTCTTCAGGGCCCATAACTCCCGGTATGGCCATCGGGCTAAGTTTATAATAAAGAAATAAAAACTCCCCATTAATGAACCCACGCTTACACGGCCCGATCCACTCTGCAGTCCCTGTGCCTCTTGCAACTGCAGCATTCCATCAGATGCACTGTTGACTGACACAGGTACATAATCTGTGCCACAGCTTTCACAACCAACCAAGCAGTTCCCTGGTGCACCCAATGAGGTTGCAATGGGGTAAGCTGAAGAAGTTTAGCAATTACATACGTGGAAAATAAGTATTCATAATTAAAATGTTCCAGTTGACATTTTTGTGCAGGTAAGTTTTACATGCACATTATTTATTAGAAATGTTCCATACTCATTGCACTGTTCTTGTGATAAAATTCTGTCTTCCAATACTTTGCCCAGCTGGAAAGTACACTACTGGGCAAACAGACTTGAACCACATACGCCAATGCGTTTGCGCTTGTGTCCTGGTGAAATGACCATGTTCCTTTGTGCAGATGCTAAAATGCATAATGAGCAAATAAATTGCATGCAATCCCAACCTTTCTTAATTAAATAAGGTACATATGCCATTGTTTGAACAGGCAAAGCTTGTGTTTGATGCCAGCATGAATAATTGTCAGAGATGTTACCTACTCATTGCAATGTCCTGGTGGAAAAATAGTGATTGTCTGATACTTTGCCATCTGGCACGTGAATAATGGGCAAGTCATTCAAATGTGCGCCAAATTGTCCATTAAGTAATTAACATTTCTAATTAACAAGCAAAACATTCTCCCAAATATCAAAGTTAAACACCCAACCCCTTCAGTAAACTGGTCTTCAAATGCTCCAAGTTGTGACCAATGTTACTGATGGAAAACAGTCTCCACATTCTTCTGTAAATGTTATTTTTATTGCAAACCACTTTTTCACCCTGTGGGCTCTAAAATTAATTATTTGCTATGACATTGTATAGGAATTTCTAGTCGGATAACTCCCAAAATCCCAGTAAAGTGATTGACCTTTAAATCCCATCATTGTGTTCTCAAAAATACAACATTTACTAAAAACGATCTGAAATTTCCTTTGCAGAGAACCCTAAAATGTGCATGAAATATTTGTTCTCAATGCTCGAACTTGTGAGCAGTTATTCAGCCCACATTTGTAAATATCTTGAAAATTTCTTGGGAGAGAACTCCAAGCCTTCTGTGCAGTTTAGTTACTGCTGTGTTTCCGAACTATTTTACTGGCTTCCTGTGACTAAATATGCCCTGTTTGCCACTTCATTTCCTAAACATTCCACTGTAAACACCATTTTCTGGATTGAATTAAGTTAAAGGCCATTGCAAATTGCCTGAACTAGAAATGCCCTTTGATTACTGTTAATTACTGCACGTTAGCATATCCCCTTAGCATGATTACCTTTCATTGTGCCACCAGCTCAACATCCATATATTCCATAAAAATACGGATGTGGTTCACCATTACATTTGATGCACACATTTTGCTAATTGCCTACAAAATGTTGGGGACCCCTGTGGATCTATGCTAACATTGAGTATGCATACTTCCTTCATGTTGGTTGGTTAACAGGCAGTGTTTAAAGGAGCCCACTAGCAAGAACATCGTGTAGCAACCGCTCCACCATGGTTCTCAAGCTATGGATGCTTATATTTATTTGGCCCAAAGACACTTGCAATTTTTGTGTTTTTGTTCCAAAGGTAGAGTATTTTAATTGGGGAATGTTTTCCCCAGTCCTATGAACCAAGTGGGATCATGGAGAAGGTCAGTTACCCAAACCTAAAAGACACACAGTATTTTTTAAGTAATAAACCCTGAGCCGGGGCCTGGGGGTATTACCCCTTCAGGTAATGCACCAGGGCACAGGGTTACATCGGTACTGCCTCCCCAGTGAGGGGCTTATTGATATTAGTACCCTGGCACGTTAGACCGGGGCACTAATGTCTTTTTTTTGTTGTTGTTTTGAAATGGCTTCAGCGTTTAGTAACTAAAAAAAAAAGAAGAAAAAAAGATGGCCGCCATGGAACGGGGTGAAGGGACTATATGTAGTCCCTTCTCACTTTGCATGGCAGCATTTGACATGTGAGTACAAAATAGAAACCAATGAAGATGGCGCCAAGGAACAGGGAGAAGGGACTACACATAGTTCCTTCTCACTTTCCATGGCGGCCAGTCCGGAAAAGGATGCGGCTGTGGCTGGTGCGACAAAAGCTTTGTCGGGCTGGTAACGACCCAGTGAGGACCAATCATATCGCTTGTTGCAAACTGATTGTCCCTCGCTGGGTACTAATACAAGATGATATAGCTGCATAACTTATATTGTGGAGTTTAGTGAAAAGTAGGTAAGAATGCTGATGACGAGTGCCTTTACCATACCACACAAAATATAATTTTCAGTCCACGGTTGGGCAACATCCCAAAATGAAACATACAGGTGCAGGATAGCCCACGGGAATAGCATACCCCTTAGGAGACAGATTATTACGGAAATCCAAACTTCCAGTGCACAAGACATGGTAAATCATGTGAGAAATATTTAACAAAATAGGTGCATTCAGGATCTATTTTAATCTTGTGTTTTAATTAGAAAATACATACACACAAAAAAAGCACACCACTTTTGAGAGAAAACATATACATTAGCCATGTATTTTTGTATTTTGTAGATTGCTAATCATAAATTGTCTATCATAGCATATGCCAGCTAACAATTTTAGTATTGGATAATATTTTCTGTCTAGAGGGGTTTAAGAACCCCCTCCACCCGGCAAGGATCAGCTTCATTCATACCCCTCATGTAACTGTTCAGCTTTCTTCCCCACATAATGGACTCACGTGACTCACAAGCACGAGGTGGGGAATACATACTGGAGCTCAGCTCTATGCCAGGGAGGCCAGTGGTATGTGTGTATACACACACAACACACCAAGAAAGTTATGATGGGTTTAAAAAAAGTTTGAAAAAAACCCTTTTTCCTGAAATGTGAAAGTAGGAATGTCCATTTGAGCCAAGTCACACACAACATTCCACAATGCCACCTAGTAGCCATCGGTACAAGTTCACCTTCAGTTCTGAGCCACAACAGCAAGGCATTGTGGGTAGGCAAATGAGCTCAAATGCAAACCTTTTACTCCAGGAAATTGTCTTGGTCTAAGAAGGCAGTGCTACTTTATATATATAGCTTAATCAACCCAAGACAGACATTTGCAAGGCTGCCAGGACAACCACATAACTGGTTTCACCCTTATTAGGGATCATCAGTGCAGTATAGTCCTGTCAACCTTGTGGTTGAAGCATTTGGCCATGTTTTCACAACACCAAGAAAGTTATGGTGGGTCTAAAAGGGTTTGAAAAAAACACCTTTGTGCAATGTGTGACTTGGCTCAAATGGGCTTTCCTACTTTCACATTTCAGGTGAAAGGTTTTTTTCAAACCTTTTTTAACCCGCCATATCTTTCTTGGTGGTGTGAACATGTGGCCAAATGCTCCAACCACAGGGCTGTCTGGACTGTACTGTTGAGTGAAGGGACATGAGCAAATGAAACCCAAGCCAGAATGTATTTTGTATTTGGCGATTCAGACAGACAACTCTTATCATAGGCATATATGTTAAAAATAAAAATCTGTGGTTATGCCTATATTCCCAAACACTTTGATTTTTTGCAAAGCAGTCAGGAACCCCCATTGGTGCAATGTCTCCTCTTTCCCTTTCTCATAGGGTTATTTCAAAACAGTACAATAGTAATGTACCAGATTGTCCGCCTTGGAATGATAAACATTTGTCAGAAAATAATTGAAATAGTTATGATAGGTTTTGATAATGTGCTTTGCTTAGTAAGACAAGTGTAATATTTACATTATGTCTACAATATATACTTGAAGTGATCATTAGAAATACGAATTGTAACATTATAACAAGAGTCAGTTTCCAATGTCAATTAATTGATTTGTTCCTTCTGGGATCATTTAGGCAATGTTTTAATTTATCATGTTATCCACTGATTGGTTTGTAGTGTTGTTGAACCCACACATTTGTGACAACAAGCATAAACAAATAATTATAGTAATAAGCGTATAGCGAGTAGACAGAGAAACAAGGATTGGTGAAAGGGAGGATTCAAGGTTGTAGAAAAAGCAAAAAACCCATCAAAGATGCATATTAATTTCAAAAGATCAAAACATAAATAGACAGAACAAAAGAGAAAAAAATCGAAAAATGTATCGTTATTTTGAAATCGTGGTAACAAATCCATACTGGTCAACTGACCCCTATAATATCCTGAAACAAAATCAATCAGGTGTCCTTACCCGTATTTGCATATAATCGATCCAAAGGACTGATGTCCCTGTAGTAGTAACGGGGTTATATCCCCAGTATAGAGTCTGAAATTAAATAAATGTGAAATCAGGTTTGTCATGGTATAATTATAAAATGTATACTCATTATTGGAATGAAAATCCACAAAAGAAAATCATCTCCCTCTTTATGTTTTGTTTTCTGTAACTAAACAATGTAACTTATTTGTGAATGTAATTTATGAGCGAAATATTTGTAAAGGTCTTTTTTTTGACTAAAAACAAATAAAGATTTTATTTTAAAAAAAAACATCTCCCTGCATTTGACTCATGTAAAGTACTGTTTTGACTCTTCATAAAGTGAACGCGATTAATGAAGGATGCCTATCACAGTGCTTGAACGCATTTACAATATGGTCCGTAGATGACAGCAGGATGATATTTAAGATTGTGCACACATTAGCTATATGCCCCACACACCCAAGCCCATGGCTAGTTTTATACAATGAAGTACTTTATGAAGAGTCAAAACAATACTTTACATGAGTCAAATGCAGGGAGATAATTTTCTTTTGTGGATTTTCATTCCAATAGTGAGTATACATTTTATAATTATACCATGACAAACCTGATTTCCCATTTATTTAATTTCAGACTCTATACTGGGGATATAATCCCGTTACTACTACAGGCACATCAGTCCTATGGATCGATTATATGGAAATACGGGTAAGGACACCTGATTGATTTTGTTTCAGGATATTATAGGGGTCAGTTGATCAGTATGGATTTGTTACCACGATTTCAAAATAAAGATTAATATTTTGATTTTTTCTGTTTTGTTCTGTCGATTTATGTTTAGAACTTTTAAAAATAAATATGCATCTTTGATGGGTTTTTTGCTTTCTCTACACCCTTGAATCCTCCCTTTCACCAATCCTTGCTTCTCTGTCTACTCGCTATACGCTTATTACCATGATATCTATTGTCTTATTGCGGCATGATGGAATAATGCAACGTGCAATATGACCTTATAACTGTTTGTACATTTATGTCATGTTTTCGTGTGAATTATATATTTTTTATTACAATATTATGTTATTTACGTCTGGTGAGTTGTTGTGGAATATCATGTAGCCCAGATTTGAAAAAGGCTCAGCAGAGCCGAAACATGTTATCCTACATGGGCTTCTTTTTTAATGTGTGATTATGCAATGTTATTAAATATACACACATTTTGGTGGCGCAGAGTCCTGCATTCTTTTCTTTTTTTCACTGTTTACGGTGACGGTGAGGCTTTATTACCGTCTGGATACAGTGACCTGCGACATCTTTGAACGTATCCTATGGCCGCAAAGATACGGCATTAGGTTGCCAACTTAAATTGATACCAATTCAAGGAATTGTAAGGTGTCGCCCTCCAGAGCAACTTATACTAAAGCCACCCTTTTCAGTTAAACAAATAATTAACAAACAATACAAAAAAAACAAACACAGTTGTATACCCTGCAGCCTGGACCCCGTACAAGTACTGTGAGAACATCAGCATCCCCTGCAGAATCTATATGCCTCCCCTTAAATCCCCCATATGGACAATGCACCCCCAGTTTGACAGTGACATTCATGCTGGGCACAGCAATGGCAATGAATGTGTCCAAAAAGCATGCTGGTCCCCACCTCGGGGGATGCCTCTATCTCTACTGCTCCCATTCTACTTTTAACCATAAAAAAACATCCCTTTTCCCCTTCTTTAAGATAACTTGTATTTTTTATCTGGTTGCACTGGTCTTTAGCAAATGAACAGAGTGGGGGGTGTAGGAGAGAAAAGAGAGATAGAGAGAGAAAAGAAAGAGACAAAAGAGAGCGAGAGAGAGGGAGAGAAGAGACACAGGGAGAAAAGAAGGGAGAGAGAGAGAGAGAGAGAAAATGGCGACTAAGAAAGAGCATGAGATTGGTGTATAGTACACTAGGTACATTCGTTCATTAATTAATTGGTAGCGTATCTGGGGAAGAAGCTTTGAATATTGTGTACATTTGTGATTAACAAAACATTGTGTTCTGTAATATAAAGATGTACATGTGGTTTTCTTTTTGTGATGGTCTGAAATTTTAACTGAAAACAATAAAGTGGCTTGCAATGTGATAGTGCTATGCTAGGTGAGTGTACAGATGGGTGGCGGGTGCGTTGCTTTTTCTGCAGTGACCTCCTTACACACCCACAGGAGCTTTGTAGCCTTGATCCTCTGAGGCGAGCCCTGCCCTTCTTAAGGGATCCCAGCCCATAGGAAAATATCCAAGTGAATCTGGAGAGAGAGTTAGGCTATATTCTGCCCGGATTAGGATCAATTTCACGTGTTGCAGCCAACTAGCAAATGTGGCCCTTAACATCCACGTCCAAATGCATATGCCCTCACAGCTGGATGTAGGCCACAGCCTCCTGGAAACTCCAGGACAGGTCCCGGTACCTGCTGAGTACAGTCATTCCCAAAACAGGAACGTCCATCCTGCGGGCGTAGCCAAGACTCTTCTTGCAAATGTCCTTGACTTTATGCCAACTCGCCGTCATCGGAAGAGGAGGCAATGGACTAAGTCCACATTGCAAGCACTCCAGATAATGATGGGATGTCCTGTCATGCAGGGTTACTGACCTCATAAAGTATTCCAACCTTGGCACCAGCTGCCTCCGCCCACTCTGCCACCTAACCTGACTGTCTTCCTGTCGAGAAGATCACAGGAGTGCCCCCGAGCTATGGGAGGGGCACACACAGTACTTGGAATCTGGAAGAAAGAGGTTTGACCGGGTCGGATTCCAACTCATGCGAAAGAAAATGAGTTGCAAGGACGCAGGAGACGGTATGCCTTGATTTTGATTTCAAATTTCCCCAACACGTTAGATTTGGATGTGCGCTACTCCACGCATCGCCACCACTGCATGTATCCCCTAAAAAGAGGAACTGCCCAACAACTGTGGCACTCTCTTCCACCACCCCATGCAAGCTGCTTGGTTAGTAAACAGCTGAGGTCCTTCTGCTTCAAATAAGCGTTGTGCTCCTTCACACACCTGATTAACTCGGGGGAGTCTAAGGCTTCAATACCCGTCATCCTGGTGTATAGGAGCTCTTCTTTAAAGCTACATCACCCCCACCTCACGGTGTACACGAGGCTTCGACACCTCACCTCTTGCAGAACATACGACCAAATCTACATGAGTCTTACATGACCTCATGGTTGACATGAGACGCCATGTGGATCTACAACACCGCACCAGTTTACGTTGACAAAACTCCTCCTGTGGCTACAGCACCCCACCTACAGTGAATATGAGATGCTATCTCAGGACACAATACCACACTTAATGGTGCACATCGGTACCCTTCTGAGGGTACATCAACCCGCCGCATGGTGCACGTGAAACGTCTTCTGAGGCTCCAGGACCCATCACATAATGATGGTATGAAAGTCCATCTGAGGCTACACCACCTTGTTGTCAACATGAGTTTCCATCTGAGGGTACAACACCCCACCTCACGGTGTAAATGAGACTCCACCAGAGACTACAATACAACACCTAACAGTGCACATCTGTTCCCATCTGGAGCCATGACAGCTCACCTCATGATGCACACGGACCTCCCTCTGAGGCTGCAATACCCACGTAATGGTTATATGAGTCTCCGTCTGAGGCTACACCACCTTATTGTAAACATGAGTCCCAATATGAGGCTACAACACTCCACCTTATGGTGCATATGACGCTCCATCCAAGGCTGCAATGACTCACTAATGGCACACATTTGCTCCAGTCTGACTCTGCAATGCCGCACCCAATGGTACACGTGTGAACCCGTCCAAGGCTACATCACACCACCTCTTAGTACTTATAAGAGTCCCGCTGAGGCTTGTGGCAGTTTGTTTCAGGTAAGAATGTGGATAACGGATTATAATTCAGACTTTTAAAAACGAATTTAACAAGGGTTTCTCAGGTGGTCCAGAAATCTAATCATATTGGCCACAATATCTTTCAGTTTCAGGACCTCTGCTTTCAGGCTCCCATATAAAGCATTTCTACTTTTAGGGAGTCTCTAAATGGCTTCCATGGCGCTCTCTTGCAAGTCCCTGTTTGCAATATTTCTCTGTACAATCGGTTGATCAGTGGCTCTAGGAACTTGGCATTCAATATCTCTCTTCAGGTTCAATTTCTCAATGTCTATTGCAACTTCTCCTGCAATTTCCAAGGCCAATATTTCTCTGTACAATTTGTTTCAGGGCCCTCTACGCACTTAATTGTCACATGCCAGCAGGCAATGTTCTCTCTTCAATATGATATGATTATGAAATGATAGGTTATTTATAACGCGGGTCCACGCGTCCCTGCTTTGAAACCTCTGGGTATTAAAACATAATACCCAGAGGTTTCTAAGCACGGACCCGGGGATCGAACCTGTGTTGCTCTGCATTGCCTTGCTTCCAAGGCGTGCGTGTTCCCCCTGAGCTATCCTCCCGAAACAATCAAATATCAGTTAAGCAATGCCCCGTGGAACTTTTCCTTTAAATTGCTGGCATGGACTGGTTTTCTTTAGACTCAGTTTCTCAATGGTTCACATTCCAGCATGGAGCTGTTGCCAGTGGTTGTCTGTAGACTCCCATTCTCAATGACTATAGGAACTTGGACTTCCTGTTTCGGAATGCAGCAATTCTCTGTGTACTCAATTTCTCAAATGGCACTAGGAAATGGCTTCAAGTTCCAGAATGCAGCTATTCTCCCTACACTCCATTTCTCAATGACTGTAGGAACGTTCCCTCCCTGTTCCAAAGTGCGTTTCTTCTGTGGCTCATAGCACTTTCTCTCAGGGTTCCAGCCAATGGTTGCTCGCCCCAAAATCACTTGCCTCAACTTCCTCACTAGTCTCCTCCCTGTGCCAAGGTCTACCCCTCAGGTCTTCTCCTGTCCAATGAAGTGCATGGGCAAACCTCTCTCCATGTAATGGGTACATTGGTGTTATGCCAAACAGAAATTCACCAACTATAGATCACTGCAAAATGGTCATCTGTTGGTTCACCTAAATGGAGACAAAATATGTTTTTTACCTCTTACGAAAATGTGCTCTTCCTAACCTTAGGGACTGACAGTAGCATGGTCAAAGCGGCTGGGAGCTGCCCTGACCAGAGGTGTCGCTAGGGAATTGGGGGGTGGGAGGGTGCTGGGAGGGCTATAGCCCCAAGTCTTTTTGTGGTAGCGCCGGATAGAAGCCCAAGGCTACAACCAAAAGTCTGGCTGGCTCCGGGACCACTCCGTGCTGGGTTCCCACACTAAGGGAGGGGTGCAGTTGCAGGCACACTCCCAAACACACAAACAACAATCATAACCAGGCTACGGGGTTCAGGTGCAAGAGACTGCTAATCATTACGGAAATCCAATGGAAATCATTTCTTTATGAAGGCAGAGTGACTTAAAAAAAAAAAGATTTCTTTTTGAAGTCATAGGGCTCCCTCCCCACCCCCGATCCCATGACATGGAGTCCTGCAGATTCCCCACCCCATGACATGGAGTCCTGCAGATTCCCCACTCCATGACACGGAGTCCTACAGATGCCCCACCCCATGACATGGATTCCTGCAGATTCCCCACCACATGACATGGAGTCCTGCAGATTCCCCACCACATGACACAGAGTCCTGCAGATTCCCCACCCCATGACATGGAGTCCTGCTGATTCCCCACCACATGACATGGAGTCCTGAAGATTCCCCACCCCATGACACAGAGTCCTGCAGATTCCCCACCCCATGACACAGAGTCCTGCAGATTCCCCACCCCATACACAGAGTCCTGCAGATGCCCCACCCCATAACATGGAGTCCTGAAGATTCCCCACCCCATGACACGGAGTCCTGCAGATTCCCCACCCCATGACATGGAGTCCTGCAGATTCCCCACCACATGACACGGAGTCCTGAAGATTCCCCACCCCATGACACAGAGTCCTGCAGATTCCCCACCCCATGACACAGAGTCCTGCAGATTCCCCACCCCATACACAGAGTCCTGCAGATGCCCCAACCCATAACATGGAGTCCTGAAGATTCCCCACCCCATGACACGGAGTTCTGCAGATTCCCCACCCCATGACATGGACTCCTGCAGATTCCCCACCCCATGACACAGAGTCCTGCAGATTCCCCACCCCATGACACAGAGTCCTGCAGATTCCCCACCCCATGACACGGAGTCCTGCAGATTCCCCACCCCATGACACTGAGTCCTGCAGATTCCCCATCCCATGACATGGAGTCCTGCAGATTCCCCACCACATGACATGGAGTCCTGCAGATTCTCTGAAAATGTGAACAAGCGTTGCTGGCTGCTGCAGGAAACTGAAGGCCTCATTCCCCGGACCAACAGATTCAAAAAGGGTAAGAAAATGTATTTTGTTTAAATGTGTGTGTGTGTGTGCATGTAAGTGTGTGTATCTATGTATATAATGTAATGTATGTGAATGCATGATGTATGGGTGGCTGCCTGGGTGTGCATGTGTGAGTGTATGGTGAAAGAGCACACACGTAAATGTATGGGTAGCTGGGTGTGTGTTAGTGTATGGTGAATGATGTGTGTGCTGGTGTTTAATGCCTGGATTACTTATTAGTAATCTTCATTACTTCTATGACTGATCTTCCGCGTCTCAGTACTTGTGCATGAGGCACTTTGCCTCTTAAACAAGTACTGGGATGAGGTAGAGGAACATGGAGTTAATGTCTGGCTTAGTTACCTGTAATCTTTATTACTCTTAGCCCGACTCGTCCTCATCCGAGTACTTATGTATGAGGCAAGTTGCTTCATACGTAAGTACTGGGACAAGGCAGAGGGACGTGGAGGTAATTCTGGGCGTGGTAGTCTAGGTTGGCCCAGAGTGTTTTGTGACCTGTGATTTGTTGCTGAGCTGGGGGGGAGGGTAGGCCCCCCCTTACCATGGCTCCCAGGGGTCCCCCAAATGTTGTGCTACGTTACTCCAAAGGGGGCTAAGCCCTGCCCACTCTCTCCACAGAGGCTTGCTGCATACCAAAGATAGTAGCCTAAGAAGTTCAATGTTCGAGTTTGTGTTTCAGCCTATTCCCATGGAGTCTCTCGGTATGTTTGTTGGGGAGGGAAGTTGGTTGCCTGAGCTCCTTTCTCTTGCTTGGGGACTCTCTAATGGTGCTGCATACAGCTGTGGCATCTCTTTCATTAGGGTGCACCAGAGCCCATACACTGCAGCCCCTGAAGCTGCGCCCTGCATGCCATCCTCCGGACTCCAGAGTATGACGGCAGAGCAGGACCCCAAGGCCAGCAGGGACTTGCAACAGAGTGATAAATTATCTAATGGATGACAATTACCTTCGGGGGTACTGCATCTTGGCCCCTTAGCCCAAACAACGGGTCCACAGGGAGAAAAGGGGTGGGGCTCAACCTGGACTATGAAACATTCTGTAACTCTAATCCCTCCCAGGCAGAGAAGGCAGGGCCAGATTGGCCAGAGTCAGAGAACACATCTGTGAATAGTGAGGGAGTTAAAAAGCAGAAGGACACAGGAAGTTGTGGGGTATTCTGTTAAGGTACTGGCAGGAGCAGGTGGCAGATCAAGAGACCATCAGGGGGAACAGCGGTGGAGTGGAGCGTGGAAGTGATTATTGGAGCAGGTGAGGCTTTGGTTAGTGAGTGCGAGTGGTACTGTGTTGTGAGTGTGCGTGAAAGAGTGGCAAGTTTGCTAGCAGAAGAGGTGTAGAGAGTGAATGTAAAGTGCTTGTGTGAATGAAAAGAAAGTGTTTGAGTAGAAAGTGGGTGACATAGCAGTAGTAGGAGTGTGAAAGTTGGAGTAGTCGGGTTGAGAGGTAGTAGTAGGGTGAGGAGGAAGTAGTAATGGGAAGGAGAGGGCAGTATTGTGGAGTAGAGTCAGAAGAATTGTGGAGCAAGAGTTGTAACATCAATGGGTGGAGGCAGGACTTAGAAGGGATGACAGAAGACGTAGGAAGTAGTAGACGAGTAAAGGAGTGAAGTTGAAATAAGGCGAGTAGTAGAGAGTAGTGGAAGTAGAGAGCGAGAGTGTGCACTAGGACCTCAACCGGCCCATAAAGCTGGGGGTTGCCCAATAGCACTTTAAGATGAGTAGCAGCACCCCTGAGATGGATGGGGATGCAGATTAATACTCTAGCATCAAATCAATAATAATGACAACTCAATGGTTTAGCAAAGGGAGTCCGTTTAATGACAAGTACAAAAAAGGGGAGTTCATGAATATCAGCAATCGCTCGATCTTCCTTCTCGCTTCAACAACTCCAACGAACTTCATAAAAAACACATCTTTTATACTAAAAACTCGTCATCACTGACGTGTAACGCTTAAAATGGTGCACGTAATTCTACTGGTTCTAAGAAGGTAACTTTTATATAAGTACTATATCTGTATATGGTAACTGAGTGAGGGAATTGGATAAACAGTGTCAGGTGGGACATCTAAGCCCTTCCTTCAAAATTGCTACTGTAGACGTCACTAAAAGTACGACGTCTCATTAGTTCTACTACTATAGGACCCTAGATTACTTTGTCCACTATGATTGGGTTGGCAACAACCCCACTCATACTTTCCCACTAGCTTAGCAGCGTGCAGAATAGCCGGCCAGGTGCAGGGAGCTTGTCTGCACCCCCAGCCTTCCTCCAATTATTGTTACAATCAATCATCACCTCAGTGGTCATGTGTCAATTATTTCTTTGTGGTGGCCTCGAGACTGATTCTCAGTCTGGGAAAGTTAAGATATCTGTGCATGGCACATGGCCAATCGTAGGTGTGAAAGTTTCATCCATTCTCGCTTGGCTGTCACATGATTCAGACACCATGAAATGGCCTTATTCTTCATGCAATTCGTGTATTTGATTTAATTTTGCCAACCATCTGCCTTCTGTGGCTTATCTTGACCTTTAAGAATAGGATACTCTGTTCTTCGCTTCATTAATTGTATCCACTGTTTGTCTATTTCAGCCGATACGACCTTGGCTTCTTGGCACGATTTGCATGCGTCTGAGTTTCTTTTTGGCTTTAGTTTTCGATTTGCTTGCTGAGGGGCTCTTCTCCTCAGACCATTAGTAACCTTTGGTTGATTCTGCTCTTTTGCTTAGTGGAAGTATACTTATATAAAGTGCTCCTTTTGAGGTAGATATGTATAGGTGGCGCTTGCCGCAATCTATCTTACTACTAAGCATAAGCAAGCTTCACGATATTTGTAGATTCTTGCGGTGCATGCATATGTACATGTGTAAACTAACTGAATATCTTCATTGTGCTCATGGCATAAGATTCTGACATTTTGACATCGTCATTTCCCTTTTTGGGTCATGATGTCCCTTATCCATGGTGTTTTGTCTCTTTTCGTCATTCGCAGAACGTCATCTCTTCTATGTGTGAGTCAGTCTGGGTTCTTGTGACGTCACCATTCATCTTCCTTGAGTATCTTTTTAGCTTCTTCAGGGACTGTGCTTTGACACTCTTCATTTTGTTTCATCTGTCGGTATTGCTTTCTCAATGGGTACCTTGGTGTCCAGGTTTTCTTAGGCGTCGGTACTTCAGCAGGTGCTGTTCTTTTGATAGGTACTGGACAGAGCCCCACTCCGGCACTCTGCTAGTTTATTTGCTCATCATACATCACATATTTCGGCGTGAATGTTCCTGGTACTTCAAAATGGACGGTTGAAGTGCGGGTTTTGTTTGGGACCTCATCTACACTCCCCCCTCTGGGCGATTCATCGACCACCTTCATTTCTTCTTTTGTATCCACCTTTTCTTTATCCTTTTGATCAATTTTTTCTTCATCTCCTGGGTCCATTGTCCTTTCATCCTCTGGGTCCATACATTGAGTTCTGAAGAAGTGTCTCTTTGGAGTCCATATTTTTATGACTCCCTTCAAGCTTCCTGCTGTTCTCACATGTTCGTCTTCATTCCATGTCATTAGTTGACATTGTCCACTTGGGCTACAATAGATCCATCTTCCCTCATAGTTTCTGTGTTTCTTTGGATACCGAAACTTTGTTCCTTCTGGTGCATGAATGCTAGCTTTCGCAAAGTCTCTTATTTCTTCATCAGTCAGGTCCTTGGGTTTCCATCCTGGTTCGACATCAATCATGATCTTCATCCCTATGGCCTTTTTTGCAGTTTTCTGGCACTGGCAGATTATTATCTTGATAACACAGAATCCAAGCAGTCTCATCACCAGCAGGGCTCCTAGGAATTTGAATGCATCTGCCATCCATTGTGGAACCCATGAGAATAGCGATCCAAACCAACTGTCATCATCCACTTCGTCAGTTTCATCAATCATTTGATTCTGTAACTTCGTCAGCCTACCTATGGCTTCTGTTAAGGTTCTATTTTCTTCGTCGTGAGATGGTATAAATGTGCAACATGATTCTCCAATTTTTGCACAAACACCTCCATCCATAGCTGTGATCATGTCAAGGACATATCTATTCTAGAGAGTCATTAGTCGGATTGCCCTTAACTCTTCTTTGATTGCGTTGAATCCTTTTATGGTCGTGTTGATGGTTTGCAGTAACTCCCATCTGGTTATCTGCAACAATTTAGTATTTGCTCCAACTTGAACTCTTGGCATGAAAATTGTTGTGAACACTGATGAGGTTAGGCTGAACAGTCTGTGTTCATACGGGATTGCTTGAAAAGCTCTTCTGATTTAGCCGAAAAGTAATTCTCTCTCTTCATTCGATTCATCAGTTCTACAGATCTCCTCCTCCTCAGGTGATCATCTGCTTTTGGGAAGCTTTCAATATTCAGATCACTTTTTGGAATCACCAATGCTGGAACATGGACATTCACTATTGTGCATATAGCTCCCCAGTTTCTCAGCAGCCTGATATATGCTTTGGATCCACACCCAATAATGATCCAGGATCACTGCAGTACCATGTACCATTCCTGGAGCATCAAAAACTCGTCCACAGTTTTGATTCTCCCCCATTTTTCTTGTGCCATTATTCCTGAAGCAGAATTTTGGGCTCTCTAATGGCACTATCTGCAAGGGTCTTCCCCTGTCTTCGATTTATGTCAGTAGTTTAGCAAGTTTGGCCACAATGGCTTGCACTCATTTCACACTATGTTAATGGTGGGCTCGTAGTGACCGAAGACCATCCATGCTCTGCAGATCACCACTCCTTTCTCCCATCCGTCCGGTGGAAGCACTGTTCCCCAAATTTGCATTTGGCCTCTGTTCTTCCACTTCCGAGCTTCTTCTGGAGTTTTTCCTTGGACGTTTAGTTTTTGATTTGCCTCTCTTCTGATCTCTGCTCCTTTAACTCCAGGCTTCTCATATCTGATCACAATGTGTTTTGTTTTCCCATTGTTTCTTGTCTTTCTGTCTTGTACATAATCGTCTTCATTTGGATCAGTTGCTACAGTTGCCCATTTCAGTGAGGCATCACTTCCCATGAACTGGCCTCTGATCTTGCACATTGCTACGTGTGATAGACAGTGTTCCGTCAGCACATCTATTTCAAAAGCTACAAAGATCTTTGATTTCCCCATGCCGTAAGGTAGGAGTGCACAAACAAAGCATTCCTCCTCTGAATTTCGTCTTCCAACTTCTTTCATATGTTGGCATCAGATGTTATTTCCCAAGTATGCTGTGCTGTCCCTGTAGTCGTTTAGTTCATTATCATCTCCTTGTATGCTTCTTTTGGTTCTCAAGGTTTTCATGTAGTTTGCTATAACCACATCCTTGAATTCATCCATATGGCTTCTTCTTGCTGGAGGATTCTCAGATATCTCAATCCAGGTCTCTTCATCTGCACCAATTGGGTAGAAGACAGTCTGGCAATTCTTTCCTTGTCCTCTTGTCATTTCCTAGCTCTGGCTATGAATGGCCATAATGATTCTGCTATCAATTGTGCACGTGAGATTTTTGCCGGGCTTGCACTTGCCTCTTTCAGTGCTGGGTCAGGGATGTTTATCAATGCTGTCTCTGTTGGTTTCTTCTCCAACTCCTTTTGTTTCTTTAAAAGTTCAGCTTTTTCCATTTGGCTTTTTACTTCACTTGTAGTAGAGCGTCTCATCGTTGGTTGTCCAACCTTCTCCCAATCTTTGGATTGTGGCTTGCAGTTATTGATACTAGACCTGGTGTATGTGCACTCATCATTTGCATGCGTGTGGTTGTCAGTAAACTTTTTTCATTCTTACTTTGCCGACCGTGTCTACGGCTTTTCAACTTGCTTGGCGCTACATGTGTGTCATTGCTAATCACATCCATTTCAAGTTCACTCACTCCTTTGTCAGACCTTCTAGGAACTGAAATCCCTATAAAAGGTCTGGGTGCCTTTGTGGGTGTCATGCGCACATCATTAGATGGGTGCACTGGAATCGGAACACCTTGTGCACCAATGAAAAAAGCAGTTCGAATCGTCAGTGACAGTAAAACAACGATGAATACAATGCATAGATACATTATACCATTATAGGTTAATCGGCAGCACTTAGTTCTGGAACAATAAGAGCGTCTCTCCTCATGAGGGTTGACAATGCTGCTATTTTGGTTGCCCATCTCTATCATCTAAGGAAAGAAGACTAACTTTTAATACATTATATGGAACAATATCTCTGGATTATGCTTTCTCTACTTGTCGGCTGCAGGTACTGGAACAATTGTCCTCCTTTGTCTGGAGAATGGATTGTCTATTGTCTCTGGATACAGTTCGCTTCTCTGCATACAGAAAAATGTCAATTAAAGCAATAATTTCAGCAAGTCCTTTTTTACTGTATGTGTTCAAAATACACAAGTTCCCAATCGATTCCTCCTATTTGTTTCATTCCGGAAGACATGTCGTCTCCTTATCAGTATAAACAAGAGTGAAGTCTCTGGCAACACTTTCTCGATCTGTCCCTTGGCGGAAAGCCTTACATTCTCCTCCGGAAATTCTGATGATGATTAGAAAGTGCAACTTGCATCACAATACCATGCAGGAGCATGCTCATCTGTGTAGAATTAGCTGGGTCTCTGAAGGTGAGGACGTCAACACCGGCGTGCCTCCCCACAAGTTCTGGAATGTCCTCAATTAGATGAAAGAAGACATTTCTCGCCAATCTGCTGTCTTCTGGTGACAGGGACATTTGTCTAGTCCTTGCTGAATTCTGGAACTGCTCGGTACTCACTGTGAGCAGCTTCTGTGATGTCGATGAGCGTGAAGAGCAACATGAATTATGATTCCATTCAGGATTACACTCAAACGTTCTGTGTTCGCTGGATCTCGAAGAAATGTCAAGACGTCAGTGTGTCTCCCGACGAGATCTGGGCAGTCTTCAATTAAATGAAAGAATAATATGCTGACAAGCCTATTCGCTTCTTCTTCTGCTTGGGACATTTTTCCTCTCTGTATTCTGGAAGCAGGAGGAACTGCTCGGTGATCACAGTGAGCAGCCTCCTTATTGTCTTTTCGTTTTCAGGGTCTTGAAGAAATTCAGTGATGCTAGTGAGCCTTCCTACTAGTGACGGGTATGATCTCAACACTAAGTTAAAGTAGTTCAGAACGTCTTTAGTGATGTCACTGCTGTGGGACACCATAAGTTAGTCCAAACAATGCTCCTGTTTGCAATGAGTCTGGATACTGTATTTTCTTCCAATTTGTGTGTCCTTCATCAAAATTTGACATATCCTTTTCTTATCAAGGCTTCAGTGTGCCTCAGTCCAAATTTCAAAGTTAATAACCTGTGTTGTGGCTTATGCATGCAATGCCCTTCTTCACCCTGCAACTAGGATGCACAGAGTGTCCTGTTTTTATGCCCTTATCCCCTTTTTTGCATAGAGGAAATGTCCAAAATTAAGCCACAACCTTGCACAAAAGTTATTTGCCTTTTCTTTGCTGGTCATGCGTCCTTCTTCCTCATCATGGATCTCGTCTGCACGTGCTGCCGTTCTTCCCCGTTGACGATAGTCTCTACGCATTGAGATGCGGGCAGGGGGCCTTCTCCGATGTATGGCTTGATGTCACCCAGAATGATCCAAGCTCTTCTTCCTTGCAGTTTGACTGCAGAGGGAGTGACGTCTTCCACTGTGAAGGGTCTGTTGAACTTTGGCTCATCCCACTTCTTTCTCGTGTGATTCATCACCAGGACCGTATCGCCAGGGAAGATTGGTGGAAAACATAAACTCTGAATCGGGTGTGCTGTAGTATCTCCTTCTGTGTTCTGTGCTTCCCTGCACCCTTTTTGTCATCACTGCAGTTGTCCTGAAATTACAGTAAAACAAGATGTCATGCAATTCAAGTAATTTTGCATTTCTGATCCTAAAACTTCCCCTGTTGGCTGAGCATCACATCTAGCTCTATCTCAGGGTGTCAATGGAGTGTGCTTCCTTCTGCCTGTTGCTATTTCGTGCGGCTTAAGATGATGGTCAGAACCAGGCTGGTTTCTGAGTGTGTACAGAGCCAATTGAAGGCAGTGCAGCCATCCCTTCTTTGGAGTAAGCTTCAACTTGGCTATCCTTTCCTTCAAAAGCCGTTGAGCTTCTCACATATCCCATTACCTAGAGGATGATACGCAGACCAGAACTTGTGCTTTATACCAAGCAGCAAGCTGATCTGTTGAAATACTGCATTAACAAAGTGAGGATCATTATCTGACCTCATGCCCTCACATACTCCCCACCTGGGAAATACCTCTCTCACCAGAAATGTGGCTGCACATGTAGAGTCTGGGTGTGTACAGGGACCTGCTTCTATCCATCTAGAGAATGGACACACCACAACAATTAAATACCTGTGCCCGTTACATACTTGCATCATATCAACATAATCAACATGCAAGTGCTGAAAAGGTCCATTGGGCCTTGGGATGACTCCTCTAATTACTCTTAGTGTATGCCCAGTCGTGAACTGTTGGCAGATTATACAGTTCACCATAAAAAATGCAACATGTTCTGCTAAGTTCGGTATAAACCAGTCTTCAGCGATCGTTGCTGCTAGATTCTCTTTTGACATGTGTGCTGGATAATGCAATTGTTCCAATGCTAATTTTAACAGGGCTAGAGGCATCACTGGTTTACCAGTGCTGTCTTGTCACCACAAGCTTTCAGAGGGTTTTAAAGAACACCCTCACCGCTTCCAGAGGTTCTTTTCCTCCTGTGGTGCTTCCCCTTGGAGTTACATTAACTGGGTTTGCCACATGTTACTATAACCCTCAGGTTCACTTCGTGCAACAATAATCTTTTCATGTACATCAGTTATTTCTACATTCATTATGGTTACGCCCTTGGTCGCCATACGCTTGGCTTCCGCGTCTGCTGCTTGATTTCCTCGTGAGATAAAATCTGTCCTGTTCGTGTGGGTGGCACATTTCACAACCACTATGCCCACTGGGAGCTGTAGTGCCTTAATGAGCCTATACAATAAGGCTGCGTGCTGCACTGGCGTGCTGTCCGCTCTGAGGTAGCCCCTCCTTTTCCAGCGCGCGAGGCCTGCCTTCACAGTCAACATCACATAGTCGGAGTCACTGTACACTGTTACTTCCTGGTCTGCGTGATTTTCAATAGCAAGGATCAACGCCAATAATTCTGCAGCTTGTGCTGAATAATGAGATGGTAATCGTGCACTAATGAGTACTTGAAATTCTCCATTTGCTGTGTGCATCACCACAGCAGTACCTGTATATCTTTGCCCATCATTTTGATTGATTCTTGAGGAACCATCAACAAAGACAATTTCCCCTTATGACAATGCATTCTCTTTCACTCTGGGAATTTCATCATAGAATTCTTCATAATTTGTGCAGTCATGGATTGGCTCTCCCTCAGTGACTGGCTCTGCTATAAACATAGCTGGGTCCACTATCTTACACTGAATTATCTTAATCGATGGATTAGATATGATCACTTCATAAGCAGAAGCTCTCTGAGATGTCAATGTGCCTTTCGGTTTTTCTAGAATGGCATATATTGCGTACTCGACGTACAACGTCATTTAGCATCCCATCACAATGGTTGTAGCCTTCTCTATGGCAAACGCTGCAGCAGCTAAACTTTGTTCGCAAGGGAAGTGACCTCTCATCACTGTGTCCAAATTCCCACCGTAGTATGCCAGGGGCTTGTACCCCAACGTGGTTCTCTGTGTAAGTACTGCCGTCATAACACTGCCATTCGTGTGTGAAAACAGGTAGAATTCCTCTGCATAATTGGGAATCCCCAAAACTGGTGCCGTGCAAATGGCTTTCGTGAGTTCAAAAAACCCTTCTTCTATGGTCTCAGAGCATTCTATTTTTTCTTTTGTCACCTATGCCTTCTTTAGGACCTGTAAAAAGGGCTTGGTGTATGAGCTGTAGTCAAAGACCCATGCCCTGACATGACATAATTGCAAAGACCTAGAAAACTCTGCATCTGTTTTATCATGTGTGGCTTTGCTGTGTTCAATATGGCCTCAGCCCTTTCAGGGGTAACCCTTTTCCCCTCATGCAAGATTAGCTGGCCTATGCACATCACTTCTTGCTGACAATATTGTAACTTTTCTTTGTCAACTTTATATCCTTTCTCAGCCAATATAGTCAATCGCTGAATAGAATCGTGTCTGCACCTCTCCTCTGTCGTGTTGCAAATTAAGATGTCATCCACATATTGCAAGACAACACTCTCTAATGCAACATTGCTTGGGTCCATCTGCAGGACTCTGTTGGAAATTGAAGGAGACTCACAGTACCCCTGGGGTAACCATGTGCTTTTCAGACGCATCTGTCTGAACGTGAATGACATCAAATCGTGTGAGTCTTTGTGCAATGATATTGAGACAAATGCATTTTGGAAGTCAATCACCGTGAAATATTTTGCCTCAACGGGTATATTACATAGGATTGTGGATGGGTTAGGGACTAGAGGGAACTGGGCCTCTACAATATCATTTATTGGGTGTAAATCTTGAATTAGTCTCCACGACGCTCCCTTTGATTTCTTAATCGGATAAACCGCGGTGTTGCATGACGACTCTGACGTCACTAAGATGCCCTGTTCCATCATAGCAGAAATTGTCTTGAAAATCCCCTCATCTGCTTCCCTAGACATGGGATATTGTCGTGCCTTTGGCAAAATTGCTCCTGGCTTCAATTTAATCCTCACTTCTTCGACTCCTTTCAGCAAGCCTACGTCATAGGAGCCTGTAGTCCACACTGAGACAGGCACCTGGGCCATGTCATCATCAAAATATTAAGGACGGTTTTGTGTCAGCATCATTCTCTGGGGCACCTCTCTTTTGAACATTCACACCCAAAAATGAGATTCACCTCAACTGTTGTTTCATCAACATCTGTTTGTTCATCAAAAAGGACGTCATCAGTGACGTCAGTCAATCTGTCCCCTTAATCAATGGTGATTACTATGCACCATTGTCTGCCTTCATCATCACAACCATCGATCAAAGCCATCTTTCTTCGCACTATGGCTGTGTGTATTGCCAAGGGAAATACTTTTCGCTTTTCCTCGTGCATAGGTATTCTTGGCCTGAATAGAAACTCATCTGGGGTTCTCATGGTTTTCTCTGCAAGGCCTGGTAACTCTGCCATTAATACGCAAATATTTCTGGTTCCAATGGTATAGCCCTCATAGCTGTTTGTCCTGCGTATGCTCTAATAATTTCGCATACGTTCAAATAATGCATTCCTGGAGTTGAACAGACTATGCCCTTCGCCGTGAACGAGATTGTCATGTTTAACTTTGTTATTAGGTCTTGTCCCAATATATTTACTGGGGTTTGCCTCGAATGTAGCAGAGGCACATTCATATAAAGACTGGAAGTTCATTTGTAAAAGGAATACGACTTGTTGCTCCTGTGAAGCCCTGAGTATTTATGGCACCGCCGAACAAGGAAAACTTGCCTTCATGTATACACGAGCGTGTTGCACCTGTGCCAACTAAGAAGGAATTATCTTTATCCCCTACAACGACATCTACCCTTGGTTCCTCGTGAGGGTTAGATGTGACTGATAGGATAGAACACATCAGGTTTCCCAGTGAGCTGTCCTAATCCATATATAGCTTTGTCCCATGCTGAGTGAATGGACTTCCTCCATTACCAGTGTTATTTCTCATTCCAGAATTCAGTACCTGTCCTGCACTTGTTGTCTGTGACAGTTGCATAGGCGACTGTTGAGACTGTCCTTGTGGAAAATGTGTCCTATCCTGAGGTTGTAAGCTTTGTTGTGCTCTCAGCGCTTGCTGCTGCACTGTGTGATTTTGTGCAACTCCATTTCCACCCTGCTGTAAAAACACAGGTGGATTCACCATACCTACTCTTGTTCCTTGGTAGTTTTGCATCATGCCAAGACTCCTGCATGTGCGTGCTAGATGCCCTGTCATCCCACACGTCCAACATATTGGCAGTGGCCTGATTATGTGCCCATTGGACATATCCTGATTGCCATTTTGCAGGTTTTGAAAACCTCCCTGATTACCTTGGAAACCTCCCTGATTACTCTGCCATCCTCTTCCGTGAAAGCCTCTCCCTCTTGGGTAGAACCCATTACTACCCTGATTAACCTGCTGTTGATTATTGACCTGTTGTATGTTCGAGCTGTCTGTGCTAGTGATCATTGCCCCTTCAATGGCATATTTTGACAATTTTTCTGCACTAATTTTGCCTCTTCAGCTTTTCATACAGCCTCTTTTTTGCGATTCTTCTCTTGCAGCAATCTGCAATAATGAGCTCTGGTCAACTGTATTTCCGACCATGGTTTGGCCTCGATTCCTACCAATTTCTTGAGTTGCTTCTGCACCTGATCTGGCAGCCCTCAACATAATGTATGGTAAAACATGGGTATAGATTTCCCCCAAGATCACGAGTTTCAAGCACCCATGCGTCTTGGAAATTCTGAATGTAAAGCAAAGGATCCTCTGACTCCTTCATTTTTCGTTTCATTATATCTCCCATGTCAGATGTATCCGGGTATAGCAATCATAATGCTTTCCATACTGTGGCTCTGTAATTGTTAAATGGAGCTCAATCGTGTGCAGTGTTAACTGTAGTCACGCCAGGATAACCTGCACGCGTCCACACATCGTCAGCTCTATCACCAAGTATGGTGATTAAAAGACCCTTAATATCCCCAATAGCCATCGTGTTCCTTCCCGTCATTTTTTCTAGCTCATGTATCGATTTTCCGGCTCTCGATGTTAACATTGGAAGCTTATTTTTTAGATTTTCTCGATCCATGTGTGGCCATGGAATATACTGTGGCCTCGTTCCTCCTTTTTTGAGCAACGGGAATTGTAATGCATGGCACTCCTTTTCCTCTCTCATACTTTTTCTATCCACTGCAGGGGTGATAGTCCCGCATCACCGTTTACCTTGCAATGTTCTTAGTCGGCTCACATAGGGTGATGGAGACACCCCCCTCTCACCGTAAGATACTCCTTCATGTCGGTCTGACTGTGTGGCTGACTCTGATGCCTTAGGTGCAGACTCACTAGAATCTGACCATCTTATCCCTTTTCCTCCATAGAAGCGTTTTTCGTGTCTTCTCTCTTCTTCCTTTTCCTCATTTTCTCTTTCTGCATCTGATATTGTCTGTGCCCAACTCGTGCAACTTTTATCCTCCTGCTCATTCCTGTTTAGCGTCAGTCTATCTAGGGAGAGCTCTCTGCTTTTGCTACTTTGAGAGGCGTCCTAAGTATCGTACAGCTTAGTACTCTTAAGCCTCTCATCCTCTCCTCTCCCTTGGGATACTTGTTCTAGCCCCATTTCATCATATATTCTATCAATCATTTCTCCAATGCTTGGTGTCAAAGTCATTTTCGATATTTGCCCTAGATGTGCCTGGTACTGAATCGTAATAAGGAAAGAATTATTCTATGTCTTCCCATTCTACTACTGGATCAGGTTTTTTAACCTCACTCTCCAGATATTCAAGATCGCGTGCTCTCTGACTTTGCTTACGTTCTATGTCGTCATCGAATTCTCTGCGCTTCCTCACTTCCTCTCTGACCCTATCTTCTTCTTGTTTCTTTGCATCTCTATGTTCATTTGCCCTTCATATGTCCTCATCCCTCCGTCTTTTTATTCCCTTCGCCCTTATCTTCTGTTCTTCTTTTTCTATTCTCCGTTGTTCTTGCCTGCTCTGATTGTTAGCATTTCTCTGCTTATGATCGTGATTCCTATCTTGCTCCTCACGATACAACTGCTCACGTCTCTGTCTATCTTTTTTCCTGATCCTTTTGTCTCACAATCCTTTTTCTTTTTCCTTCTCTTTTCTTTGTAAATCATCTGACTCTTCCCTTTGTCTCACGTCCTCAATGCATTTACCATCAAGTTTCAATAGAATCTGACCTCCCATCCATTTGTTCTGTGTGAATGCTATCTCATCAGTTCTATCCTCATTTCCTTTCCATCTCTTGCCCTCTCTCTCTGTATTTAGAGATGTACTTGCTTGTGCCTGGTCTCCTTTCTCTTTCTCATGCCTCTCGTTGTCTCTCAGGACTTTGGAGGTGATATCTCTGTCTTCATCTTTGTCTGAGTTTTCGTCACTACTTTGCATAGGTGACTCATATGCCGGGTTGCTATATCCTGTGGCTGCTTTAAGTTCCCTCACCGGGTATAATCCTTCGTCTTTACTGGCTTCGATTTTGTTTTCAGACGGGACGGGTGGCGCAGAAGGTGTCTCACCCCCCTCTGTGCATATGTTAAGTATCCAATCTAAAGGTGGCTCCTCCTCCTTATCCTCTTGGTTCATCTTCCAATGTTCTAAACTCACTAGGCGTTTGTCCAGCTTTTTGCCAGTGCATGAGGCGTGCAAATATGTCATCATGTGTTGTAGGATTATTTTAGATAGTGATGCTCCTTGGGGCCATGGCATAAACATTTTGTGGGTGGTTCTGTTAACCCATTCTGCACTGTACTTTTTCTCCTTAGGTGCATGTTTTGGCAACTGCTTGGACAAGTGTATTAACGGTGTAACGTCTTCCATGCTTAAATCTGTTCAACTTCTCCTTATGTAACACCTTGTTATGCTTTTACGCTTTTTAAACAAACCCAATCACAAGCTTCAATCCTGTTTTTTCACAAAAAATTATTATTTTTTTCCAAACAACAACCATCAATTCATATTACACAATATCTTAGCTAAACAATCGCATAGTTTTCGTGCAAATTCCGCCAAAAAATATTCTTATTCTATGACGTCACAGAGAGAAAAAAAAGGAAAAAAAGAGAAAGAAGAAAAGGCACCACAAGACAGACGTGACAGACTAGACAGACTCCATCCGGCTATACAAATCTCCTGCCCCTATTATTATTCCGACATGGAATGTAAGCCCATTCCTTTCAGATTGCTTCTTTCATAGATTCTGGTTGTCTACTGCGTCACTATCTATGGGGAGCTTCTCGGTCTACTTAGACGGATGGCAAAGGACTTGTGATATTGCCAAGGACCTAGAGTTACTTTATATCAATGGTCAATGAGTATTTTATCTAATCGATAATCGATAAACCATCCTCTGCTACCAAGTGTGCACTAGGACCCCAAAAGGCCCATAAAACTGGGGGGTGCCCAATAGCACTTTAAGATGAGTAGCAGCACCTGTGAGATGGATGGGGATGCAGAGTAATAATTTAGCATCAAATCAATAATGACAACTCAATGGTTTGGCAAAGGGAGTCCGTTTAATGACAAGTACAAAAAACAGGGAGTTCATAAATATCATCAATCGCTCGATCTTCCTTCTCGCTTCAACAACTCCAGCGAACGTCATAAAAAACACATCCTTTATACTAAAAACTCGTCATCACTGACGTGTAACGCTTAAAATGTTGCATGTAATTCTACTGGTTCTAAGAAGGTAACTTTAATATAGGTACTATATCTGTATATGGTAAAGGAGTGAGGGGATTGGATAAACAGTGTCAGGTGGGGCAGCTAAGCCCTTCCTTCAAAATGGCTACTGTAGACGTAACTAAAAGTACAAGGTCTCATTGGTTCTACTAGTATAGGACCCTAGATTATTGGGTCCACTATGATTGGCTTGGCAATAACCCCACTCATACTTTTCCATTAGCTTAGCAGCGTGCAGAATAGCCGGCCAGGTGCAGGGAGCTTGACTGCACCCCCAGCCTTCCTCCAATTATTGCTACAATCAGTCATCACCTCAGTGGTCATGTGTCAATTATTTCTTTGTGGTTGGCCTCGAGACTGCTCCTCGGTCTGGAAACGTTAAGATATCTGTGCATGACACGCGGCCATGCATACGTGTGAAAGTGTCATCCCTTCTCGCTTGGCTGGTCACGTGATTCAGACACTGTGAAATCGACTTATTCTTCATGCAATTCGTGTATTTGATTTAATTTTGCCAACCATCTGCTTTCTGTGGCTTATCTTGACCTTTCAGAATAGGATATCCTGTTCTTCACTTCATTAATTATATCCACTGTTTGTCTATTTCAGCCGATACGACCTTGGCTTCTTGGCACGATTTGCATGCGCCTGAGTTTCTTTCTGTCTTTGGTTTTCGATTTGCTTGCTGAGGGGCTCTTCTCCTGAGACCTTTAGTAACCTTTGGTTGATTCTGCTCTTGTGCATAGTGAAAGTATACTTATATAAAGTGCTCCTTTTGAGGCCGATATGTATAGGTGGCGCTTGCCGCAATCTATCTTACTACTAAGCATAAGCAAGCTTCACAATATTCTTAGCTTCTTGCGGTGCCATGCATATGTACACGTGCAAACTAACTGAATATCTTCATCGTGCTCATGGCATAAGATTCTGACATTTTGACATTGTTATTTCACTTAAGGTCATGATGTCCCTTATCCATGGTGTTTCGTCTCTTTTCATCATTTGCAGGTCCTCATCTCTTCTATGTGTGTGTCAGTCCGGGTTCTTGTGACATCACCATTCATCTTCCTTCAGTATCTTTTTGGCTTCTTCAGGGACTGTGCTTTGACACTCTTCATTTTGTTTCATCTGTCGATAGGGCTTTCTCAATGGGTACCTTACTTTCCAGGTTTTCTTAGACATCGGTACTTCAACAGGTGCTGTTCCTTTGATAGGTACTGGACAGAGCCCCACTGCGGCTCTCTGCTGGTTTATTTGCTCATCATACGTCACATATTTCGACGTGAATGTTCCTGGTACTTGAAAATGGACGGTCGGAGTGTGGGTCGTGTTTGGACCTCCTCTAAAAGAGGAGTACTTAGGCTTGGCAGCAAGGAGACTAAATAGGGCAGAGTGTCTGAAAGGCATAATCAAATCCCCACCTCCCCCCATTAGACCACTGACCACTAACCACTGGATAATAAAGAGGGAGTCTAGGAAGTGCCTGGGGGAGGCCAGACAGAGGCGTTCTGCCTTTAGGTCTTCAGCTCTAGTACAGGTTAGTACATGTACAATAGGGGTAGGTCATTCATACCCATTAACCTGGGGTTAGAGATGCCTGGGTTAGGGAAGGGGTGCTTTTCTTGATGAAACAGAGGGATGGCATTAGGGCACTGTGAAGTCAAAATAAAAATACTTGACCCGTCTGTGTGACGCTCAGTAATTCTTGATCCATCGGTGACAGAGACCATTCCTTTGATTTCCCTTGCACTTGATTACCCTTGTCAACTGCATAAGAAAGGCTCATAGGAATCTGGGAGGTGTCAACAGTGTTTGTTTTGGCCAAGCTTTGTAACTAGCCTTACAGTTATGTGATGATATGTGAATGAGATATACATTATGGTGTATTGATATTGGCATGGTCCCTAGTTTCTCTGACATACCTGAAATTGAGGGGGGTTTAATTGGCTAGTGGGGAGAGGGAAAATTCAACATAGGTTTGCCATTTTGTGGATGGCGTGCAGACTGAAAGTATCCTGAGCTCTGTGTGCATGTCACTTCCTAGGTGTTCGGTGTAAAGAGCATAGAGGCATTTGTGTCCGATGGGAGCCTCAAGTGACCGTAGTGCCAGGAGGATGGGGTTCTTGTTTGTAAATTAGTTGTAGGGATATAGTGTTATGTTGCTGGATGTTTGTTGGTGTTAGATGTTCAATTAGCATGTGTGGGTTGCTTAGTCGCTATCCATAGTGAGTGTTAGAAAGTAGAATTTAAGAATGTTAGTGCGAGGGGGCAATCAATGGATATCTCGAAGTGCAGGGTGGTGAGGGGTACAATCAATCTTCAAATCACACATAACAAATCATAAAATGGCATAGCCAAGCATGAAAAAGGCAAAGAAAGTCATAAAAGGCACAGCAATGCATGAAGAAGGCCCACACTACCACAATACCCTGGCCTCTGCAGACAGGGCCCCTTGTTACATTTCTCATTGTGCCGCTTTCATACTCCCTCTCTCGCTATCTCTCTCTCTCTCTCTCTCTCTCTCTCTCTCTCTCTCTCTCTCTCTCTCTCTCTCTCTCTCTCTCTCTCTCTCTCTGTCTCTCTCTCAAATAGATACATTGTACAAGATATGCAAAAAAGGATCTTTGAAGTGGCAGAAAAGCGAAGGGGGCAGTCTGGAGACTCCACTCATTGAAGTTCAGAGGGTTATGGGAGTCATAAACATTTGGTTCAAAGAAAGGGCTGCTTGTGATATGAAATACCAAGGGATCCTTTCACCTTCCTTAGGGTGTTGATTGGTAGACTGAGAGCCAGCAGGTGCTGTGCTCAGTGGGTCTTCTGGGACTTTAGCCCACCAGTGCAACGAACAGCATTTGCCAGTTGGTCATCAATTAATTTCTGTGCTCAGTGGACCTTCTGGGACTCTACCCCATCGGGGCAACGAACAGCATTTGTCAGTCGGTCATCAGTTAATTGGAGCAGGTGGCATAATCCCTGCTTATTTCTCAAGTCCACCCCCGTGTTTTCTCCAACACGCCCCCAACCTTTCTTGCACTGTGCACACAGCCATTCACTGGCACAAAATGACCAGCCTCCACACCGCTCACATGGCGTTGAAGGAGCTCCATAACTATGGTTTCAGAATTGATGCTGAAATCCTGCAAGGGGTTCTTCACAGGGAGGTTGATGGGAGGAGGAGCTGGTAATCTAAAAGATGGGGTGTGGATTTCTCAAAATCTCTTAAACAGCTGGGTGCACCATACCGCAGAATAAAAGTCGCACACTGTGGCTGAAAGGAGGTGAAACAAAGAGGGACGGGGTGAGGCTTCACAGCCCATCACCACTGTAATCACAGATTCGCAGTATCTCCAGCAGCTTACTAGGAAGTGATCTCTTCACGAGCCCATTTGAAATGTCTGAACACAAGCCTTAATTCGTCCATCTTTGTTTCTCTCTGGTTGATCCCACTCGGCTTTGTGAAGCATAGAGACAGAAATCTGTGATGGTGGGTGGATGCTTTCATCATTCTGTACCTCAGATCCCTTGTCGGCCAAAAGTGACAGCACTTATAAGTATGATGTACTGTATACTATCTGCATATGTTTTGAATATATTAAGTTAAGATGTACACACAACTAAATCAGAAGTTAGAAGTTTGGCCTGGGCACTCTACATAACAATCCTCACATCTCAACATGTTGTCTATTAGTAGAAAGAATGAAGAACTGGGAGCTGTTGGTGCAAAGCTGTTCAGATCCCCAAACGTTAACAGAGTTAAATCAGCAAAGCAATTCACGTGGGCTCGGAACTATAGAGCGATGTGAGCTTATTTTTAGTCAATTGCAAAAGAATTTGAGGGAAACTCTGGCCACCGAAAATTTGAGTGGTTTAAAGACCCGCAAGCCTTTTAGTGCTGAATTATTTTGAGATTCCATCATGGTGGGGCTCTACCAGGGAAGACGGGCTGCTGTCCCAGCAGGGCACATGACATGCCCATCTATGATAGTCACATCTGGAGCACCAAAGGTCTAGAGGACATTGCTGGAGTGTTGTACCCAGGCCTGGAGACTGCATCTGCAGTGCTGCATCAATTTCTAAAGGTCAGATCTGGAGTATTGAGTCTAGGTCTACATGACATAGCTAGAGCGGTGTGTCTGTAACTAGAGCTCACATCTGCTTTGCTCTATATAATTCTCAGGGTTAAATCTGGAATATTGAGTGTAGGTCTAGACACCATGGCTGGAGGGAAATTTCCAGATGTTGAGACCCCATATGTAATTCTATCCAGCTCTGAAGGTTACAAGTTGAGCATTGATTGAGTCTAGATCTAGAGGACTTAACTAGAGTGTTGTTTTGGTGACTAGAGAGCACCTCTGCATTGCTCTGTCTCGTTCTGAGGATTACATCTGGAGTGTTGAGTCCATAAAGAGGCCACAGCTGAGGGGCTCTTTACAGCTATAGCGGCCTACTAGCATTTTGCTTCTTCATATTGGCATCACCTGCCATAGCTTGAGGCAGCATATCCAGGCGTAAACAGGCACTCCCCATCGCCCCACAAAAACAATCGGTGGACTGAACACCCAATTCACAATATAGTAAATATACAAAATTACAAGTTAGCGATGAGTGTTGAGGAGCTAAAGGTGAAGCACATCCTGACATTGTGTGTACTAGTAAATTATTCACCAAAGCCCTCCAATCCCCAAGAGGGGCCACCAGTGCTCAAATCAGCAACATTCTAAACAGTAATATGTGTAATTCCATATTCAGCCATGTCATGGGCACACAGTTTCAAGACCACGTCAGTAACATAGTAGTCTCTGCATTATGTCCAAAGTGCATTTTGTGCATGAATGAATTCATCAATCTTCAAGGTTCAGAGTTTAGCAATGCCTCACCTATAATTGCTTTTACGCCTTTCGCTCATCAGACCATCTTCAGAAGCATCAAAGGTTAAAATAGAAAGAACATAATAAACATTTTTATAGTAGGGCCCAATTTGAGGATTATCAGACCTCACCCCTAAATCCTAATTTAAATTAAACTTAAAATATACCAGAGTATGGAAATCTATTTAAGTAATGCAACTATACACATTGCCTGTTCTGGTCTGCCTGAAAAGAGAAGATAAGGGGACTCCAGACTTCCTCACTTAGGACATTTTATATTACCAATGTGTCGATCTATATTCAATGAACTGTGATGAAGACCAAACCACCCAAATCCTAAAGCAAAAGCAAATAATCCCTACTGGCGATTCAAAGATAAAAATGCATCCCAAACAGAAATGCTAGCAATAGAAAAAAAATGCAAAAATGATTTTTTATAAAATCTTAACATGTAAAATATGTAAGGATATCACCTTCTCACCTCTTACCAGTTCACAGCGAAAGAAATAATATAGTTAAGAATCCAAAGGTTTGCAGCGGATTGTAAAAACGTTATATGGCCTGTACATCAATGGTAGCGGGTATGCATAGGCAACGTCATCACATCTGCATCTGATGTCATCGTACATGATGCGATGACATCACAGCACCAAGTTCGATTAAGGCACAGCAGCACTCACATTGGTCTTCATATCTCACCATAATGGGATATGCAGATATCTCCAGCCGATGTTCCTTAGTTTAATTCTTAAATGCATAACCATGATCTATAAATGAAAGTAAACAAATCAAAATGATCAACATAATAAATATAATGAAATAGAATACAACGAATGAAAAACAAAAGAAGGGGGACAATGAGAATTAAATAACAATTCGTGGTATTTGTTTTACTAAATGTTTTACAGTTCAATTCAATATGGTAATTCAGATCTTTGAAAATGAAGGTATTTTATTACCCAGGTGTATAAATAATGGACGAATAAAGGACAAACATCACTACAAATAAACTAAAATTGACAATGAGTCAAAAAACAAAAGAAGGGTTACAGTGAGAATTGAACGACTATTCTTGGGATACGTTTTACAAAAAATGCTGCCGCTCATTGTTGTAATCTAAACCTTTGGGAATTAAGGTATCCTGAAAATCTATCAAAAACCTCCTCCTCTTTTATGTTTAGGGACCACTTCCAAAATAGAGACTTGCAGTTGTGTGACATTATGACTTGTTCTCAACATAGTGGCCAGCGAAAGGAGAAGTCAATTTTCTTAATCTAATGGAAGAGCAATGTTCATTCCATCTTAACCAGCTTCCTGCCTATGCTTTTCCTCACCAATAATTCATGCTCACTTTGCCTGCAGATTCTCTCACTTTGTCCTCCTACTTTACCCTACCCCGCTCCTCTCCACTTCAGTCTAGGTACCCCGGGCAGGGGCAACATTTGCCACCCTTTGGTGCTAGGACATCAATAGTCCTCAGCACATTACAAACTACGATTTACTTTACTTTTACATTTACAAACAAGATATGTGGTTCCTGGTGTGATACACATGAAAGCGTGGGTTCTCAATCAGGACACATAAACTGGCAAGCACGCCGATTTGAGGTTCCATCCCTGTGTTTTATCCGGATAAATAAATATCAGCTTGCTCCTTAATGTTTGCATTCGTAAATGCCTGCATTATTATAATAATCTTCAACTGCCACCTCCAATTTATGTATCCCGGATCCAGCACTGCACTGGATTGCCTCCAACAATTTGAAGGCAATTTTCTCCATTTTGTGGAGCACTGACATCTCCACTTACACCCTCTACCTGTGGGAGCCCCACCCCGCACCTCCAAGGGCCTGCTCTTGGACTCCTCCTTTTGACCCTATACATATCCCCACTCTGCAAATGTGTGTCCCCTTTCAGTTTCTACTACCACCTATGTGCTGATGACAAGCAAATCGTCTTTTCTTTTCCCTGCTTCTCCCCTGTACGACATTATGGTGTATTCAACTCTCTCTCTCTTCCATCTGCTTTTGGAGGGCACTTTGGTGTTTCATGTGCAATTCCTCTGAAATTAAAGTCATCTACCTTCATGCATCAACCGGTCGCCTCTGTTCTTGTCTGTACATCCTTTCCCCTGATCGCCCTATGCCAACACACCCATGGCTCTGAACCTTGCAGCCCCTCTAGAAAGTCACCTAAAGTTCCACCAGTTCTCATCTCCCCTCCCACATACCTGCTAGCATTCACCTCCTAAACATATGGAAAATCCGTCCCCACCTCACCTATCACGCGTCTAAAACCTTCATTTCTGCCCTCGTTTTCAGGCGGCTTGACTATTCACCCAACCTCGTCCTGGGCTTTTCCTTCTAGCTTTCACTCCATTGGCAACCACGCGTGATCCACTCCCCCTCTTGCTGTCACCTGCATGCTGAATGAAATCGATCCCTTTTCAAATGTCTTCTCTTGGTCTTTAAATCTATGTATGGATTGCAACCCCGCCCCCTTACCCTTTCCCCCTCCCACCCATCCGGCTATCTCTCTCTCCCGCTGCTCTCAGGTAACTTTCAGTCCCAACGACTACTTAGACTATCCTTACTCCAACCACCGCCTGTGCTCCTGCCAGTTTCCACTACTTTTCACTCCTGGCACACTTCCAGAGGAACATTGAGCCCCAGCCCCGGAAATCAAAAATATTGGCACAGTGCAGGGTTTCACAATGACTCTCCAAAACACCTCCTCTAACTGAAGGTGTCATCTCTGCTGTATGTTGGTGTCCCTCCTCCCCCATGACCCTCGCAGGCTCCACTCGTATGTCACAGTAAAATACTCTTCTTAATAATTCATGCTAATGCGCCTTGAGGCCTGCGGGCGATTTGGCGCTCTATCAAGAATTAAAATAAATAAATAAATACATAAATAAATACATACATACATACATAAATAAATAAATAAAACTATTGGTCTATATTGTGTCAGTTCAATGTACCCATGTGGCTTATCCCTCACCTGGCCCTCTCGCCATAACGACACAGACCCTAACACTTTCAAGCACCAAACTATGGAACTGCTTTATTTCCTGTATGGTTCCTATTGTGTGGTGTGCCTGGTGAAAGCGCTATCCCCTATCCCCCATCTCCCCTACATCTTGTTCCGGACATCTGACCAATCAGGATTGCCTGGCTGCTCCCGCTCAGGCTGGCACTGCCCTTTTACATCCAGGTGTCCTGCCTGCTGAAATTAGGAAGTCCCTGCTTCCGACATTCTGTTTTGGTACGTTTGACCCACCTCAGAGTATTGGAGGGTGAGCCAGGTGAGGCTTGGGCACAAGTTTCTGGTGCTAGCTCAACTTGAGTTTCAAGCCACGGGCCAATCAAGACAATCCAAACCCCACCTGCTGCCACCGAAAAATGCATCTTCCAGTGGTGGGTGGACAGCATCTACCCAACTTCTTGTCCAGCCCCAAGCTCTGCGCTTCGTTCACGGGGACCTAAATCTTCCCTCGCTGCCTCCAGATGCATCATTCTAGTAGGAGTCGTGCAGGGCGTACACACGTTGTTCAGGTGCTTATTTTCATTGTCATGTTATCAACAGCACAATTAATTGATACTGATAACTGGTATTTGTGAGTCTTTAGGTGCATACCCGGAGATAGTGAGCATAGTACTGATACTTGTCTGTGACAGGTCAAGTGTGAGCGGTAGCTGCGAAAGCCCTGCCCTCCCTTGCAGCTAGTTGGGTCTTCCTCCAAGAAAATGGTCCTCATTACTGGTATGCACGTATCCCGCCGCTAATTCCGGCGGGATACTGGCAAAACTGCCTTACCGGTTCCACAATCTGATGTCCTGGTATTACTGGGAGATTACGGGCGATGGAGACGCCGATAAACTCCCATAGACTCCATGGATGGGATTACCAGTAGTACCGGTGCTGGTGATTCCGGCATTTATTTGCCAGTAGGGACCTGAACTACCGGCAGATCAGGTCTGCCACTAGGTCACTGTCCCACCGGCAAACTTGTGCTTCTCTGGTCTGGAAAAAATGCCAATGCCAGAATTACTGGCATTTTTTCTGGACCAGGGAACTCATAAATGAAAGACCCTCTTCACCCCTTCAAACTATTGTTTTTAATTCCAAAAATCCCTGTTTGTATGACGCATGAAAACGATTCGATTTTTTTCATTCCATCGCACACAATAACAAGCTGTGACAAACAACCCCTTCAACCTTATCACACAGTTGTATTTTTTGGCGTTATGTGTCTTTTAGTTGTGAAAGTACAGTTGGAACCACAGGGGAGGGAGGAAGACCCTCTAGATTGGCTCTGCATTACCCAGGAATTCTCTGGCTCCCCACCTCTGCCACAGGGTCTGAAGAAACAAACGTCACGTGACGCTGCGGCTCGATATCATTGCTGTTTTCCTTAGTTCTTAATTCTTGGCTAGAGAATTCGCTCTACCACACAACAAACAATGTTCTGAGCGTGAAAGCTCAGAGATAAGACATCCTTATTCAGGGGTATCCATATGAATGATCGAATACAACAAAAACAGGAAGAAATGACCGCATTGGTTTACCTAATCCTGTAATAATGGCCCAACTTCCGTCTGAATCTAAGCTCCTCACTGTTCGGCGGCTCCCACACAGTGCCCTCGTGCTCATCCAATACCCTTAGATGAGCAGCCTCTTGCCTGGGACCAGATTGCGTTCCCCTACTCTTTTTAAAGGGGAGACTCCGCCCACCACCTCCTTAAGTCATAGGACAGAGGAGGAGATAAGTGTCAAATTTAAGTGTGAGCCAGTGGAGCCACTTAACCCAACACAGGCCCGTCTTGTCTTCCTCCCGTCGACTCGTTGTGAGTTTTGTTTCTTATCTGCAGGGCTTTAAATGGGCCGGGTCTAACCAGCCCTCAGTACCTGCACTTCTTTTTTTGCCGTATCGAGGGTCGGGACTTCTCCAAGCTTGAATAGAGTACTGGTACTCAATCACGTTGCTCATCCGCCTAAAGTCTTCCCACCTGGGCATTCACATTTTGTCCTGTGAACCATGAAAGCACAGCTATCCCCTGAGGTTTTGCTGTTTCTGTTAACAAAGTATAACAGTAAGCAAGGTGAGAGTTTGATGGCCTGGGAACAGGGCTGCCTGGGGAAAGACTATTGCCCATTAAGAGGTATCAGTGGGAGGTGATAATACCTGGGAGGGGAGCATTATGACGTTTCATTGGGGTGAATTTTCTTACACTGTTTTTAGAAAATCACACACTTGTGTAGGCTTTATTGTGATTTCCCATTCAGAGTGGGTAAAAGAAAGATAATCCGATGTGTGCATGAGTTCGTGTCTTAGGCAACTGTGCTACTTTTAAAAGTGTTGCAATAAAACTATTAGTTTATGTTTTCAAATCTGTCCGGTAAGAAATACTGATGTGAAGCACGGCTAGGCAGCTATGAGCTTGAACTGCAGATGGGGCCCAAATCCTGGCTTCACCACATAAGCTAAGTGCGTGATCCTGGGCAAATCAATCAATCTCAGTTGGCCATGAACTGCCAACTTTGGGAGTCCTGAGAAAAAATCCTTCTTAACAATGAGACAGATTTAAGTGTCATTTTTCAGGCTTCCACAGTGGGAAATCACGTGTAAAAACCATCTGTACAAAATGTACACATCATTTTTGACCTCATTTGGCACTGCAAGGTATTGTCAAGGTTTTGACTGACTTGGGTGGAGTTACAGAACAAAGCCTGCCGGCCCACCCCCCTTCCGCTCCACCTTTCTAAAACGTGTGCATATCTGCCAGCATCTGATCTGACGATGGCAGATTTGCATTGCATTCAGATGGAGAACGGCCGCTCTTAGCAACTGGTAATGCCATGGGAATTCATGTAAATACCGGTACATGGCAGGAAGCATTTACGATTGCACAGTGATTTACAAAGACTGCACTGAAACTCGGGTTCGCCTGCATTTCCATGCATTTGCACTTCATGGTGTAAGCAATCAGCGTTTCGTTGGCGGACTCCCAACAGGCAAGCTTGGGGAGGGACCTCCTCTCTGTATCTATCAGAAGAACGAAAATGACCTCCTTCCAACCAAAGAGTAGGCAAGGTGGGTTGCCCTCAGTAAAATGTGTAGGGCAACTTTTGGATGATCGGGTTTCAAGTTAAGTTACACAGCTAAAGGTTTGCAGACCAACCCATTGGGATGATCGGGTTTCAAGTTAAGTCACACAACTAAAGGTTTGCAGACCAACTCATTGGGATGATTAGGTTTCAAGTTAAGTCACACAACTCAAAGTTTGCAGACCAACCCATTGGGATGATTAGGTTTCAAGTTAAGTCACACAACTAAAAGTTTGCAGACCAACCCATTGGGATGATCTGGTTTCAAGTTAGGTTACACAAGTAAACGTTGCAGACCAACCCATTGGGATAATCAGGTTTCAAGTTAAGTCACACAACTAAAGGTTTGCAGACCAACCCATTGGGATGATCGGGTTTCAAGTTAAGTCACACAACTAAAAGTTTGCAGACCAACTCATTGGGATAATCAGGTTTCAAGTTAAGTTACACAACTAAAAAAGTTTGCAGACCAACTCATTGGGATAATCAGGTTTCAAGTTAAGTCACACAACTAAAAGTTTGCAGACCAACTCACTGGGATAATCTGGTTTCAAGTTAGGTTACACAAGTAAACGTTGCAGACCAACCCATTGGGATAATCAGGTTTTGAAGCAACGTGATAAACACATCTGCTCTTGTTTAATTGGTGCAGCCTCTTTGAATACCTCGGCAGTTTTCAATGGGAATTAGAGTTCATGGGCCCTTTCTCTTTAAGCAGCCTTGTTTAGCCATAGATTGCAGTTATCTATATAGTATGAAGTGTCTTTCTGATCCTCCTTTCCTCCAAAGCCTGCTAACTTTTATACCAAAATAGGGCAAAATCAGGCTGTGATTGATGGATGTCTTTGAGAGACGACTTAGGCTGACAGAATCAAATTTCAAGCTAATGCCTTAAAGGTACACCATTATGCTGTGGTGTTTTTGGTTGGAATCAATGATTGTAAAGTTTTAGTGTGACAGGTTCTTAATGGGCACATTGCGAAAGAGTGAAAATATGATTGGAGTGGGGGTAAATGGGAAGGAGACAAATGCAAAGTGTTACAAAGCGATAATAGAGCACAAAAAGCATGCCTCACATAGAAAGTGAGACAAAGAGAGAACTGTGTAACTGGGCGTCGAGACAGGGCACATTTAATACAAATGGGTCAGGGAGACCTGGTGGGGGAGACCCGGTCGGGCCCCGGCACAAGAGCAATTTTTTGATCTTACTGGGTCCGAGCCATGGCCTACTTAAAGCATAGATTGAGGAGTACCTGGACTTATTTTTCTCCATTTAAAGCACAGTTTAACTACATATCTGAAGTTCAAAGCCAAGACCCCACAGTTACCACAAGTGATGACTTCATATTCGCCTGCATGCAGGCCCTTTCCCATGGTGCACCATCTTCAGGGCTCAAGTCGAGGGTACACGCAGGTGGACGAAGTCCACCCACTTTTTTTCTGAGGGTGGACTCAGTCATCCCCCAGCAGAAATGAGAAACATTGAGTGTCTTCTTTGAATTTATGAAATAACACCAAGCTCGGAGCTCGAACCACGGTATTTAGGTACGCAGGGCATACCCTTCCCCCCTTCACTATATAACCTGATGAAAAATAACAACTAAAGGTGATATGTCCAATTTCGGTACTGCAAGTTCCAGGGGAAACTTTGGTATTAGTTCTTGGAGTTCAAAACATGCACACCTTAAAACGTTTTCAAAAACACTGTAAGAAGAAAATATCCTCTATTGGTTTTGTGTGTGTGTGTTGATTTTATGAAAGGCAAATGCCATTCGTGCCATGCAATTTGGTTGGTTATGCAAAGCCAGTTCAATGAACTGTGCCTATTTCACCTTGATATGTTAATTTCTAGTGACGTCACATCACATTGCGTTTGTTAATGGGTCCACCACTTCTTTTTTTTAGGACTTGACCCCTGACATCTTCACTGTGGTGAGGCAACAGAGAGACTTACCCTATTGCCTCCCCATGCCCCCTCCCCACTTACCTGCTGGATTGGAGTTGTGTGCTCCGTTCTGGGCACTCCCTCCCAGCCCTCAGTGCCTCAGGGCCCATTGCTATTTACTATGATGGGGGCCATCTTTTTATTGTTTGTGTTCATGGGAGATTGGGCTCGCGAAATACGCACAGAGCCCGGTTAGCACATGAAAACGTAAATACAAAAAGAATATAGGCAAATAGCAATCACCCCCTTGTCGGGAGTTGTACATGGCCAGTGTGTGTGGTCTCCCCTGCACACAAGGCCAGCGTGGGCAGGGAGAGGCATTCCCAAAACTGGCCCTGCAACAATTGTAAAGACATTGGGCTATAACCCCAGTACGTGGAAGGCACCATGTGGAAAGTGGTTTGGGAAAGGAGAAATGCGCGAGTTGGTCAAACCGGAGAGAACCCCCGGGGGTTAGTCAGGTAAAGCCCTGATGAATATGCGAATACGTCAGCAGTAAATTGACTGACACACTGACTGATAGATGGCAGGTAAATAGTTAGACTACAGGCTAGGGGAGATGTTTTAGAACACACTCTATTCTTGACGTTTGGTGTATTGGTGTTTGGGGGCCTGGGTTTTCACAAATTCCCAAAGCATCCCTTACTTTTGTTTTATTTGAAGTTTTGTTTAGTGTTGGCCTTACATGTGAGCGTCTTACACGATTCAAATTTAAAAAGCAGAAGTTGAAAAAAAAGTTACTATATGTTTTCAGAAAAGGGTAAGGCGAATAGGACCGAGAAGTGATAGTAGTGGAGGGGAGGGGGCTATGTGTGGGGAACCAGGTGTGTGTTGAGGCAGGTAATGCTTAGCTGTATATGTTGGGCTGCAGCACTCAACAAGCGTTATATCGGTGGCTCTCTAGGATTTGTCAAAGGAGGGGAGGCGACAAACTATACGCATATTTCGTGACAACAGCGCTTCCGCCCTGTGTTGCGCTTGTGGAGAGTCCCGCGTGAGCCCCGGATGTTCCTTTCCGGCGTGCAACACTAAAGCCATTTACTGAGTGGCCTCCTGTTGCTCCTGACAGAACGTGGTGTGACGTCTGTTTCGAAAGTACGATAAGAACACTGTCTTACGCGTGCCCCATAGGTGCCGCTAAGCATGAGGTGAAACATGATGTGTGTTTCTATTCTGATATACATTAAATGCACCAGAAAAGTGGTGCGTGTCCAAAGTGTTACACTAGTGGCTTTTATTGAGTGGTCGTTTTTATATTATATATGTATGTAAGTTCTAAGGCAGAATGTTAGATGGGAACATGTTTAAATAAATGACACTCTTCAAAATGTGATTTTATTACTCTCCTTCAGCAGTGTGTTATACCTCTAGTTATTATTGTCCAGTGTCATTGTATCCCTCTATCATGTTTACCAAGCAGGTTAGCGCCTAGAAGTCTCGCATTCTCACAAGACTGCTTCATGTGGTTCATTGTATGTACACACACAGACACACATACAGAGCGGCAGGGGCTAGCTTGTTGTGAGTGGGTTTAAATCTTTACATTTGTTTTTACAGAGCTCAAGCTGTCCCCCATCAGCGGGTCACTTTGCATTCTGGTACTTGAAGTCTGTGGCAGTTCAACAAAACAAGTGACACCAAAAATGATTTTTGAACTTGTTTTATTGGTCTTAGGAAGTGGTTGTGATCAATCCATAGCCGTGATAGGTGTTGATCAACAGCTAAAAGAATATTCTAAGTTGTCAGTATGAGTTAAACTTAACGGTGTCAGGGGTGTCTTTCTAGTATGGACACCCAACTTCTTCAGGATTCGTACTTTCAACGCAGGGCAATAGGCCCGGCTGCTTCTTTGCTCTCAGACACGGCCTTAATGACACATGCCCAGCTGCGTCCATGCTTCATTTACCTTCATAGGAATATAGCGCCAAACGCGCCATTTCACTGTCGACTATCCATCCAGGAGGGTCATGCCAGACCCACTTCTTGCTCAACAAGGAGGGATATAGTGCCCTTCCCAATTTAAAGGGATGGGGTTCCCCTCCCACTATAGTCAGTTTCAGTCTGTAAGGATGTCCTAGACCTTCCCCCACCCTGGCTGGCTCTTTCACTAGCTACAGAGCTTGGCAGGGGTGGACTGGGAACCAAAGGAGGCCCTAGAAATAATGTTTCAAAGTGGGCCCATATTACACATTTTTAGAAAGCCCAACCCTTTCGTATGAGAACATTTGAAAATAAAATAGGTTACCACACAAAAGAGGCCCAGGATAGGCCCGTCCACACCCGAGTTTGTCCAGTACTTTACGAGCTTCCTTTCTATCCAATCTACCTTGGCAGTCTAGCTACGGGTGTTAGTTTGGTGCTTTTGGCATTTGACATTCTCTCCCAGCACATCCTCTTTCTTTTCGGGTGCCGGAAGAGTGCTTATGGCTCTGGTTGAGCCACTGGATCCGAGAACGTCACCTACACTCTCTTAATTTCTCTGTGCCTTGTATAGGCCTTTCAAAAAGGTTTTCAATGTCTTGAGACTTGGTCTGGTATTGGTTTACCAGCTCTCCAGCCTGTGATGTTCTCTCAAAGTGGCACTGCAGCTTATTGGCCTGAGGCTTCAAGATCCTCTTCTGCCATTTTAGGGTCAGGCGGAAGTCCTGCCTTCTTTTTCAGGCCCTCTGATGGGTCGTTGTCCACGCTTGCCCATGGCTGACCCTAATCCCGCTGCTTTCGCAGTGGTTGTCACCGGAGGTATGGTTTGAGTAGGAGTCGGCGGGAGCTCCCGATGAATCATGAACCCAAAGGCTTGGTATTACACCATGTCTTTCTCTTCATTCTTGCCTCTGAATGAGGGGCTTGTGTAGCACTTCTCTGCATGGATCCCTGCGGGCACACAGGGTCCTGCATGGCACGCAACCCTGCTTTACGATGAGGCGCTACCTCAGCAATCATGTTGAGGTTGGACTCTCCTATCCTGAAATACAAACTAAAGAGAGGCCGGGGCAATGCCTCAGCACCAGACTCTGTCTCTGCTGACTCAGCATTTGGGCCACCTTGGGAGACCAGGGGACATGGAGGACGAGGGAAAGGAGGCAACTCCCACCCTGTACCTCCTCCAGGTAGGCCAGTGGAAAAATGCCTCGTAAAACGACTTTCCTTGGCTGACAAGTCCCCTTCATGCTTTGGAAGGGAGTCAAGAATATGATTTCAGCACAAGTCCTACATCATACAATATAATAAAAGGCCAGATGTACGTTTGTCAGATGCAGTCATGCGCAGTAGAGACTGCCTGCTTTGCCTGTTGTCACCGGTAGAGGGAGTTCTTGCCAGGCTAGGACTGGTTTATAGGGCAATAGGGCAATGCCCAAACCAAAAACACAAAATGCTAGTCTAGGGCAGTTTTTGGGGTCAAAGTGCACCACTTTTTTGGGCCTTGTGGGCCAGTTTGGTAAATTACTTCACCATGCGGCTAGTATTTTTGACCAGTGTTACTGAATAAATACTCTTTAAAATGCACAATTTGCAACCCATTTTCCCATTTTATCAAAATCCTCCCCCTTGGGTGCTACTCAAACGGTCTGTCGCAAAAGGAATGAATTCCCATTTGCAACTGTGGGCCACTTTTTTTATTGGTGTCCGAGACAATGTTATGCTCCAGTGTGACCCTGGTTGTTGCCTTAGAAATAGAACACTCTGAAAATGCACCTCAGCCCTTTGCCCGTGTACACGGGCTTGCCCACTAGTTTATTATAAATGTAGAAGCACTTTAACAGTATTCATAATAACATGAGCTTAAAGCAAGGACTTCCCGATCATAATATCCAGATTCTGCGTGAGTGAGGAGTGAAGTAAGGGGAGACAATGGGCATTAGTGTGGCAAGAGTGGTACGTTTTTGGCACTCAGCATTTCCTCCGCAGCAGTCACCTGCCATGCTGATACCACTGTGTGGATGGAAGAGAAAACATGTTCTCCTGACATTCAAGTGAATTTGTCCGAAGGGAGCAGGTTACACCCTGGTTCACTGCAAGAGTCTGGCATTGCCTTCCTGTCAGGTCATGCCCCTTGATGCCACTTCCTGCGGTATTGCAGATTACGCATGCTAATTAGCTTCCCTCCGCCTCCCGCCCACTTATTTCTTTAGGACTTGGGCCCTGAACCCAGCCAATTGCCGCAGGTGGCTGTCGGGTGAGCTAGTTTATTCACCTGCCCACACGCTCTCTTCTGGAAACTGCAGCCAGTTTGGGTGGGAGTGCCAAGTTGTACCGCAGAAGCCGCCCCTCCCAGGAAACTTATCGCTGTCCTTCAGTAAATAATGCAGACGCAATGCACAGCCACTGTTGCTACAGTACATGGACATAATTTAGCCACCTGAGCCTATTTTTCACATGACTCCAATGGAGTCTTTCATGTTCTTCACATAACTGCCCCATGCATTCCAAAGGGGTCGCTGACCTCATAGACGTCGAAGTAATGTGCATGTAAGCATGGCATCCATATGCTGACGACTGAACAAGAAACAGCTTTACACTGTACAAACAAGCCATGTCAATGTCAACAGTTTGGGGTTTTGTGTAGGCCTGCAAAAGGCATTTGCCAGGCACTGCCGTAATGGCCATTAATGATAGCAGTTGCAAAATGGTGTGAGTACCTGGGCATATAATAGCAGGGCCTGGTAAATGCCTATCCAATACCTATACACACGCCAAAACTGTTGGGTTTGACAATGCTTGTTTTTCTCAGGACTTCATTGAAAGACATGCACGCTGCTTATAATTCAGGAGGCTGAAGGCAGAGCTGTTTAGACATTTTTATTACACAAGCAGTGCGCTTACAGGTCCAATTAAGCCATTAACTCTCAGAAGACTGCTTTGAAATAACACAGTCAGGCACTTTGAGTGAAAATGATGATATTATGGCTTGATAAGGTAGCTCAAAGAGATCCCAGTGGGATACGTTTTGGGCAGGGGAAGGCTGTAAGTGAATGGGAATGACCATAGGGAGTAGCATGGCCATGGTCAGTCAATGGGTGGGTAAATAAGCAAAGAACACTTACACGCTTTGTGTCTCTCCTCATATGCCATTGCCCCTTAGCTGCACTCCAATGCAATAGTTTCGGGTTATAGGTGGCGTTTTAGTGCACCCAATAGCCAAAATAAAAAGGGCACTAGTACAGAAGGCATAGAGCTCAGGAAGCGGAGGGAAGAAAAGTGCTAAAGGGTTCTATGGTCGACAAGGTTTTCTTTGAAAAAGCATGGTCATCACTTTGTTCCTGAACTGCATGCAAGATGGAGCTAATCTGATGTGTACTGATATGTTGTTTCAGATTCAGGGTGTGGGAGTATCGCTAATTGCATATTTCAGTTCTCCCATAGACTTCAATGGTGATTCATGTATTCTTCAGCTACGTTCCCTGTACATTTGAATAGAGTATCACTTATTTAGTGATCACTGACCCAATGCATGTCAATTAATCACTTGTCTTATACACTTCAGTGGAGTCTCATGCATTCTTCCCATGCATGCACCATAGATTTCAATGGTGTTGCAATCATGCCTCATACCACTGGTCCTATATGGGTCATTGAAGTCACAGTAATTCCCCTCAAAGCAGGGACCCCAAACACCTCATTGGGGTCCCATATGTTACCAGTGCTTAGTTTGTATATAAAAAATAATAACATAATTATAATAATAATAAGTCCTGGGGTTCAAAACTGCCAAAGATTGGCAAAAACGAAGCAATGTATTTTCCTCACATCACTGGATCTGTAGCTATAAACTACTACTAAACCAGCAGTGATCCGAATCATAAAGGTGAAACAGGAAGAGCACAAAAGATATCCAACCTTTGCCTTGTGTGGCAGGGCAGGTCGAGGGCAGGCTATATCTGTAGGAGAGCTGTGAGCTGATAACAGTAGCAACCTAAACAACCTAAGTACAATAGTCCAAACTAAAAGCATGTCCAATCAAGATCAAGGCTCTATAAAAATATAAACATCTACAATAAAATGCAAAAAACGGGTCGGAAACTATCAAGAAAGACCACCCTTGCAAAAGAACACAGAGAATGCAGACTTATGTGAAAGGGCACTCTCGATAGATGAGCAGGGGTGTTCAGGCACAAGACTGGCACAATGTTACTGTTCAAAGGCTACATCTTTAAGAATAAGGTAGAGCAGAGAGGCTTAAAAGTCACGATGGTCCCAAATAGTGGACCGGGGACAGGGCTGTGAGGAATTTGACCATCCGCACGGTCCGTGTGCACTTGACTGGGTTTTTTGAAATATTAAAAGAAATTGAATGATGGTAGATGAACCTCAGGAAAATGTGTGGAGCTAATCCGCACCTGCACACATTTTCCTATGCTCACCCACGACATATACATAGACCCGTGTACTGCGGGTGACACAGATGTGAGAAACATGAAGGTATCTCACCCACCAGTCGTCAGGGTTCTGTCACCCAGGTGGCCAGGACACGGCCATTGCTTTTGGATCCGGTTCCTGTGGGTGGACCAGTGCGGGAGGATCACCTGGATGAGGGGTCTTCTGGGAGTGGAAGTGGGACACCAGATGGTGAGACGAGGTATCCCCTTCCCTGTAACATCTTTACCCCAGGTAGGATACTTAGCGATTCAACCCCCCCCCTTCTTTTCCGACACAAACACTTTCCCACTGACAACTCACTGTGAGCGAACACGGACTAACACTGAGCTGTATACCTGACATGTCCCAATACAATGGTCAGGCAGGGTCAGGCAATTACTGATCATTACTCACACCTGACTTCCATCACACTTCCCCATACAGATAAAGGCGGAGCACGAGAGCACACTCTGAGTGAGGCAAAGCACATGAGGAACCAGCAGTACCAAGACGGCAGTTTAATACAAGGTTAAAGACGGCAAGACTGAAAAGGATTGCAAGGAGGGAAGTGCCCTTGACCTTTTCCCCCGAAAGACTGCATCTTTCATGAGCCTTCGAGAATAGGTAACGTAAGACCTGGAATTAAAGCTGAAGAATCCTGCATTGTGTGTCGCAGGTACCCAGCGCTCTACCACATCGACAGTCAAGGCAGGGAGAAGCTTTTTATTGCCATGGTACTGTCCTTGGCTGATACAACAAAGCAGCACCAGTGAAGTCAGCACAGCTGGTGGGTTGGGGGGACTGATAACAGACCGGTCTGTGTGTTAAGCAAGGTTGCAAGTAGCAACAATGTATAAAGAAGATTTTTAAAACAGCAGATGAGTGAATTAACTTTGAAGCTAAGATATGATACTGTAGACAGAGTGGTCCGGCATCACGTGTGCTCATTTGAAAGACTCTGTTGGGTATCCAGTTGAAAGGGTGGGAACGTTAAAAAATAAGAGAATTGGGAAATCGAAATAGTCCTGCAATGGGTCAAGCCGAACCCTGTGCACATTCAAAAGTCTTCGATACACGATGTAAAATTGACATTGGACAGAGCCCGGCTGAGGGAGACTAATTGTGCTGAAGGGATCTGAGCCTGGCTGAGGGGGGATCTGGGGTGAACCGTGAGTCACCCGAGAAAGAATGACCTACAAACATTGTGAGACAAAGTAAAAGGTGAAAGACAGGCTCGAGCCCGGCACAGGGAAGCCTGTGCAGAACTTTGTGCTTGAAGGATCTGAGCCCAGCTGAGGGGTATCCGGGGTGAATAGTGAATCACCCAATGTGAATACTTGTGACCATCTAAAGAGGAAAATAACTTGTTGTTTATTTGGTTTAATCAGGCCCTTTTGAGTGAAGCAACTTTGAGAAGGAAGGAGGCTTATGCTCTGAAGGCCCTGATGCTAATGATTGAACTATAACCTCATGCTAAAGAAGCCAGAGACTGTGTTATGCTAGAGTGAACTGCCTTGGCCTGTGCTGAAAACGTGGGGAAGGGAGATCAACGGGCAGAACACCGACATATCATTTTGAACATATTTCTTTTTCACGACATTATACCCCACACTATTTGTATTTAGAGGTAAGGATTGGCAATGTATTCTTTTAGTATAGGCCCTTTTATTTTGACAAGGCACCACTAGGACTGTGTTATTCTTATTTGACGGTCGTAGCTTGCTCCCATCTGTAGATTTAGGATTAGAAAGGCGTTTATCATACCCTTTTTAAAGATAAATAAACACTCTTGAACTGTGGTCACTTGTGTCTTTCTTACTGTTGGTACCATGCTTTCTTTACACAGCCTACATGTGCTCTACTCCCGGTCATATTTAGTTGAAATATGACAGCCAGGATCACACAATGTCCTCTCAGAAGGGCGAGGGCAAAACATTCCACCTGCCATGGCCAGCCTAAAATATGTACAAAGGTTTGATGTACCCACCCTGTCCTTTTGTTAGCCATGCAGCTGGTGACAGCTTCACATATTAATCAGAGTTGAATTCAAACAGGCCCACATGGGGCCTGGCTGCAGAGGCTAACAAAGGAGACAGGAAATCCCAACAGCCTTTGCTATGCACTGTGTCAACCTGAAGCCAGCACCAGCCCTTAGTATCAATGGACAGTGAAATATCATGTCCGGGCCTGTGTGTTGCAGTAGTCATCCCCGCAAGGGGACCACATTCAGAAGGTAGGAGTATGTGATTTGTTGGAGACACAACGTCTGGTCCTGTCGTAGCTTTCAAAGTAGTCCTGCCGCTTTAATCAGGAACCACAGACAGCTCCATTAACTAGAGAGACCATTTGATCCACAACAGACAGGAAAATGGGTGGGACTTAGTATTACATGTTTTCACCCGTTACCTTTTCTGTAGCAAAGCACTCTGTTTACAACCTCATGCATACCGGAGATTGTTGGTGGGGACCCAGAAGTGGTTCATTAAGGTAGGATTAGCCTACATCAATCACTGTAGCCCATCGCTCTTTTGGGCAGATCATCTGAAGACTTCACAAGAAGTAACATAAATTACTCAGCATTGGACCCTGGCTGAAGGTATAGTCTGCCTTACCTCTTCCGCCAGTGAAGGAAGGCCAGGACCTCCAAGAGGGAAGCAAGATGCCTCCCCTAAACATCTCCCAGGTAACAGAGGGAGATACTGAATCCAGAGGACCCTCAGGCAGCTCCAGAACTGGTACCCAGCGAGGCTCTGCAGCAGGCTTCCAAGTTGGGAAGTGCCAGAGAGTCTCTGAACCAAACCAAGGACAAGGCAGCTGCCTGCAACACTCTCTGCAGTTTTAGGCTGTCTGCATTAAAGGAAGACACAAGCCCAGTGAAGAAACCAGGAGGAGTGCATCGACAAGCATTGACAGACGTCCGCCTTAAAGAACATTTTCAAGCCAGTCAAACTCCTCGAGCTGCAACCGAATGCACCGCTGACTGTTGTTACGCTGCAGTCGCTAATGCAGCGCAAGACGCCTCGGCCAGGGCTTCAGAACCACAGGCCAGCACTGAGACAAAAACTCCTGACCCCGAGTCGCAGTGTAGGTCAGCCTGCAGCCAGCCTTGCTCGTCCAACTGCCTGCTGCCTGATACCTGCAGCTGTCTCCTGTCTTGAACTCTGACGCAGAAGCTGCAAGGCAGCCTGAAACCAACACGGCCCTGTCGAACACCAGGAACATCTACAGCACAAGGTATATTGTGGTTCTGTCCCCTTGGTGTTTTCCGAATGCCCCTAGTGACATTTTATGACCCATTGCTCCTTTTGTGTTGAAACCAAGTATCCTTGAACTACTGTGAATAATTACTTTACTGACTACCCTCCTGTCAGTATCCAGAGTGCATCCATTTTCCTTCTTTTAAACTGCCTGTCCCCTGCATTCCTTTAAAGGGTGGGTTATATTTTGTAGTGTGCTAGAACGGTCTGTTGTGATAATAATACTTTTGATATGTTTATACAACCTTGGCTGGACAGACCCTTTTATCATTTGGTAATAATGGTATTTTGCTCTGTTGCAACAAATCAATGATACACGACCTTGCGGAGATTTGCCTGCTGTTTGGTCCACGTTATCTAAATTGGACAAGGAGGTTTATAATGTGCTTGTGTTTCCAATCTGATTGGATCCCTTCTGGTGTACTGGAGATGTGGGACTGATTGATGGTTTAGAGACCAATTTTCCTCCCTGGACCACTGGTGCCCCGGAAGTTGATTCGTTGGGTTATAGCCCTGGATAGAATCCCAGGAGCTACAACCAAAAGGCTAGCTAGCCCCCAGTCCCAACAGTTCTGACATCAGCGTAGCCCCGGGTCGTTTCCAGACCTAGCAACACCCCTGAGCGGGACAAGTTCGCAATGGATCAGGACAGGGCCGGCATAGAGCTGCGCAAACTGGCACTTAACGGGAAGAAGGAAGCCAACAGATCCACCTTTAGCAAAAGTAGCAGTAGTGGCTCAAGACTGGGTTCCCGGGATAAACCCCGGCTTCACATCCCAAAGGCTTAGTGCGGGTTTATGAAGTGGGGAAGGATATTTTTGATTGGTTTGAAGTGCTGGAGCTTGCTTTTCAGCTACAGGAGGTGGATGAGGTACTGTGGGGTGCAGCCCTGATGAGTCGCTTACTGACACCAGGGCCTGATGCAATTCTTCAGTGAACTCCAGAGGAAAGGCCCATTTATGAATGCATGAAGGCGTCCCTCCTCAGGAAGTTCTGTAAAACCCCTGAAAATTATCCCAAGAGCTTCAGAGAGCTCAGAAAGAAAAGTGGGCAGATATTTGAAGCGTTCTCACACTTGTTGAAATATCTGAGCGGATGGGTGTCAGGTAACAAAGTTGACACATTTAAATGGTTGTACAATTTGATTGCGTCTGAACATGTCTTGAAAAATTGTTAGGTTGACCTTCAAGAGCATCTTGAAGAAAAGACTATTACAGACCCTAGGAAGCTTGCAAAGGCTGCCGACAGGTTTGTAAGTACTCAAGCCCAGAAAAAGGCTCAGGCAAGCACACCTAAACCAGCAGAGAAATCTTCTGACAAAAAAGTTAACAAGGATGCGAAGGGCAAAGGGAAATCCCAAAACTTGAGTTCAGCCGTCCCTAACTGAAAAGAAGAGCGCAGGCACCCCTAACACTGGGAAACCTGCGTTCTCACCACCCAAAGTTTGTTTTGTGTGTAAGGAGCTGGGCCATAGGAAAGGGGATCCTGCTTGCAAGGGTTTACCCAAGCAAGACATAATGAAAGTTGGACTCATGGATGAGGTTATCATTAGTGTGGGCCTCCTAGAGGAGGACTTCCCACTAAGCCAAGGAGTGGCAGAATGTGGATTGATTACACTGAGTGGGAATGGTAACGGGTCTCCAGAAGAGATCCCAGTTCCCAATAATACTCAACTCTATCTAGAATATATGTATATCAATGGACACAGAACTCCTGGAGTCTGAGACACCACCGCTAGTCGCACTGCTGTTACCCGGCAGAGGGTGCAGCCAGGCCAGAATATCGATGGGCCTGATTGTAGCATCAGTGGGTTTCACGGAAAGAGTAAGTGCCCCTTGGCGATAGTAGAGTTTAGCTTGTGAGGTGAAATTACCGAGTACCATGTAGCAGTGAAAGACTACATCCCTGTCCCATGTCTGCTGGGTAATGATCTTCCTGATCCAGAGATAGTCACAGCAGCTACGAGATTGAGGGCCCAAGAGACTGCTAGATTGAAGACTCTCAGAGCCTTAGGGCCTGGAGTGCTTCCAGAGGGCTTGTTGGAAGGACCAACATGACCGGTAGCCCTTAGACCAGTTCCACATATAGTTGCCTGCTCCTTCACGGAGTGCCCTAATTTGGTAGCAGGGGACTCAGTGACTTCAGAGTTGCCTGGCACAGTGCAGGATTCTGAGGTGGAGGACCAGGTGAGCTCAGATCTGAAGGGCCTGCCCAAGCTGGATGAGTTTGCATCAGCTGGGTGCCGAGATCACACTGACTTCTTTAAAGCCTAGAAAGAGTGGCCCTGTCTGGCGGGCCTGAGGAAGCAGACAGAGGAGCAGACTAAGGATGAGGCCTCTGCCCTGTTCAAAGTGTACTGGGAAGGTGGACTCTGGTAAAGTGAGCCGAAAGACTCTCAGGGCGAAGGCGCCAGAAGGTTGGTGATTCCTCAGTGCCACAGAAAGTTCCTTTTGGATTTGGCTCACCAAATTCCTTTAGCGGGTCACTTGGTTGTGACTAGGACATCGGACCGTTTTGTCTGCACACTTTTATTGGCCACAGTTTGGCATAAAGGTTAAGGAATTCGTCCAGTTCTGGCTGACTTGTCAAGAATCTGGCACGTCAGGTGGTGCTCCAAAGGCCCCCTTAATTCTACTACCCATGGTTGGGCAGCCTTTCGAGAGGATAGGCATGGACATTGTTGGTCCTTTGGACCCTCAAACCAGCTCAGGGAACAGATACATCTTGGTGGTAGAAGACCATGCCACAAGGTACCCTGAGGATGTCCCTCTGAGGAGCATCAAAGCCCCTGTGGTTGCGAAGGCTCTGATTTTGAAATTCTCCCATGTTGGATTCCCAAAGGAAGTCGTTTCTGACAGGGGATCAAACTTCATATCAGCATATATGAAGGCTATGTCGGAAGAGTGTGGTGTCACCTACCGGTTCTCTACATCCTTCCACCCACAAACAAATGGGCTTGTTGAGCGGTTCAACAAGACCCTGAAAGGCATAATAAGTGGCTTGGAAGAGCACCTGAGGAGAAAATGGGATATTCTCCTGCCATGCCTTCTGTTCGCCCATAGAGAGGTGCCACAGAACGCAACAGGGTTTAGCCCCTTTGAGCTTCTGTTTTGACACCCTGTACGAGGTCCCCTCAGTCTAGTCAAAGAGGCTATGGAAGGGCAACCCCTCATCCACTACATGAGATGTGGTGGACTATGTACTTGGTCTTTGGTATAGAATGTCAAAGTACATGGAACAGTCAACGAAAAACAAAGGCTAGTCAGGAGCTGATGAAGCACTGGCACGACCAGAAGGCCACAGGTACAGTCTATTCTCCATGCCAGTGGGTGTGAATTATAGAGCCTGTCAAACCCAGTGCCCTTCAGGACAAGCGGGCTGGGCCTTACCGTGTGCTGGAAAAAGTCAGTGAGGTGAATTACCTTATTGACGTGAAAAACCTAAACAGATGTGCATGGTCTTTCACGTCAAGCAGCTAAAACCCATTATAGCTGGGATGACTTAGTCATGGCATTAGTGACTGATGGAGAGGCTGAGGAGGAGAACAATCCCCTCCCAGACCTCCTGCACACTGAAGCCACAGATGAATCAGTTGAAGGTGCCAGCCTTGCAACGGACCTGTCATAACAGCACCAGACAGACTGTCACCGATTAGTGGGAAGGTTTTCTGGTCTGGTTTCACTGACCCCAGATCACGCAGATTGGTGCACCCATTATGTGAATACTGGAGACAGTAAGCCAGTGAAGAGTAGGATTCACCGGATGTCCGCTAGTGTAAGGGACACCATCAAGGAGAACATTTCAAGATGCTGTCCCTAAGAGCAATAGAGCCATCCCACAGCCCCTGGGCTAGCCCCGTGGTAGTGGTTCTTAAAAAGACCAGTGATGGGAAGACTGAAGTCTGCTTTTGTGTGGACTAAAGGGGGCTCAATTCTGTCATGAAGACAGATGCTCACCCCATTCCTCAGGCAGATGAGCTCATTGACAAGCTTGGCTATGCCAAGTACACGAGTACCTTCGGCCTCAGAGCAGGGTATTGGCAGGTTGGCTTGACAAATGGAGCAAAAGAGAGGTCAGCATTCTCAACCCCAGAAGGATATTGTCAGTTCACTGTGATGCCCTTCGGATTGAAAAATGACCCTGCCACTTTTCAGCGGATGGTTAATCGGGTTTTGTCTGGTCTGGAAAACTTCAGTGTCACCTAAATAGATCTAAATAGATGACATTGCTGTGATCAGCCACACCTGGGAGGATCACTTATCCCACCTGAAATTTTTTTTTCTGGCACTGCAGAATGCAGGTCTGACTATCCAGGCCACTAAGTGCCAGATAGCACAGGGCACCGTGACTTATCTAGGCCACCTGTTCGGTGGAGATAAGAAACAAGCTGTCGAAGCAAAGGTACAGGCTGTGAAGGATTGGAACATCCCCACCACACAGACGTGGGTGAGAGCCTTTCTTGGTCTCACCGGGTACTACCGGTCATTCATCAGGGGGTATGGGACCATTGCCATGCCCCTAAATTGTGTAATTTCCAAGAAAATGCCAAATAAGGTAACTTGTCAAACCACCTTTCAGGATTTAAAGGATGTACTCTGCAGGGCCTCAGTTCTGAAGTGTCAGACCATGGTCAGGAGTTCATCATCCAGACAGACGCCTGTGATCTTGGGATTGGAGCAGTGTTAGCTCAGCTGAAGTGGTAGAGCAACCAGTCACCTACACTAGCAGGTGATTGACAAAAAGGGAAAGGATCTGGCCGTCATTGAAAAAGAGGCTCAGGTGGTCGTGTGGGCCATAAAGAAGCTGAAACCCTACAATTTTGGCACTCACTTTGCGATCCAGACAGATTACCGGCCTCTTCGATGGTTAATGGCCATGCAACAGGAGAACCCTAAGCTTTTGCATTTGGCCATATCCCTACAGGGATTAGATATGGACATCCAGCACAAGCCAGGCTCCCAGCATGGAAATGCAGATGCTTTTGCCTTGATGACGAACCAGACCCTCAGTACGGTGGTGGTTCACATGTTGAGGCTGGGGGCATGTGAAGATTTTGACCATCCACACGCTGGGTGTGCGTTCATCAGGGTTTTTTGAATTTTTTAAAAAAATGGAATGGTGGTAGATAAACCTCCAGAAAATGTGTGGGGCTAATCCGCCCACATTTTCCCATGCTCACCGCACGACATACACATAGACTCATGTACTCTTGGTGGACACACCCTACACGCACCTCCCCCTGTCATATTTAGTTGGGATATGACAGCCAGGATTACAACATGTCCTCTCAGAAGGGGGAGGGCAAAACATTCCCCCTGACATGGCCAGCCTAATTAACTAACAAAGGCTCCTTGGATCCACCCTGTCCTTTTGTTAGCTCTGTTGATGGTGGCAGCTTTGCATATTAATCAGAGTTTAATTCAAACAGGACCACATGGGGCCTGGCTGAAGAGGCCAACAAATGAGACAGAAAACCCCAACAACCTGTGATAAGCACTGTGTCAACCTGAAGCCAGCTCCTGCCCTTAATATTAATGGACGGTGAAATATCATGCCTGGGACTGCGTGTTGCAATAGTCATCCCTGCAGGGAGACCCCATTTAGAAGGTACGAGTATGTGATTTGATGGAGAAAGTCTGGTCCCGCCACAGCTTCCTGGGTCAGGTTGGCAGAGCTGGAATACTGTGAACTCCAGGGCAAAGAAGCAAAGACTTGCCTTTGGGAGCGAATGGGCTCGGTTGGCTGAAGAGGTTGTTGGGGTACTGCAGTGGTGTCGGCTGGGAGCTTGAGGGAGCTGTTGGCCAAGTGATGTTGTTGATATGGGGGATGCTAGAACACTCAACGCATCTCAGATGCATAGACAGCAGAGCTTCAGCATCAATGTAATTGGGAGATGCAGAGGCAGTAGGCCATCCAAATTGGAGGGGACTCTGGTGGTTCCCATGCAGCAGCTTGGACCCGTCAAAGGTGCACATACCGGCATCAATGCAGTTTGGAGATGCAGGAAAATCCAGGGGTCACTTCCTTGATTCTGTGATTGCTGGCAGTTCCAATCTAGGAACTCCAGAATAAGGCAAGTCCTTTTGTTCTGTACTCCCATTACAGGGAGTCTGACCGACACCTACAGTGGATCCTTCACCTCCATTGATAGGGGCCAAGTTCCAGTGCAGCCTGCAGTGAGGCCTTGGTCCACAGCAGTCGCCTCCACTGTTCTCTGCACCTTGGATACCTTCTATCTTCATCTGTATGGTAGAGGTCAATAGAGGTCCAGTGACACTGCCACAAGCCTGCGATAAAGAAGATGGACGCAGACCAGATTTGTGATATAAACCAAATTGTTATTACTAACAAAATGGTGGTGCAGGCAGGGTCCGAAGGTGGTCTGGGGAGCCAGTTACAGATACATGTTTTCTATTTTACAAAGTGATATTTTTTTTTACCACTCGTTCTTTGTCTAGTGTTCCTGGCGCAAACCCTGATCCGGCAATGGCTGCCAAGGAAAGGGAGAAGGGACTAGCTGTAATTCCCTTCTCCCCGATCCATGGCAGCCATCTTGTCTTGTAGCTTTTATCTCGAGCTGAGAAATAAGAAACACTTTGTTCCTCAACTTGAGATAAAAACATTAGTACCCCGGTACAACGTGCTGGGGTACTAATAGCAATATAAACCGAGCAGTGGTGGCATTACTGGTCAGGAAATGCCCTGGGGCTTACCTTAAAGCCCTCACTTCTCCCGGGTTTGTAACTGATGCCACAGGGCCTTACCTGATTGGTAATGCCACCCTGCTCTGGTTATATTGCTTTAGTGATATTACTTACCAATTTAATGTTACTAATTTGAACAAGCTCAGGAGCATGAAGGACTGAATAGCCTTGCTGGGATTTTAACCTCTGACTGGCTGAAGCCGATTTTTGAGACAAGTTCTTTAACCATTGAGCTATCCCAACATCCTTACACGTGCAAAAATGCACCGTGGAAAAAGTGATCCTGCTAGGCTGACATGGCAGATTATGTTGGAGTGTCTTTCACTTAGGGGTGGTGGATATTGCTAATTTGCAACTTTTTCAGCTTCACCGCTTTGCACGTGGCTGCCTGAGATTTTCTTACTCAGCAAGCCTATGCTCAGGCTTCTCTGCCTAGGTGATGCAATGGTGAAAACAGATATTAAAGTGGATAAACTGCAAAAAAGGCAGCCAATCATAGACAGAAACTCTCTATAAAGAGCACAGTTAGGTTGTGCTGATATGTTCTGTAAGGAACTCATGGTGGCAACAGTAAAGACAGAAACAAGTGATCAGAGTTCAAGGGTGTTTATTAAACTCTATGAATGGGTGAGATAAAAGCCTAATCTAAACCTAAAGCTAAGATGGGAGCAAGCTAAGACCATCAAATAATAATAAGGCAGTCCTAGTGGTGTCTTCTCAAATAAAAAGGGCCTATACTAAAAAAAAAAAAAAAAAAAAAAACAATTGCCAATCCTTACTACAAAGTTACAAAAAGAGTGTGGGATAATGTTCACCTGGAAAAGAAAGAAGGGTTCACAAAATGATAAGTCAAGATGGTATACCTGTGGTCTCCCTTCCCAATGTTTTAAGCACGAAACAAGGTGGGACTTCTGAGCACAGTACACTCCTGGGCTTCTCCAGCAGGAGGTTCACTATTCCAGTTCAGAGATATCAGGACCTTCAGTGGCCAAGTCCCTTGTCTACAAAGTATCTTGCCTTAGAAGGCCTGCTGGACCAAAGGAACACAAAAGTTCCTTTGGTGAACTTGCACCATGGGCGATTGATCTTCGCCCCTTGGATCTCCCTCCCCGGGCTCAGATCCTTCTTGCAACTTTTGCCTTCCTCCGTCGGGTTCACTATGGCCTTTCACTCCTAACGCAATCTTCTTGAGTGTATCAGATCTCACCCCGATTCACTGACATCCCTCAACCGGGCTCACATTTGACAATTTCACAGTTCACGTCGTTATATCACATTCAGCATTTACTTTCTTAGCTTTTCCCTTGGCTTCCCTCCGTCGGGTTCACTGAGCCATTGTTAACACAGTTCATAGGTTTCTAAACACAGTTCATGTTTTACTTAATATTTTTGGAAAGCGTGGTTTGGTTTTCCCTAGCTTTCTCTTGGCATACTTCCGTTGGGTTCACACTTGCCTTAATTTGCAAACTTTTATTGGAAAGCAGGGTTTCTCTTCCCCTAGCTTTTCTCTGGCGTCCCTCTGTGGGGTTAACACTCACCTTAGGCTCGCGTTCAATATTTTTTCAGGAAGCTAGGGGGTTTCCCTTCACCTAGCTTTTCTCTCATTTACGGGTCAGAGACTTTCAATTGTACAAAGGATTTTTATGTGACCCTTGTAGGACCACTCTGACCCTCACACCGCCTTCACCTGGGACCTTCAGGGACTTGTAGTTTCACCACAAAACAAAGGGGCCAGCCAGAGTCCTTCGAATGAGCACTCCTGCTGCGCCTGACCACTCTGCAGCTGGCCCTTCTCTTGGTTTTCTCAAATGTTCAAAACATAAGTTCTTTGTTCACATATAATGTTGCCACTTGCAACATTGGACTCAGTACATTTCAGTTTGCTATCAGCTTTCTCTGGCTCACCGGCTGTGTTGAACCCGCTGGTCTGTTTCACCTCTGGAGTCAAGGATGGTACCACAGTAGCCAGCATGCCTCTCCGCCTGTGTTATCCATGTGGGACGCCCCCGTGCACCGTTGACACCTATCACACCACACACCAGCTGTACTCCCCGGTCTTGTTATTCCTTTATCGGAGGCTTCATGGTTTTGAGTTGAAAAGGGCAAGCGCAAATCCTTCCTCATCATCCTTTCAGGACTCGCTGCTTTTCTCCTCCTCTTGAACTGCCGGTCTGGAATAGCTGTCCCCTTGTGCATTCAGCCTTCCTCGTTGTGTGCTCCTGTGCTCAGCCTTTTACCCCTGTAGGAAGGTAAAGGGCAGTCAGGTGTGTATGGTTCTGATCGATTGCCTGACTATGCCTGACCCTTGTGTTGGGACATTTTATTTATAGTTTATTTATACAGCGCTTATATACAGGTGAAGTGCTTCAAGGGTATACAGTAATCATTCTTAGGCCTTGCATTTTCTGAACGATCAAAACAGAGAAAGAAAACTAGAATACTAGGCCTGGTGACAGTTCTCCTAGAGTAAGTGCATGAAGTTTTATAGTTGCGACTAAGCTCGGGAGGGCGATACAAGAAACGGTGGGTGGGGAGAGGGGACAGGACAGACAATTAACTGGTCCTAGAACATTTAGATAATGCATATGTACATACGGGGTGCGGGATGGGGAGGGGGGAAAAATGAGTCCGGTCCAGCAGGGCCCTTGCTTAAGTGCAGAGAGGTTGACCCGCTCATGGAGCCTAAACTGAAAGTGCCGTAATGCTGCAAAAAAGTGCAGGTAAACGGTTTTGGTTTTAGTCCGTTGTCTGTCACGGTGTGAGAAAGTGTTTGTGTCAAAAGAGGGGGGGTGGTAGATTTTCCAATTAACCTTCGGGGTATGATGGGGAAAAGGTGTTATATGGAATTATAGCCCTCGTACTAGGGGGGTTGGTAATCTCAGAAGGGTGAGATTGGTAGGGTTTGTGAGACTAACAGGAATGACTGGGATTATAATTGTGAAATTAACAGGGGGGATTGTGGGAATGGTAGTGTTTTGTCAGAGTAGACTGGGAGTTCGGGAAAGAATAATCAGAGGGACGTGGATAAGAATGATTGGGAGCATTCAGGTAGGAAACAGGAAAGCAGGGATTCTGGGAGTTGTGGTTTTTGAGTGCAACAGGGTTTGTGCTCCTATCGGATTTACCAGATATGGGGCCTCATTACGAGTTGGGCGGTAACGCCGGCGCTAATACCACTGGCGCTATCTGCCCTACCGCCAAACCCACCGGCGATAATAACGCCGGATAACGGGTTTGGCGAATTTGGAAATCCCCATTCCCCATTGAGCCCATTCGGGAATGCCCCATTCCCCAATGGGCTCAATGGGGAAATTTCACGCTCATACCGCCGGCGGATTTCCCGCGGGTGGTATGAGCGCGAATTTTCGGCGGATTTCCCCCCAGCTCAGAGCTGGGGAAAAATCCGCCGAAGCCCTGATTTGGCAGACCCTTAAATCTGGCGGTAACAGCGCTACCGCCAGATTTAAGGGTTACCGCCAGACTCGTGGTGAGGCCAAGGGCGGGTCGTTGGATTTGGATTCTTTGGGTGGAAGGGAGGTAGATGTGGAACAACCTACAAAAGCCTCATGGACTTCGCCCTCCTCGCCTTCGCCCCTGGTATAGTACCGCATCTCACCTTGGGTATTCCCCTGAGCATAACCCTGGACTCCCCTACCCAGGTGATATGATATGATATGGCATGGCATTTATTATGGGCCTATACACAAGTGTTTCAAGGCGCGAGGGAGGGAGGTGATCCTCCCTCGCTCGTCCACCCACAGGGTTGGGATTTGAGAGCGCCAGCCCTTCCCTGGCCACCTAAATAAGAGATTCTCAAGGTCTATTTGGGAGAATACCCTCAGGTTTCTTACAGTTGTCTGTTCAATAAGTTTTGCTAGAGTTTCTCAGGCAAAGATTATTTTTATGTTTTTCCAACGAGATTAGAGTATTCACTGTATTCTGAGATGACACTGCTTGCTGAACTCTAGTCCTTATTCAGCGGACTGATGTTTCAAAAGGAGGATCCACCCACATATGTTTTCAGGCGTTGCAGAAATAACAGTGTTAGTGGACTCTACAAACGGTGCATATGCTGCTGCGATCCTCTGTCTGTTTACATAAATGAGTGATCGCTGTTAGGAGCATCAATGACCTTTGTGCCATTTCAAGACAAATTGACTCTCACTCCAGTGAGGAAATGTACTGTATAATCATCTTCTCATCTAGTTTTTCAAAAAATATGTGGGTTTCCCTCAATGTCTTCATTTTCTTCTTAGACTCTGCTCACACACCTTATCTGTCTTTCCCTTACCTGTACTCCTGACTTTTAGCCCCCATTTTCTCTCGCTGCCTCCTCCAATGCTACTTTTCTTTCTCATTCCTCTCTCTGTCTTTTTTGCCTCCTTCCAGCTTCCACCTCTGGCAAGGACAGCACAACTAAAGTATGGCTCGGCTCTTAATTTGTCCTTGATTTCCAGGAATCCTAGAGCTGAGCCAGAGCCAGACATTTGGCTTGAGCCACCTCTAGTTAGAGGCCAGTGGAGTTGCCAATCTGGACTTGCCACAGGCCATTTGGTTATGCCTTTGATCTTCTTGAAGAAAAATTGGATTCGATAGGGGACCAGAAGTCTCCATAAATTCAAAATAATTCCTGAAGATGGGTTGGAGGCAACGACGATGCGTTCATGAAGAAGTGTTTTTCTTGTGAAAAATAATTGCATGGTATCTTCTTTGGAATTTTTGGCTGGCTCTTTTGGCTTCTTGATCCTTAGTCTTGGTCCACCATTCAAGCGCTCCATTTTCCTTTTTAGGGAGGCAACTTCCGAGTCGTACCAGAGATTTGATTTAGAGTGAGTATTTGTTTTTTTTCAAAAAAGCTCTTAGCTCCTCTACCTCTAAATCCCTCCGGGTCAATCGTTTTTCGAAGAAACAAGCTGGGGGTAGATCTCTATCTTCGGCTGGGGCCTTCCTCTGGAACAGCCTCCCTGCCACTCTAAAACTTGAGGAGAACCATCTCTGGTTCCGGAAGCACCTCAAGACCTTCCTCTTTGCTTCTGCCTTCGCTCCCCATCTCCCTTGCTGATCTGCTCTCTCTTGGCACTGTGCACCTGGCCACCCTCTGTCCCCTGGGCCCAGGTACCTGCTCACCCTGGCACCCTCCTGCACTGCCTCCTGGCCGCCCCTTGCGCTGGGAACAGTATCTGTACCCTTATAGCCCCCCCATTTTTCTTCTTTTTCTGCACTTATCAGACTTACCCAGTCTGCTGCCTTAAACACTGAACTTTGCCACTTGCTGGCTGCACTACCACTGTTTATTGCCTCAATGTTGTATTTATTTTTATTTATTATTATTTATCTGCTCTCCTCTGCTCCACACTTTTCACTCTCCCCCTTCCATGCACTTTTTCCCCTTTCCCTTCCCATGCACTTGCACGTTCTCAATGTCACTGGGCCTAGTAAGATCGCTGTTGTGTTGTGTTCTCCCCTGTTCCCCTCCCTTGCCTAGTCGTGCTCTGAAACACTTGTGTACGAGCACGATACAAATAAAATATCATATCAGATCAATGATGGGGCAATTGAATCAAGGTCCTAGTGAATGAGCATGATAGGTCGGCAAGGATGAATTCTGCTGAGCCACTGAATAGAATGGAGCTATCATAATCTTCTGGACACACCTGAAGTCACTTGCCTCCTATGTCGAACTAGGATGTATCATGGGACTGCAAGAGGGGTACGATTCACTGCAATACGTTTGATAAGTCTCAATTAAAGGAGAACGTAGTCGGACCAAGGCAGATATCTAACCACAAAATCACATGTAAACAGGAATGCCGATGGGACAAATATAAAGCATAATATTTCTACAAAACTATTTTAATTGTAAATATATACATAAAATCATTAAATAGACAGCATGGCAGCAAGAACAAAAATGGAAGAGTAATAGGTACAACTATCATCAAACAAATAACGAGGAATGTAGTTGAATAGTCGATACATGTGTTGGCATGAACATATTCCAAAAGCGAACTCAAGCGAACATTTTTAGACATACAAAGGAAAATCCAACATACATAAAAACAATGAATTCATAAAGTTAGTTACAATATCTAATCAAAGATCAGACTTGTAGAGTAACAAGCATAGAGAAAGTTCTCCTGCATATCATAAATAACTATTTGGCAATTTCTACGAAAGATATCCATTGTATATCTGTTTGAAGAAAAATGTGTCTCCGATGGTAACAAATCACCGACCGGTTTCGACGTGTACTGTAGTGTTATTTGGCATGTCTTCACCAGGGTGCAACAAAAAGTCCTTCAAAGTCAACCAATACAGTGCTGACAAATCAGGCTGTGGGCTGAAATCTAAGAAAGACGTTGAGGTTTGTTTAAATTCAAGACTGGAAATTCAAAAACCTATCATGGTCTCAAGGCAGAACGTACATCAGTAACGAGCACCTAAGAGGCTTAAAATTAAGCGACTTCACGGCACTCCGTAGACAGGCGAATGGGGAGAGTGGACAGGATAGCTTCCAGAATATGATCTACACTGTGTGTGGGTGAAGGGGCCAGATCTTAAGTCTATGGCTTACTCATTTTAGGGAAGACAAGAGAATGTTTGTTGCAGGCGCAGTCCAGCCACATATTAACGCCACCTGGGACCAACAACATATTTGAGGTGGTTTGCAAATAGCCAATTAAGTCTGTCCATTCACGAACAAAAAGAGTAGGATCGGCGGGAGGGAGGATGAAGGTGGTGCAAGCATCGGACTCAATCAAAATATTTTCAAGACATCCATAAGAGGAAGATTTAGTAGTAGAGTAGAGCTTAAGGTGGTAGGGATCAGAGGTGTTGTGGGGGGAGGGGGGCTAAATGGGCTATAGCCCCTGGTATTTTGGTTGTAGCCCTGGATAGAATCTCAGAGCTAAAACCAAAAGGCTAGCTAGCCCCCAGACCTGATAGTTCCGACATCAGCGTAGCCCGGGTCTTTTCCAGACCTAGCAACATCCCTGGTAGGGATAAAAGATAGGAAGATCGGAGCAACACCTCTTACAGTTTTGGATAGACTATTGGAAAATATGAACGGAAGTAACACAGGGGCAACGTGCTGGTCTTGGAAGCAAGACCACGCAGAGCAACAGAGGTTCGAATTCCGGATCCGCACTTATTAACCGAACTCAGGTATTTAGCGTTATAAAAAGACAATTAAATAAAAATACAATAAATATGTATTTGCAAAAATAAATATGTTTTTGTATTCATATATTATTTTGGTATAATGGATTGACTCTTTCCCACGCATCGAGCACAGCATTTCCCCAAAGCACTGCAGGGGTCATCACAGGAAAGTTGTTGCCCAGAAGCCTCAGTCATTGGCCACGTAGGACGCAGGGGTCACAGGGCACGCATTCAGACACCTATTAATAAAACAATGGCCGTGCCAGCAATAAGAGCCCTCCATTTGCTGTTAGGCAGACTCGTGCATTATGCACGAGCCGCGCTTCCCTTATCTGAAATTGACTGCACTTAATGTTCTGATGAAATATTTAGAGATCTGCTGTATCAACGTGTACCCTTTGGCAGACAAAACAACCGCTTCCGAGCGGGTGGGAATCCAGGGCAACCTCGAGCTCGGGCAGGGCCCAGGGGTGACCCTTAAAAGGCTGAAATGCTTCAGAATTAGACCTGCACTGATTTCTGCGTTTGTTTCCAGTGCAAACTCAAAAGGAAACTGAAACTTTACGGAGTGCTGCCTGCCAGGAGGTGAGGCGCAGGGCAGTGGACTCAGGTAGGAAACGGAAGACCACTCTCGCTGGAACGTGCATCTACCGACACCTGTACCCCAGGATGTTGCATGGGTTCAAGGTTTTGATTCCTCTGAGGGGCCACTGACTCGGGCTCCTGCATAGACTGGTTCACTGTTGCTTTCTAACGTTTACTGCAGCTGTTCACCCTTGCCCTTTCCGGCATTGCGCAATGCTGCAGCGTCTCATAGCGCTCAGAAGTCAGCATGCCAGTGCTATGGCATCAACCAAACCAATCAGGGAATTACGGCAATTAGGGTGTTTTAGGAAGACTTCCTTCCTTTACCAAACGTGCAGTGGCCTGGGTGGAAAATTTCAACTCCTGCCAACAGGCAAGTGACTCCAAGTCCAGTCGAACCGGGGCTCTTGTCATCCAACGGACTCTGCCCCAACTGGATGCATTTTCACAGTCAGTGGCATATCTGAAAATCTGCTGTTTTCCATATAGGCCAGTCCACGGTGGTCATAGCTGTGGTAGGTGTTTTCTGGATCTGCGCCTGCGAGCTGTAGGATGCAAGAGTGTTTTAGGGTGTGCGATGACACTCGGTTTGAGCTTGAGCAAGTCAATGGCACGTTACACATTCAAGGGCACATTCTTATAAACTAACACAAATAAAGCACAAAGGATGCAACTTTTTTATTTGCTTTAGTTTTAGAACTTCTCAGGTCACCTTATTTTCAAAGGTGACCTGTGCACTTCAGGAGGCCTGGACAATAATGCAAAATATGCGCTGGGCTTCCCCAACCCCCATACATACATATATGACTTGCTCTCAGAACCCCAGTGGGTGCTGTGAGCAGACTTCACAGTGATAGGCAATTAAAGAGCCTTTCACTATGAAATGCAAAAAATATATATTTTTTAAATCTATCCCTATATGAGGGATAGTAATGCCAGAGGGACAGTGGTAGCGTGAACAACTTCTGTTCCACCATAAAAAACAGAATATGATTGGCAAAGCCAATAATGGCCCTATCATGCATTGCACATTGCGTGCACCTGTTTCAAAAAGGTTCAGGGGAAGATCTTTGATTTCTGTGCATTTTAAAGCAAAACCATTTAAAGCAAAAATATGGGAGAAGATGCAAAATGCAAAGAAACGGCTCCTGATGTGCATTACTGTGCACAGGGCATGGAAGTGGGCATTTGAATGGGCCCATTAAAATGCCGTTTTAGAATAGGGCGCACCTTTTTTGGAGCTTCGGCCTAGAGCGAATCTCAGAGATGCAGAGGCGGTCGAGCGTTGGGGTTGGTGATGTCTGTGGTGGCAGTTCCCGTGCTGCAGCTTGGATGGCGTCAAAGGTGCCCTATCTGGTAAAGAGGCCGTTTGGAGATCCAGAGAGAAGTACGGGTCCCTTTCTCCATTTTGTGGTTGCTGGGAAACCCAGTTCAAGTTTGAGGGGAAATATAAGTCCCTTTCTGTGCTTCCTGGCAAGGTATGCTTTTAGACCACACTTGCACGGATCTGCCACCCCCAGTAAACAGGTTCCTGGTGTGAGAAGCCTGAAGGTGTCTCACCCGCTGCCCTCTGGAGATCTGAGAACAGAGTAAGTTCCCTATTAGGGAACTCCCGTCCCCTGCACACTATCTGGGGCTTATGGAGCCAAAGTATTCAAAGAGTATCTCATATAGGTATTTGGTATAGTTTTTGGTTAGACTTAAACCAAGCGTTAATTGAAGCAAGTGTTTTTTTTGCCTAACATAGTTAAAACATAGAGACAGTTATAGAATAGATATTCACTTAAGTACAAAAGACAACTTGTGACTTGATCTTTAGTTCAGGATTTATTGGTCCAAACAGGATTGCCCAACGCGTTTCGAGAGTTATTCTCTTCTTCAGGGGCTATATGCAATTCAAAACTTTAAATCTATTAAAAAAAGTTAAACAATGTTCTAGATTAGTTGAATAATTGATATTAATAATTTACATTCAATTGCAATATTCATTTTTACAAGAAGATATTCATTAGATAATAGAAAACCTCGTTATTTACAATTCCAGTATAAGCATTGATTATCGTGTAACAGTGATCCCACTGTCGCATATGTTCACAATTTTGGCAATTAAACCATACAAAACCAAAAGAGGTATCCATAATTCTTGTGGAAAAAACTTAGTTCATTGAAACAAATTGTTTTTTTAGCTAATATTAAAGTAACAGAAAGAGAAAGCACTAGTTAATCGCCATTTTCAGAAAAAAGGACCTAGAGTGATTCCTAATTACATATTTTATTATTTCAGCACGAGATCTCAAGGTGGTAAGGAATAGTGGTTGGCTTACCCTGTTTTTATGTTTTAAACATTAGAATAAGAAGGATGATGCATGATTATGGGTCTGTAAAATATTTCACATCAACAGTTTCAACAGGAGTCAATACAGTGTTTAAGCCTGTGTAAAATAAAGTAATGGACCAGTCTAAGTATATTGGTATATTGATATGATTAAAGACACAAACAATCTAAACTGAGATGTTCACTAATGGGGATACATAATAGACTTACTTAATGGAGTTCAGTCTCTAGAGATGTGGGAAAGATGATCGTGCTCGAGGTCTGTAGGCATACTGCTACGTTACCGTAGTATCCACGGATTCTCCATTAGGAGGAGAGAAATGCCGGTGTAGCTTTTTCTTTAATCTGGGGAATCGAAGAAACCCAGTTAGGATCTAAAAGATTCTCTTAAGGTAAAACAAGTTCCGGCTGAAGGCCGTTGTCAGCATACCTACAGGTTTCTGACTGTATGACTCGACTAGAAACAAGTACCGTCCGGCTCCGTACGCTGGGAAATACAGAGTGTGAGACTAGGTTACAAGATGGCCGTATTTGTGGATAATGTAAACATGACGTCATCACGCGGCGTGCGTGCATGATGTCACAAATGTAAACAAGAAGACGGGTGCGTGACGTTGAGAAAGGATTGAGAAATGAACTAGCAGGCCTTCTAAGGCAATAGACTTTGTAGCAAAGAGACTTGGCCCCTGAAGGTCCTGGTATCGTTGAACTAGAATTGTGAACCTCGTGCTGGAGAGACCCAGGAGTGTGCTCTGCTCAGAAGTCCTGCCTTATCTTGTGCTAAAAACATGGGGAAGGGAGATCCAGCCATACCATCCTAACTTATCATTTTGTGAACACTTCTTTTCTTTTATAGTGAATATTATCCCACACACTTATTGTGAACCTATTAGTAAGGATTGGAAATAGTCTTTTTTTTTAGTATAGGCCCTTTTTGTTTGAGTAGACGCCACTAGGACTGCTTTATTATTATTTGATGGCTGTAGCCTTCTCCCATCTTAGATTTAGGTTTAGATTAGGCGTTTATCTCACCCAGTATAAAGTTCAATAAACACCCTTGAACTGTGACCACTTGTGTCTGTTTTTACACCATGAGTTCCTTACACTGGTATCAACATCTCTGTTGCAGAGGACTTCTCCACAGAAGTGTCACGGTAATTCTTCCCTGGGGATGGTTGGGGAGCATAGCTTGCCTTGGATGCCTTGTGTCTTCACCTCTATGTCAGAGGACTTTGGAATATGCTGTATATGCTCAGAGGTCCAGTGAATCTTCGTTCTTCTGAGAGTCAAAAGTGGAGTCGATTAAGAAGGATGTTGCCCTACCCTGCCCTATATTTCGGGAGGATAGCTCAGCCGCAACATGCTCGCCTTGGAAGCAAGACAACATGCAGCAACACAGGTTCGATCCCTGTGTCCGCGCTTAGAAACCTCTGGGTATTAAGCGCGCTATAGATAACCTATCATATCATATCATACCTATAAAGGCCAAGTGTCATAGGGGATTAGTCCAAAGTAAGCCTGCTGTAAGGGGTGAAATCCAGGCTTTAGTAACAAGTGTACTTTGCCTTCTGACCTAATACCGGAGTGTGTTGTCTGTAGGAAATGGGGAGGAGAGCAGAAACCATGATGGTGGAACCCCTCTCTCAGCCTACCTCTTCCCTCTTGCTACTCTAACTCTGACCCCTTCTTATCTATAGTGACTTCAAAAGAATTCCAGTAATCAACCCCAATGGTGTTAGAGCGGCTTTGTTATGTCAGTGATGCCTTTGAAGCACTGATCCCAAAAGATCTCCTGGGGAGGGTTCTTGTGCCCTCGGAGAAAGGGATTACCCCTCCTGCCGGAGGACAAAGGAGGCAACCTCCTGGCCATTGTTGCACTTGGCAGTTGTGGAGACAGCCAGGCCAGATAGCTAAAACACTTCACCACTGTCATAGCTAAGGACCAGCTCACAGAGCTGACACTACAGAGTATCAAATTACTGTGATTTATACTTGTGTGATCCCAGTAGCCACCATGCCATAACCATGGATGGATTCACTTTATAGTTCAACATGCTAACATGCTGACTAGGACACACAATTCATATGTTTTGAACCAGAGGTGCAGTAGAACCTTGTGCCCCAGCAGCTGTCAGAATTGTATATGTGACATTTGAACCTGACCTGTTCCAAGCAGAGTGTTTGTGCTGTAGATATCAGCAGACTGGTACGGCAAAGGCACACAAATTCACATTGCATTTGGCATGGAGCTTTAAAAAAATGTGGGTTTAATTAGCAGACCTCCTTTTCAGAAATAAAAAATACTCCTATAATTGTATTTAATAAAATGCTCAGGCTATCCTGCCATCACCAGAGGGCATTCTGTCACACTGGTGTTCACCAGTTTCACCAAAGTCCTAGGTGAATGACAAAAAATAAAATAATAATAATTGAAGTGGATCATTTTGAAAGATTTGTTTCAAATGCATGCAATATTTCCATACGAGGCAAAGCTGTTTTAAGTTTTAGCGACGGGGGCAGTGGTTGGAAAAATTAAAGTATTTAAGTCAGAGGGGATTGCACTTAAGGGGATTACGTTCTTTGTTTAGCAGTGGTGATGACGCTGGTGGTGGAGTGTGTAGGATTGTGAGTGACTGTGAGAGTGTGTGTGTGCATGTTTTATTTACTTAAAGATAGTGTATGCACAAAGGTAGACAACAATTATTGTAGCAACAGTTAATGACAAAGTCAACAGCTTTGCCATTTGTATAGTGAAAATGTTTTCTTTGGTGCTACTATAGGTACTGAGATCACATAGTGAGGTTGAGGCGTAGCCAGGATGGCCTAACAAGTGGGGCCTAAAGCTAATATAGTTGGGCCCACTGCAGTGACGTTAACATCTATAAAATGTCCACACTGGGATGAAGAGTGGGCATTTACACATTTTGGGTGCGCCTTGCCCACTCAGGGCCTACTCTGTCTTCGCCTCTGAGTCACGATTTGCCTAGCATTACAATTGCATGTCAGGAGATGTTAATATTGTTAAGCTCACCTGGTATCCACAGGGACGCCACCCAGCCGGGTTACTCGCTGGTATGCTTCTCAGCTTTGCCCTGATGTGGTCCGCGGGGAAGGTTCTGCCTCGTGGTAGAATTAGGCGTGCTCTCTGTCCTGCCTTCTTTGCAGGGGCACGTTGTCTTTCATGGGCGAGTGCGGTCCAGTTACTTCACTGACGCCGGCCTGTTTGATATTGTTCAGGTAGGTCTTATTGCTGTTCTTTAGTTTTGTTGCTATCCTGCATGCCTTTCTTTGTTTAAAATGTCTCTTTTTTTTTCCCTTAGGTATGCAGAGCTTCAGCGCAGCGAACTGGCTTGGTTGAGCCCTGCTGGTAAATGATGGCGCATTACGAGCGCTATGACGCGGTAAGTAAGCGCTATGCGCAGCGCTGAGAAGTCTTGCCTTTGCTTACCTGTGTTTTCCTTCCTTGTAGGTCGCAGTGTTCTTCAGCGTGAGTGGAATGTCCGGAGTAGTGCCAGCCGAGAGGCGACCAGCCAGGTAAGCCTTTTGAGCAGTTTGTAATTTGTGAATGTCTCTACAGCTTTCTTTAATGTTGCCTCTATCTTCCTCTTTCAGGTCGTTCTGTCCGGGAGGCGTGCAGATTCGAGGAAGCTGTTCTCAGTAGCTGCGAGTGTTTATAAATGAAGACTGCAGGTAAGATGCTGCTGCTAATGATGTTCCTTTTGTCTCCTTGCAGGTTCTGCTTCTTCGAGGTTCGAAGGAATAGCTGGACACCGTGAGCGTCACTTTGCAAGCTGCAAAGTAACACAAAGCATGTTCTGCAGTCAGGGTGTGGTTTATATAGCCCAGGTAAAGTAGTACCAGGGAAAGTAGTTCCAGGCCTGCCCCACCCAAAACACTAGATCATGTAGCTTGGTTCTTAGGAGCCAAGCTATGTGGATGCCTCCATGTTGGCTGACAATACAATAACGTAGTTCCCAAGCACATTGTTGTTCATGGTGTATGAGCCTGGCGCCATAGGCACCAGGACTGGCCCCATGAGGGCTTTTGAAGAGGATGCCAGGCTCTAGAGGCCCGAGTCCTGACTCCACCTGGCCAATGGGTTTGCCAGAGGGGGTTTTGGGCAGGGGTCATGACAAATATAAACCTATTACTGGTATTGTCAAACAGTAAAGAACTCGCATCACTGCCAGGTATGCACACTAATTGCCAACTTCCGGCATCAGACAACAGCAACTAGCACAATTTGCTAGGCATTTCAATATGTTGTACATGCTTCATTTAATTATAATTTGGTGATTTCGATACAGCTTCATGTAGATAGACAGCATGTCCATCATTATTCAAATGTCCTGTTTCTTTCAAACCCAAACAGTTCGCAAACATTCTCTTCTCCTTATTTATCTCTCGGGTCCATGATCCACTCGCATTCATGTACGTTATTCCTTTTAGCTGTCTCCTTGTTTTAGCTCCCCCGCTGACGTACATTGAGCTTGTTAACAGTGTGCAGCAAATATTTCCGAGTGTCCCGGTGTCCCAAACTTCCCTATTGTGCTCACTGGTGCTCCTCGGCAGCTCCAGCATCGCGTTCTCCCAGTGGTCAGTGTTCTACTGCGGAAGCCATCCTCTTCGCTCTGCGGTCCTCAGTATGCCTTCCACGTGGCTTGGCAGCTTCTCCTGTCTACGGCACCTTGGCAGTGGACCTTCCCTCTCAGAGTAGCTCTGTCTTGCGCTTCCTGCAGTTTTCCTGCGCCACTCTGCAAACTGCTTCTTCTCCCTGTCCCGACCAGCTCTGGGAATTACGTGTCTCTGGGTCTCTTGCTTTCTCTGGTCGGCTCCCCAGCCACCTCTGGTAGTTGGGTGACTCTCTCCCGGTTCCCAGTTCGCTCGGCTTGCTGAACATTTGCTTCAGTCTTACCGCCTTGACCGGCACTTTGCAAACCTCTCTTGGAAACACCTTTCTTCGGGACACCTTCTCCCTGAGTCTCCCCAGTCCACAATATTGCCAGTCACTCTCCTGACTCTCCATCTGCTTTGAGATGAAGTGCAAGAAGATTTCCTATTTCTGTCGGCTTGACGTTTTTAAATGTCCCGGCATCAATAGCATTGTATGAACAACTAAAGCGCATTGTTTGGGTCTTTAATGCATTCCTCCTTACTCCGGCTCTCCTCCTCATCTCAGTACTTTGGGTCAGAGTCAAAGAGGGATATTTACTATATGTCCTAGGAGCATGATTTTTTTCAGTTTTACAATAGAACATGGTGGATAGGGAAATGGGATCTTGGGTGTCGCTCTGGAATGGTTGATGTAAATACCATGTCTCACCTGTTGATGTCCTTCCACCCCCATGATGGTCGTATCCCCCCATGTGGTCCTCCCTCAGATAGCCACCCCAAGGGTATGGATCGGGTAGCGTCTGCCGTTCCCTGGCCACATAGGGAGAGAGTTTCTCCAGGGAAGGAGTGATGACATCTCTAGATTAATCACACATTATATGCCCGCAACCTCACAAGATGAGGCAGCTGTTGCCATTACATGTCTAAATAGTCACGCCATTTTCTAGATATTGCCATCCTTTACTCAGGTACTCTTACCATGTACCAGGTTTTCCCATTAAATGCTCATGCACTTACACCAGATCATCTGGCAACATAAGTGCTTCACCTCATAGCCTACCTACTTCTCTGGTCTCTAATTCCCCCCCACCCATAGCGCTTTGAAGTCATTTCAAGGCATCCTTTACAATCTAACCTTGCTTAATATAGCTGGGAACTGCCTCCTTTTTTACTACAGATCCACTCTTTCCCTTTATTTCACACCCATCTTCCATTCTTCTGCCAAAGCTTTTGGAACGGCCTCTGAGCGCTGTATTCACCAATTAAAGTAAGCTATTGGCTCTTGCTACACCTTTAATTTAGAGCAAAACTGTTGGAAACATAGACCACGCAGCAGCAACATCTCAGAGAGTGCTCTTCTTGTTGACAATGAACATAAGCGTGACGTATAAAATGTATTCCTGTTTAAAATATTGTTTTGTATACGTTGTCTAGTTATTTATTTTAGGTACAAGTCAATGAAAAAAATATTTTGGGGCGGGTGTGCAATGTGGGGTAGTAGAAAAGGAATAGAGTGTGAGAGGGGTGTATTCTGCCCTGGGCACAATATTGTGTAGTTACTGCCCTGCGGAGAGTGCTGTATTCTATCAGAACATGGGCTCTCCCCTTTTGATAGACATATTATCAAATATCAGCACAGAAATATAGACCCAGACGGCACTCAAGAATCCAGCACTTTCGACCCACATCCATCAACATGACAGGTGTTGCATCTGACTCTCCCCTGTAGGGGAAGCATGGTATCACAAGTATGACACTGACACAAAAGGTACAATTTGTAAAACCTCTAAGTTTCTGGGTTTGAAAAAACTCCTATTCTGCCCTATAACTGGAATGAGAGTAGTTTCAACAATCAAATAATAAATAATAAATAAAACAGTCCTAGTGAAGTCTGTCAAATCAAAATGGCCTATACTAAAAAAGCCTAGTGCCTGCCCTATCTTTTGTGCAAACAGACACGTTAGACAGCACAGAGTAAGGTGGTCCCCGTAGGCAGGATGACACTCTGGCACAGGTTTTCAACACAAAACAGTTCAAGACGTGGGTCAAGGCCCACCTAGCCTTCCATGTTAAAGTCTCTCTTCCTAGACTTCCAAATAACACTTCAACAAAAAGTTCATGCCGGTCCCCCTCTGTCGGGCTCAGACCTTTCACAACAGAAGTTCACATTGGTCCCCCTCTGTTGGGCTCAGACCTTTCACAACAAAGATTCCACAATGCTTGCAGAGGGCTCCCTTCCCCAAACTTATTACACTTATGGTCTCCTTCAGTCAGTCTCAGACCGTTTTCAGATGTCGAAGACTTTCGAATGTGCTTGGGTTTCTTTACAGACTTCTGCATGACCACTTCAACTCAAAGTTCAATGTTCAGCTTTTTACTCTCTCCTTCTCTCGGTGCTAACTTTGTTCACTTTCGTTTTACAGTTCATTCACTTTATCGCTACAAACAATGCACCTTTCACTGAGACTTTGGAGTGGGCTACTTCCTTTCGCTGGACCACTCCGTTACTGAGTATCGCTGATTTCACAGCTGTCCTTTCTTCAAGGTTCATTCGCAGGTCTGCCTTTCTTCGTGTCTCATTCACACGTGTGCAACCTTCAAATGCAATATAATGTTGCCACTTCAATCTTTCTTTAACACACACCGGTCTCTCATGTCACTTGCCAACTCACCGGCTGTGTGCGTTTCTTTTTTGGTTTTACGATTTCAAATTCATGAGTCAAGGTTAGTACCATAGACTTGGCCTTGCCTCCCCAACTCTGCCATTCACCCGGGAGGGTCGCTGGCATCCTTGAAACGCAATGCAGCCTTCTACTTTCGGATCTGGCCTTCTCCACATGTCTTTTGTGGCAAAAACCTCCAGTAGGGAACTCCTGGAGTTTTTGACCCGCTGCTCTCATCCCTTCGTCTGTTGCTCTGCTCCAGTAGGTTTGCCTTTGTCACGGAAGTTCTGCTCGTACTCGTGTTGCACTTTGCTCAGAGTGTCTCCAGATTCCGCCTTTTATCCGTGTTAGGAGGGCTAATTGGTATCAGTTTTATGAATTTAAAGTCAAGTGTCTGACTTTGCCTGACCCGATTAGCGGGACATGTTCAGTACAATGTCTAAGAGTTAGACTTGTTACTCTCAATCGCCCTCTTCCTCGGCCCAGTGTTTGTGTAGAGTGTAGGGGGAGGGGAGAGAGTTGGGACATCGGAGAGTCCTAAAAAAGGTACGACGTCCTTTTACCACCAGGCTTTCTAACGCCAGGCTTTTAAATGTGGAAAGAATAACCAAACATTTAATCAAATCTTTTTTTGGGGGGATGGGAAAGGGCAGATAATGGGTTGTGGGGGTTGGGAATAGTTAAAAACGGGTGGCTGAGGGAGATTTGGGGGGGTGGAACCCCCAAAAATGTAAAATGTAGATGAACATTTTCGTTATTCTTTCCACGTTGAAACAGCAGGCGTTAGAAAGCCTAACCATGAAAGAACATGGAACCCTAAAAAATAGGATGGGTTGGATGTACAAAAAAAGGGAGAATACCACGTCTCACCATCGGCTGCCTCACCCCCACTCACCGAAGACCCCTCACCCAGGTGAGCCTCCCGCACTGGTCCACCCCCAGGATATGGATCCAAAGGCGATGGCGTGCCATGGCCAACCGAGAGGGAGATCCCCAGAGACTAGTGAGTGAGTCACCCTTTGGTTTCTCACACCCCCTATTCCACCAACGAATTCCCCAACCCCTCTTCTCTTACAGGGGCACCAAAAGTTGCTGATGGGTGCTGTACAAGACCACTTTAATTACGCATCTATATTAGACCTGATGAATACTTACGGCTGCATTTGAAAAGCAGACACCGAGCATGTACAAGGAGGCCAGCAGAACGGATTTCTTTTTTGGTTGGGATACACAACAAGCACATGACCAGATTTGGTATGCCTTTTTTACACTATATCCAGAGATCTATGAAAATCCCTCGCAGAGGCTCACAGAAACATACCAGGCCTTCTCTGGGAGATGATCTGTTTAGCACTCGGTTTCATACGAGCCCCCCATTATGTTGAAGTGCCGCCCTCCCGTAGGAGTTCAATGCTAGGAGGGTTGTATTGCATTGTAATAATAATTGTATTATCATTGGTTTTGTCCTTTTCACTATTACTTTTATTCTTATTATTAAAGGAATTTGAGAGACTGGCAGTCAAAGCCAGTAAGGAGTACCCATTGTTCATTCTGAAAGCCTGGATCCATGCATTTGGGGTGTCAGTGGAATAATTCCTTTCAGCTGTTCCGCCAGGATTCTCAGCCGATTTTGTCTCAAAGAGCGGCGGAATGCGGTTTTCTCGCTTTTTCCCTCCTGAATGCCAGGGGAACTTCACAGCTGCGAGAGAAGTTTAATCACGCATAATAAGAGAGGGCTTGGCTGCCGGGGCTTAGAGTTGGCACAATGGCTGTAATGCGGAACCAATGGCACAGGTGCAATCGCAGAGGAGCCTCCGTGCGTCTACAGATATAGACCGGTTCCCACACAGATGCTGCAAGTCGAAGACGATGCCAACCTGGGATCATGCGTGCCAGCGTAACTCACTTCAGTAGGGAATGAGGATTCAGTGAAGGCTGTTTAAGTAGTGTGTTGAACGAGTAGGTGACCAATGTCTTGGGGGACTGCACTAGAGGGGTCTTGGAGAAATGGGTAACAGTTGTGTCTTGATGGACTGGGTAACTGATGTTTTAACTGGCATCTTGGAGGACTTGGAAAAAAATGGAAATGGACGAAAGGGCCGAATCTAAAATGCCAAATGCACGCTTAGGGTGCATTTTCCCATAGCAGATAAGATCGAAGCCCAGAATTCCCAACACGGGAGCGCAGGGGTTGCGGGGCTGTCCCCTGCTCCCCCAGTTTGGTATTAAGGGCTGCAGGGGTTGTGGGGGGGGGTGTGTGGGAGGGGGACGTCCCCTGCATACATTAAAGGCAGTGTGGGGGACAAACAGGCAAAATCCCAAAAGATCAAATTACAAAATGCAGACAGTGGGCTCCGTAATTCTGTAATTCGATCTTTTGGGATACGTTCTTTTAACGTACATCCGAAAAAAATAGGTAACCCATGTCAGGGAGGAAAGGATAACTTGTGTTTTGGAGGGCTGGACAACTAATGTCTTGAACACTGGGTAACAGGCAGGTTGAAAGACTGGTATACAGGCTTTTGGGATACTGGGGGGAAACTCGTTTTGTAAACAATTGGGAAACTTGCGTCGTGTGTAATTGGTATTGAAGACTGGGAAACTGGCATCATGAGGGGCCAACTAACTGGTGTCTTCAAACACTTCTGGCCTAGCATTCCGGGGGCAATTGTTTTGTTGGAGGAGTGGGTGACTGGTGTATTGGAAGACTGACTAATGGTGTTTTGGAAGGATGTGTGACTGACTGATATATTGTAAAGTAATTAACTAAAGTCTTATAGATCACTTGGATACTGATGCCTCAGGGTCTTTATTAATGTTGACTTTTGGGACATAGTAACTGAAATATTGTATTCATGGGAACTGGAGTCCTACAAGACTGAGTAAGTGGAGTCTTGGAGAACTGGTTAACTGTGCAACTGGAGTTTCAATTGACTCAGTACTCGCTGTTTTAGAGGAAAGGGAAAATGCTATTTTGCCACTTCTGGCTAGCTGCTATTTTCAGACATCGCTTTAGAGCCATCCTGCTAGGTCAATATATAAAAATAAATGGCACACGTCTAATGCTGGCTCGTCTAGTTTGCCCATTGCCAGGATACTGCCAGATACCCACTTAAACTGGTCTTATGCTTGGCCTACTTGTTTCTCCACCTGATCACTGCATTCGTCTTGCCCACTTGTACTCATAGTTAACTGTATATTCACAACCCGAGCTATAAAACCCCTTTCTTTTATTCTCGTCCCATCCTCAGTCACATTTGGCATCATTATGAGTTGGCCAGTACAGTAGAAATGTAGCGGTAATACTGTTATCGCGGCATTACTGCACTGCCCAACTACGAGTTTGGCAGAAAGTTGGAGGATTCACCTCCAGCTATGAGTTGGAAGTAAATCTGCCAATTTTCTGCCCATTTTTGGCAGAATTACAAAAATGCCCCATTGAGTCCGATGGACTCCGATGGACTCAAAGAAAATGGGGATTTACCCCGCCAAATGCTCTTCTAATACAGTGATAGCGCCGCCGGCCAAAGTGGCGATAACGGTAATTCCGTTGGGTGGTATTCCAGCAGATTTACTGCCAGAATACCGCCCAACTCGTAATGACCCCCAATTATTTTGACCAGTGTTCTAAGATCACAATAAAAAGCCATGGGTGCAAGCTAGCAGCCAATCCTCGATCAGTCTCGGGAGACTAGCTGATAACCCCACCTATGTAGAGTTTCCAAGTCAGTAATTTGGTGTTTCCATTTTTTTTGTGGGTATAATGTATACGTTGCAATGCTACTGGAGCCAGAGGGGGAGTGCAGCATCATTCACTCTTACAGAGCAATTGCCCATAACATCTCTGACAGGGACCCCTAGAACACACAAAGGACCTTGTGGAGATGGGATTCCAATAGTGGGATATGGGAGGTTGGGGAGGAGGAGCACTAACTAATCTTATTAGTCTTAATCTAATATATTTTACCTATACTGCTTGTACTTCAGGTGAAGATGGGTATTGTCCCCAGGCCTAAGGAGATATTGAGTGGAAAAGTGAAACGAAAAAGGCTGTAGTTGCCCACAGGTAACCTATGTGCACTCTTGTCGGACTTAGTCCTTCTAAACACTACTCCAATATAATTTAGAGCTGAATTTCATTGAGAAAACACAACTTTTAATAACAAGATTCATAAGCAATAAATTAATACAAAATACATTAATCCAAAATGATAATTTGGCCCAGTTAGAGGGTTTTCAAAATGTCGAGAAACAAAATTCCACAGGTTTCTTAGCTAATCAAAAACAAATCCAAGTGCCCAGTATATTCACATGAGTAATTCACACAAAAAACGTTTTATACAGTCAACAGAAAGGGTTATATATATCCATCTTGATCGCTTTGAACTGTCATTCACCAACACAATTCTTAACTCTTGTTTTCGTCTGTTTACCTACAGATATATAATATATCATAATTAACCTAAGAGTGCTTTTACCAATTTCCAAATTGCCCAGCAACTCGCTCCACCTTCCCTTCATCCATCTCCATGCCGGAGACTCGAGGAGCATAATTATTGGATGCCCTACTCCCCCAAGATCACTCCGCAACTAAGGGAGCAACGACTACTACAATCACAGCCGTTATCCTCCTTTAACCACCAGCACCGGGCCATAGTCTGCATCCTGGCGACCCAGAAATCAGTAGACTGATGTTATTTTAAACCACACATTCACCTATAGCCCCGGAGTGTAACAATCCTAACATGTGAAACTGACTGCCTATCCCATTCTCCCCCTGCCTCAACTAAGCGTCGCCCTGTCGCAGGGAACCGCCACATCACTCTGGGTGTGTAAGTCTGCTGCCACACCAGACTCAGCTGCAAGAACATCAGGGATGGCCCCTTACCCCACAAAAGCAACGACCACAGGCGGATCGCACCTGAGCACAGAACTCAACACCACTGGATACCAAATCACTAAACAGGAGTTCAACCGGCACAGGTCCCACCCACTAGCACAGGGGTGACCAAAGCACAATGGCCAAGAGACCCAAAACGATGAAGCAAACAGACATCACTGCACTACTGCCGACCCCCATGGGGGAGAAGACAAGACGAGGGGATTTTACCGACAACATGGCCTCAAGTAATCATCCAGAAATAGCGCCTGACCAAACAACACAAGCGGTCATGAAATCTGACCTCCAAGAACTATTTATTATCAGTCATCACCAAAGAATATCAGAAGGGCACTGAAGAGGTGATGAACAAGCTCTCAACCCTGAACAAGGGAGTGGGGGAAATAGAAACCAGAACAGCGGAAATTGAAACCACACTCTACGAACAATATTTCAAAATTGGGGAGGGAGCAGATAGGATCGCAGCGCTCGAGGCCAGGTGTGAAGCACTCAAATCCAAACAGGAAGACGCAGAACTTGGGGTCTTACATAAGCGACCTATTCCACTTCATCCTGACCCTCCCAGACGAATCCCGCCTAGAACCGGACATAGTGCATAGAACGAGAACAAAGCAGAGAGCCTACACCTCATCGGATGTACTAGCTAAGGTACATTTCTACAAAGTAAAAGAAGAGATAATGCGGGAAGCCAGAAGGTCAACCCGCATACACTTTAGGGACACCGCAATCGCTCTGTACCAAGACGTGGCAGCTGTCACACTGGCGAAGAGGAAAGCCCAAGCCCATCACGGAATGGCTCAGCAAGGGGAAGGTTCCATGCCGCTGGAGCTTCCCTACTGCTCTAACCTTCACCTGGGAGGGCAAGCCCTGGCACATCCTCTCCCCAAGGGAAGTAGAGAGGTTCCTAAACCCAGAGGTTGAGGGGGACGACCACGGCAAAGGAGCCACCACTGAGGAAGACGCTTCAAGAGAGTCCCTGAGTTCTTGGGCCCGAGTGGAGGGGTGGTGCAGAATTAGAGGCCCCCCATCCAAGAACAAAAGAAACAACAAACGCTGAAGGGGAAATCTCTCTTCTTCTGTGACCCTATGTCAGCTTGAAACCGCTATGTCTCTGGGCCACAATGTGCCGTGTGTAACCATCACAACCTTTAAAAGAACGCCCAAGACTCACAGCTGAAATTCCAGGCTGCAATACCACCCTGCCCCCACATAATTCAATGCGCCAACAGGGCACCAAAAGAAACATGCAAGCCAAATTTCCAGCAGCAACATATGCAATCAAAGAAACTCATGAAATGCCAATTACCTGATCACCAAGCTTTACCGGAGATATAAGAAGCATGGTTGCCTCTAACCGAGTTGGGTGCGTTGGCCCAGCCAGGTGCCCCGTTGGTTGAAGGCTGGATGGACAACCTGTTTTCTCTGTTGGGGGGAGAGCCAGTGTGGGGGAGGGTTGGTAGTGGTGCGAAAGGAGGGGAGAAAAGAACATTTGGGATAGATAAAACTATGCAGAAAGACAATCCACACTACAGGGGAATTCCACCAATGGGATCCAATTCGACCCACAAGCTGACACGAATCCTCCCACAAGAATCATTGGAGAAATCTAAGCAAACCGACCAGCTACTGCTCAAATGACCACCACTGACAAGGAGCTCACCATGATAACATGGAACGTACAGGGCCTAAACACCCCGGAAAAGAGAAAATCAGTAGAACACAGGCTCTCCCATATTGCAGCAGACATTACCTCTTAGCAGCGGACGAAAGATGAGTCAACTTCCAGCTATACCCGAAACGATACTGTGCTTCATCAGGACATAAAAAAGAGAGCTGTGGCCCTACTGATCAGCCGCGACCTGCTACTAGCGCAAGTCACAGTCAAAAGGGACCCTAAAGGGAGATATCTCCAACTGAAGGGCCGCCTGGTCAAGTTGCTGATCACCCTATCTGTGATTTATTGCCTGAACACCGCTCAAGACGCTTTCTCCGCAACATCATACCAACCATATCCGCTTTCACCAAGGGTTTTTTTACTCATCGGTGGTGACTTCAACCTAACCCCGCATCTGAACATCGATAAAATACTAGCCCCAACCAGGGAGGACATCGCCAAAACACTGTGAATGGCAGAATTCTTAAGGAAAACAGAAACCATCGACATCTGGAGACTAAGCAAAAAGGGGATCTGTGACTACATGTTTTTTCTCACATAGAGGATATTCAAATTGGGCATAGGATATTTTCAGACCATGCCCTGTGATTATGCACCTGTGAGTGCAGGGTCTGCCAAACCCCCCACAGAGATTCTGGAAGCTAACAACCCAATTTTATAAGACATTCGCCCACATTATAGCCCCTCACCTGGCAAACCAATTAATTTCTGACAACTGGATCCACTACCCCGTCTACGGAGGAATCTCTGACAGTTCTAATAACGAAGCCTGGGAAATCCCCAGACCACTGCTCATCATACAGACCCATCACATTAATGGACAATTTCACCAAAGTGGTCTTAAAAAACCTGGTGGGCAGACTGGCTCGGGTCCTCCCAGACATAATACACCCGGATCAGACAGGGTTCATGCCAGGCTGTAACACAACGGACAACACCAGGCGCTCCTTAAACATAATAGAATCAGCAAACAGGGCTGGGCTAGACTGGCAATCTTATCACTTGATGCGCAAAAAGCATTTGACATGCTGGAATGGGGCTACATCAGGGAGACCTTTCATCACTATGGATTCAGCCCGAAATTCGTTAAATGGACTCTAGCCAATTATCACCACCCCTCCACAGCTCTCAGACTAAACAACTATGACCAGAATAGCCATAACCAGAGGCACCCAACAGGGGTGCCACCTATCACCACTCATCTTCACGCTCTCCATGGAACCCTTTGCCAGCAGGATCTGCCAAAACCCGTCAATACACGGGCTGGAACACAAAGAGGAATCCTATAAAGCAGCCCTATATGCAGACGATGACCTATTGACTGTTACCCAAACCGAAGCCTCCATGAAGGGGCTGTGGCAAGAATTAGAAGCATTCAGAGAAGCTTCTGGATTCAGGGTAAATTTTGCAACATCTACAGCCCTAGGCATCAACATGCCGAGAAAGCATAAGGAATCTCTAGCAAGCACCCACCGTGGGCGAAATTACAAATTAGCTACCAGGGAGTCCAGATACCAAGCAAAACAGAATAGACATACAAAGTAAACTTCTCCCCATTGTTGGAAAAGGGCAGCCCGCCGATGGAACTGCAGAAGTGTCATGGGCCCCCTCTCCCCAATCTGGGACAACCCAGACTTCACACCGGGAATCGCACCAAACCATTTCGATAAATGGAAGCAAGGTGGGCTGAAGAACATAGCAGATTTCCACGAGAACAGCGCCCGCAAGACCAAATTCCAAATCCCAGAAACTGAAAGATTCCGATATACACAGCTCAGGCATTGGCTATCCCAGGACGGGATAAGTAAAAATGGAAGTAGAGACCTAACAGCCCTAGAGCGAACGCTTACAGCACACCCCCACTTAGGCTAAATATCCACCCTGTACAGGTGTGTGTTAAAGAAAGATTGAAGTGGCAACATTATATTGCATGTGAAGGTTGCACACGTGTGAATGAGACACGAAGAAAGGCAGACCTGTGAATGAACCTTGAAGAAAGGACAGCTGTGAAATCAGCGATACTCAGTAACAGAGTGGTCTGGCGAAAGGAAGTAGCCCACTCCAAAGTCTCTGTGAAAGGTGCATTGTTTGTAGCGATAAAGTGAATGAACTGTAAAAACGAAAGTGAGGAAAGTTAGCACCGAGAGAGATTTCATGCAGAAGTCTGTAAAGAAACCCAAGCACATTCGAAAGTCTTCGACATCTGAAAACGGTCTGAGCCCGACTCAAAGAGACCAGAAGTGTAATCATTTTGGGGAAAGGAGCCCTCTGCAAGCATTGTGGAATCTTTGTTGTGAAAGGTCTGAGCCCTACAGAGGGGGACCTATGTGAACTTTGTTGTGAAGGGTCTGAGTCCGACAAAGGGGGACCTACGTAAACATTTTGTTGAAACATTATTTGGAAGTCAGGAAAAGAGACTTTAATGTGGAAGACCAGGTGGACCTCGACCCACATTGTGGAACTGTTTATCGTGTTGAAAGCCAAGCCAGAGTGTGTCATCCTGCCTACGGGGACGGCCTTACACTGTGAGGTCTGACATGGGGAGTAGAGCTGGTTCAACCACATTTATTCTTTTGAACACTGATTTTTCCTTTGCATACATTTCTCCATTTTACACTTTTTGTACAAGAGATAGGGCAGGCATTAGGTTGTGTTAGCATAGACCATTTTAATTTGACGAACTCCACTAGGACTGTTTTGTTTATCATTTGATGATCGAGACTACTCCCATTTTAGCTATAGGGCAAAGTAGAAGTTTTTCCAGCACCAACAACTTCAATAAAGGTTTTACAAATTGTACCCATTGTGTCAGTGTCATACTTGTGATACCATGCCTCCCCCACAGTCTCCAAAAAAGAATAAAAATGAACAAAACAAATTCGGTCCATTTTTTTCTATCAATTCACAGTAATCCTCCCTCTGCTACCACTTGTTAAGGAGCAGCAAGTCCTTATAGCAGTCACCCCAATTTACCAGCAGAGAGACACTCTGGCCCATCAAAAAAAAACACCACTAGAATTGAAGGCTCAACCATGGGGCAAAGTTTACTGTCTTTATTATCTAACAAAACGATAGGGATCACACTTGAAAAACATGAATTTTCCAGGGTTCTCGTCTTCTGAGCATGTGTCACCCAGTTTTATCCAGGTGTGATGTCACATAACCAAGCTCCTCCTGTAAAACCTATCGGGCATTCACATTTGTCATTTTAGGCAATCTATATACACTTTCTATAAGGGTTAGTTCTCCTACTGGGTAGCCATATTTGTTGGCTCCTCCTGGGACCACCTCTACACTCCACAAAATACAAAGTTGCAGGACCATATGGAGACTATTGGCTCCTGAAACATATTTTACCCTCATGTGAATGGTGACTCTGGATTGGGTAGAGTGGGTCCTCCCAGCCCTATGACCCTGGACGGTTACCAGGCTGAGTGTACCTTCTCAAGGCAATGACAATGAACATGGAGGGGCTTTGTGTTGCCTAATGTTGCCATCTCTGATCACCTGAGCCTGGGAGAGTGCATTCACTTGGCAGTTCGTAAGCAACACTTGTATCTTTCCACCTCCGATTTGATGGAAACAGCTTCTCTCCATCCACCTTGATTGAATGGACATTGTCTTGCTCTGCTGGGTCACGTATGTTGAGGCCACAAAATGGAGCTTGCTTGCCTGTAATTATAAGGAGTTTAACCTGAATTCTTTGCAGATGGCTTATCATCTTGGTGACCAGGAACTTTCCATCCCAATTCGTCCTTGGCTGGGTGCATCGTTCTGCATGCCTCTCGCTGAAGCGATCATACTAGACATTCCATGTACTCGGCGCGTGTCTCCCCTTCCTCATTCATTTCAGTAGACCTATAACTTCCATATTTGTCCTTATGGCTTTTCCATGTTAGTGGCAGTCAAGCATGTGCAAGCTTGGTATACGTATACTTTGGCGTCTTGCGGTTCAGCTTTGCCGAAGAATGTGGTTATATATAGAGATATGTATGTGTGTCTGTCATCTACCTGCGTGAGTCATAAGCATGTTTTTTGTGTCTCTATGCAACAAACAAATGCATGTTCATGTAACATCGTGAGTGGATTGCTGTGTTCTTCATGTCTAAGTGCGGCTTTGTTGTGATGTCTGTGATGACGTTATTGATTTCTTGATTTGCAGTCAGTCGACTTGTTCGATTGATGGCATTGTCATCTCCTACAGATCATTTATTGGGTATGGCCTGAATGGCTGTCTGAGAGAATAATGTTTCTCACATCTGTGATACATCGATGATGGCGGTGAAGGGCCTAAGAGTGAGGTTCATCTGTCATGTCTCTGTCTTTGGGATGAGAGTCATATGGGGGTCATGTGGGCCATACTTGGGCCTCAGTCTTCAATCTCTCCTCTGGTTGACATGTCAACCTCATTACCTACAGGACTCTCTCGGTTCACAAATAACTTTGGGAGCCAAACCTTTGTTATCCCTGCAAGATGTCCATGGTACTTCGCATGGCCATCCAAACTCCATGTCAGATAACTGCAGTCTTCACCAGGGTGGCACCAAAACCATTTTCCCCAATAGTCCCGGGTGTTGAATGGGAACTTGAACACTGTTCCTGCCAGGAAAAGAGGACACTCTGTCAGTTGCGATTTCAGTGTATTCGATATCTTTGTCTCTTCATCTTCTTCAGTCTCACAGTCTACCAACCCCTATGGTCTTTTCAGTGGTCTTTTTGCATTGCAGGATGGCTTTTCTGATGACACAAAAGGTCAACAACACTAGTATTAGGGCTGCCACCAGTACTTTGTCCGTTGGCCACACATGTTAGTATCTGTGAGAAGATATACGCCAGCCAGCCTTTGCCTTTTCCTACTGTGTTCATTTCTGCCTCCATCGTAGCATGCAGCTCTGATAGCTGGGTACTGGCCTCAGAGTGTACTGTATATGTCGCGTAGGCAAAATCGGAATGCACTGTGACTTCCTGGTCCCTGCACACCTCTAATGCCATTATGATATAATATGGCATTTATAACACAACTGTACACCCGTGTTTCTAGGCGTGATTATGAGAGCCTCTAATTCTGCCGCTTGTGCTGAAAAATGTGAAGGCAATCTCACACTTGCTATTACTTTGGCTGTCCCATCCGACTTTATTCTCACCACTGCCGTCCCTGTGTGTCTTTCCTCTGTTGTCTGGTCTATCGTCGAAGACCTGTGATATTAAGCACTTCTCCCTCCTCAAGTGGCTTCTCTCCCACCTTGGGAAGGTCGTCATACTGTTCCATGTACATAGTACACTTGTGTACATAGTCTCCCTCCTCCAATTGTTCAGCTAGAAATGTCACTGGCTTTACAGTTCTGCACCTCAGCACATTTATTGCTGTATTTGAGATAATTACCTTGTATCCAGAAGCTCTCTGTGTGGTCATCATACTCTTGGGTCTTTCAAGGATTACAAAGAGGGCTTGCTAGATGTAAAGTGTGGTGCTGCACCCCATCGTATTGCTTGCAGACTTTTCTACTGCAAATGCGGCAGCAGCCATAGCTTGTTCGCATGGATAATGATCTCATTACTGGGTCTAAACGTCCACTATAATAGGCAAGTGGCTTGTGCCTGGGGTAGTTCTCTTAGTAAGTACTGCACTTCTCCACTGGAGTGTGAGAACAAATAGAATTTGTCATGGTAGTCTGGGATCCCTAAAACTGGAGCTGTGCATATCGCTTTCTTCAGCTCCTCAAATGCTTAAGTAATTTTGTGTGTATGTGCTATAATCAAACAACCAGGCTCTGTAATATTTGCAGAGGCCCAAGAACTGCTGCATTCCTCTCACTGTCCCCCCATCTGTATGTTGTCAAGATCCATCTGGAGGACCCTATTGAAGATAGAAGGTGACTCAGAGTACCCCTGTGGTAATCTTGTGTGTTTCCACTTCCAGTTTCTATATAGAAATTAAGTAAAGTCCTATGACCCTCCATGGAGCGGTATAGAGAAGAGGGTGTTCTTCAAGTCTATTACCGTGAAGTGGCTAGCTTCCCTTGAGATGCTACACAGAATTTATGCTAGATTAGGAACTAACTGGAATTCTGTTTCATCGATTTGGTTCATAGGACACAAATCCTGAATATAACGTGACAACCCCCTGATCGCCTTTTTTACAGGGTACACCACGGTGTTACACTGCAATTCTGATGGTACCACAATGCCTTGCTTCACTAGCGCGTCAATTGTCTCATAAATACCTTTGTCTGCTTCCTTTGATAGGGGATACTGTTTCGCCTTTGGTGAAAAAGCCCCTGGTGTAAGTTTTATCTTGACTGCCCCTATCCCATTTTGCAGACCCACATCATAGGGATCACTGGTCCATAAGATACTAGGTACTCAACCCACGTCCTTCTTGAGAAATGGCAGTGGTGCTTTTTTCGCCACACGGCTATCCTCTGTGGCACTTCCCTGTAACGTATTCTCACCCAGTATGTAATGTTTATGAGGAACACCACCTTGTAATGTGATTGATTGTCTTGAAATAGTTCCTCATCTGTCACGTCAGTCAACCTGTATCCCTCCCCTACTGCAATCGCTGTTCTCCGTGATAGTTCTGTGTCGTCATTCCCATGCAATACTATTCTCTCGTCTCTCACTATGACTGCCCCAAGTTCTATTGGGATTACTTTTCCATCCCTTTCATCGAGGGGAATCTCAGGTCTAAATAAGAACTCATTGAGTATGCTCATCAGTTTGCCCTGTCTCCCTTGGAGCCACCCTATCAATACTTCTCCATATTGGAACAGCTCAGCATCTACAGGCACCCCCGTACCATCTGCGTACCATCTGCCTGTAATATACCTGAATGAGTTCCCTCACATTCATTTAATGGATTCCTGTTGTCGAGCACAGTATCACCTCGTCTGTGAATGAAATGGTCATGTCTCTACCCATTATGTCCCGTGGTGTCTGTCAGGAACATAACAGTTGCAGGATCAGGTTGTGTTCTCCTACAGAAAGTGGAATTTTGTCACTAAAAGGAACCAAGTCCATAGCCCCAGAGAATCCCTGCACATTCATGGCACTGCCTGACATTGGGTAGCTTCCTTCCCTAATACAGGACCGAGTTGCCCCCAAATCCATGAGAAAGGAAAAAGTCTTGTCACCTATTGCCACCCCTATAAGTGTTTCCTCAGCCGGATTGAGTGTAACGGATAGGATTAAACACATCAAGTCTTTCTGTGAGCTGTCCTAATGTGGGTATAATGACATTCTGATCCCTGTGAATGGATTGCCCCCTACAACAGTCGCTCCCCCCCAGTTTTCACACAGGTGTCGGCATTGTGGAGTCTGCATGTGTCACGGTTATCGCGGTTATGATGTTCTGCTGTGCTGGGCTCTGCTGTGCTAGTTGTGATACCTGTATGTGTCCCTGCATTTGCGATGCATGTGTCATGGGCTGATAAGGCTACATTTGCATGTCCTGTGTGCACGTATGTCGCAAAGCGTATGTCTGCACTTGCGTGTGATACTGGGCATAATAGTATGCTCGGTCTGATATGTGGGTTGGTGCTGCATTCCCCCGTTCTGGTGCATCCCACCCCTGTCCCTACACACTCGAGATATGTGGCCCATTTGCCCACACACCCAACATCGTACGGTCTTTGCTGTCCCCCATGAAACCCCTCTGCACCCTGTTAAATTTGATACCCAAACCCTGCAAAGCCTCCCTCTGCTATTTGTGGTCTTTTCTGTGTATGCTGAGTACCTACTCACTCCCCACTCATTAGCATCGCCCCTTCCATTATATACTTGGATAATTTCTTCTGCACTAACTTTGCTTCTTCCCGTTTTCGCTCCTCACGCTTCTTTCTCGCATTCTCATGCATTAGCCTACAATAGTGCATTATGATTAACTGAATTTCTGACCACGGCTTAGCCTCCATCCCCAATAGCTTCTTAAACTGTTTTTGCACCTGCTCGGGCAGCCCTGGACATAATATGTGATAAAATAACCCCACTGTTTTGTCCCACGGCTCTCTTGTCTTGAGACACCACCGCTCTTGATTTTTTGAATATATTGAAGTGGGTCTTCCCCTCACACATTATGCATGCCATAATCATGCTTTTATCTGAGGTGCCTGGGTGTTGCACCCTTATAGCTTGCCATAAGGCTGCTCGGTAGTTACTGAACGGTGCACCATTGGGTGATGTGTTCTGTGCAGTTACTCCGGGATACTCTGCTCTTTTCCATATGTCATCTGCTACCTCCCCAAGAATGGCTGAGAGTAAACTCTTCATGTCACCCACCACCAATGTCGTCCCTGCTGTCAGTCATTTAGGCTCATGAATCCATTTCCCAGCCCCAGCAGTCAACGAAGGTAGCTTGCATCTTAAATTGTCCTTATCCATTTGTTGCGACAGAATATACTGAGGCTGCCCACCACCCTTCCCCAATAATGGGAACTGTGTCAGTCTCGTCCCTCCATTCTCTCTCCCCATGTCTTTAATGGCTGTGAAGCCCTTGCCATCTCTGTTTGTTTCCATCCTGGCAGGGCCCTGAGCCTATGCCCATAGGGAGTAATATTGTTTGCGCTGCGTGGTCCACCCATAGCATGCGGCAGTCGCCCTTCAATGTCCTCCTCTCCTCTTTCCATGTCTTCTTCAACTCCCCATACTATGTCTATATCAGGGCTTGCTTCCCTGGAGCAGCGAGAGGGTCTTCCCTCTTAGTCGTCCTCACTCCCTGTTGATCCTCGTCTAACTCTATGGTCCCAATACTACTATCACTGTCCCCTTCTCTCTCATCCTCAAAGCTAAGCCTCCTTAACATTGAGTCTTCCCGCTGCTTTTCCTTGGCTTGATCTGTAATCCTGCATTCCCCCCTCACTGAGGGCCCAGTAGCACTCCTATCTGCCCGTTGGGCAACTGTGCTGTTGTCCTACTCCTGTCGAGGTTCCCTAACCTTCTTCGTATACTTTCTCCATCTCCTCATCACCTTAACGTGCCAAATCCATCTTAATCTCCACCGCCTTCAAAAAGCTCCTCTTTCTGCTCGTGTCTCTGTCCCACTCTCATCGCCGCACCTCTTCTTCCCTGTTTCGGCATTCTTTAAAGAGCCACTAAACTTCTTACCTCCTTTTCTCTTTCTTTATTTGCAATTGCTTTTCCCGCTCTTTTTCTGTTTTCTTCCTTGCTATGTCCTTGAGCTCTGTGTTTTCTCTTCCCCTTTTCTTCTCATTCTCATGCGTCTGCTTGCTATCTCTTTTTGCAACCTTTCACTTTCCTCCTGTTCCTCCCTGTCCCTTCTATGTACTTCCTCCATTATCGCCGCCCATTCTTTATCTTCCACCAATGAGTCTTTAGTACAAGGTAGTTCCTTCCCCACGTCCCCTTCTCACTTGTGGCTTTCCCATCCAGTTTGAGCAATATCTGTCTGCCTACCCATTCATTCGGAGCTATCAATTCTTGGCCATCACTATTCCCTGTCTTTCCCAAGTTAGTCTCCTTTAGCTTCACTTGCAGCTCGCTGCACTCTTTACATTCTCTGTTGATTTCTGGCATTTCTTTACCCGCTTGCTTTGCACCGCTAAATGCATCCCCGTAGCTATATGCCGGAGGTGCGAAAATGGGATTGGTGTATCCAGCTGCTGCTTTTAACTCCTTTATGGGGTAGAATCCCATACTTTCTGCGGCTGCATCTATGTCCGTGGTTTGAGGAGGAGCTGGGGCAGCTGAGGACTGTTCGCCCTCCATATCCCACGGACTCAGCATCCAATGCCACTGGATCGAGTCCCCTTCCTCATCCTGAAACATTTTCCATAACTCTAATATGGCCAGTCGCTTGTTTAATTTGTTCTCCTCATAGGCTGCATGTAAATAGGTGGTCATTTGTTAATGCACACGTTTGGAAAAGCTCCCATCTTTGGGCCATGGCTTTGCCAACTTGCCCTTGATATCGCGAGTCCATTCCGCACTATACGTGTGTATTTTGTCTTGATTCCACACAAGGGACTTGCATAAGTGTTGAAGGGGTGTATCCCTCATTTCATCACCTTCTGTAACTCTTGTCAATACTTACTTGACTTCAAATTGGGATTACAACACTTCCAATTTTAACTGACATTTTTGTAATTCACAATCTCAGTACTGTCTTTCAAATACCATGTTTCCGAATCACAACAGTGCAATGAAATCTTTTCCTTAGGCTCTCTGGCTCACCACTATTAATGCAGGTGTGCTCCACGCACTGCCCCACTGCGGTATTTTGCACTGAAGGCTCAAATTACAACTTGGTTCTTAAACTCAACAATCTAACAACTGAAATCCACCACTTACAGTTCCCCTCAAGTCCTATTAAATAACCTTGCAGGTGACATCACCAATACCCTAGAGGAAAAATTCTTGATGCCTGACCCTTCAGCACTTAGGTCTGCTTATTAATTACCCAAACACAACGACAAACATGACATAACACACACACGGCTGTCTTCCTGCCTCACTAAAAGGGTAAACCATGAAGTCATGTGGTCCCTCTTCTATAGCGCCACCATATTGCAATATATCTCAGAGAGCTACATGTGGACTGTCTAAGTGGACCGTCCAAACTGAACACCTAAAGAACAGGTAATCCTTATACAAAATAAAAACTGCAACATAAAACATCAAGCATAATATTTCCTTCCCCCCATATTTGCCATATCGCCGAGTCTATACTTACACACCATGGTCCACTGAAGCCACTCTGCTGTTCCAGTCTGCTAGGCATCCCACGGGAAGCGGGCAGGAATTTCCCCCGAAGGCGGATCCTGTTGACCTCTTGTCTTTTTTGGCCACGCGTGGATTTAGGCCTGGATTTCTGTGCAGCCCCTCGGGCATGCAGCGGGATGGGTTGGCTTACTACCAAAAGGATTTAGCAACCCTCCCTCTGAGGTATTACCCCAAATGATTGAATACCAAAGTGAACTACTCTGAA